>NW_027646280.1:1200000-1609428 GCF_951394435.1 Stenella coeruleoalba
GTTTATGTCCCTGTACACATGCTTGATTCTCTTTCGGAGACATAGCAATCCATAGGTTTTAAGATACTTACTAGTCAGGTACATTCTTAGGCGTTTAATATGCGGTGTTGAGTCCATTTCGTTGAGCAAGGAGTAGCTCTTGTCTATTCCATATTTGGCTTAAGGAACTCTATCTGTGCTCATTTCAATCTCTGGTTTTATGCAGCACCCCAACTCACCTTTCCCCTTAAGCAAGCATAAGTTGCTTTTCTAAATTTGAGACCCTGTTCTGTTCTGTAATTCAGTTCCTGTGTAGCCAAGTTTACATTCCGTGTATTACTGATATCTTATGATGTTTCTTTTTCTGTGTGACTTATTTCAGTGAGAATCATCATACCTGAATCCACTCATTGTGCTGCTAAGGGCCTGATGACACAGATTTCATTGCTGCGTGATATTGCTTTGTAAGTAAATACCACAACTTCTTTATCCATTTTTCACTTTCTGCGATGTTGAACTTGTACTGTAAACGAGGTTCTTGTAAACAGAGGCGTCCCAAACTTTGGGGTGTCTGTGTCTTTTTGATTTTAATTTCCCTAAGCTATAGGACCATAAGTGGAAGTGCCCTAGGCTCTGTTGCTTTGTTTTTTAGATGTTTCAGGAAACACCATACACTTCTCCCGAGTGGTTGTTGGCAATTTACATCCCGCCCATCAGCATAACAAGGCTCCCAGTTCTCCATGGCCTGTCCTGCCTTTCTGGATTTTACACTTTTTTCAGATGGCCCTTTTGACCGGGGGGAAGTGAGACTTCATTGTAGTGCAGATTTCCTTTGCAAGCTTGCTTGGTTGGCCAAAAAGGGCGTATGCGTTTTTTCCTGAATATATTCAGGAAAAAACGCATACGCCCTTTTTGGCCAAGTGCATCATTGTGGACGTTCTGCCTCTTTTCCTATGCTTTCAATGCAATTCCAGTCTACCACCTGAAATCGGTTTCCTGCAATTCTGCCCCGCTTTCAAGTCCTCTTGGCAGCCTTACTTCAGTCTATTTTTGGACGATAGCTGTCATTTATAACTCTGCAGGTTTGTGAATTACAGTGCCCCTGAGCTCCTTTCTTCAACTCGCTTTCTTGTGAGCTGGCCGCAACACCGCAGGATAGCTTCAGGCCCTAATCTGGTTCTGGCACGGCACGCTGAGCCTTTGGTTAATTCCTCTTCCTGGTGGGAAATGAGAGTTAAATTTGCCCGTCCAGACACCTCCAGCTAGTCTCACATTGGTTCTCGCTATTCCTGTTCATCTTCCGCAGAAATTGCAAACTGGGACAAACAGGAGGTTAAAGACACTGACTCTCCAAGTCGGGAGAGTGTTAGTAAAGCGTCTGGAATGTTGCACCCGAGTACCAGGGTACGAAAACTGAGACATATTTGAACACGTCTCCCGATCACATGGTTGATCATACTCTGGGTTCCACATGCATGTTTTAGCTGAAGGAAGAATACCTAAAACCTGGGTAGTTGAAACCCGTGGAATGGGTACCATGCAATATGACTTCAAAGGGTCTTCATTTGCTCACCGAACCTCTCCAATCCTATCACTGCTGCGTTTATGTCCCTGTACACATGCTTGATTCTCTTTCGGAGACATAGCAATCCATAGGTTTTAAGATACTTACTAGTCAGGTACATTCTTAGGCGTTTAATATGCGGTGTTGAGTCCATTTCGTTGAGCAAGGAGTAGCTCTTGTCTATTCCATATTTGGCTTAAGGAACTCTATCTGTGCTCATTTCAATCTCTGGTTTTATGCAGCACCCCAACTCACCTTTCCCCTTAAGCAAGCATAAGTTGGTTTTCTAAATTTGAGACCCTGTTCTGTTCTGTAATTCAGTTCCTGTGTAGCCAAGTTTACATTCCGTGTATTACTGATATCTTATGATGTTTCTTTTTCTGTGTGACTTATTTCAGTTAGAATCATCATACCTGAATCCACTCATTGTGCTGCTAAGGGCCTGATGACACAGATTTCATTGCTGAGTGATATTGCTTTGTAAGTAAATACCACAACTTCTTTATCCATTTTTCACTTTCTGCGATGTTGAACTTGTACTGTAAACGAGATTCTTGTAAACAGAGGCGTCCCAAACTTTGGGGTGGCTGTGTCTTTTTGATTTTAATTTCCCTAAGCTATAGGACCATAAGTGGAAGTGCCCTAGGCTCTGTTGCTTTGTTTTTTAGATGTTTCAGGAAACACCATACACTTCTCCCAAGTGGTTGTTGGCAATTTACATCCCGCCCATCAGCATAACAAGGCTCCCAGTTCTCCATGGCCTGTCCTGCCTTTCTGGATTTTACACTTTTTTCAGATGGCCCTTTTGACCGGGGGTGGGGCGGAAGTGAGACTTCATTGTAGTGCAGATTTCCTTTGCAAGCTTGCTTGGTTGGCCAAAAAGGGCGTATGCGTTTTTTCCTGAATATATTCAGGAAAAAACGCATACGCCCTTTTTGGCCAAGTGCATCATTGTGGACGTTCGGCCTCTTTTCCTATGCTTTCAATGCAATTCCAGTCTACCTCCTGAAATCGGTTTCCTGCAATTCTGCCCCGCTTTCAAGTCCTCTTGGCAGCCTTACTTCAGTCTATTTTTGGACGATAGCTGTCATTTATAACTCTGCAGGTTTGTGAATTACAGTGCCTCTGAGCTCCTTTCTTCAACTCGCTTTCTTGTGAGCTGGCCGCAACACCGCAGGATGGCTTCAGGCCCTAATCTGGTTCTGGCACGGCACGCTGAGCCTTTGGTTAATTCCTCTTCCTGGTGGGAAATGAGAGTTAAATTTGCCCGTCCAGACACCTCCAGCTAGTCTCTCATTGGTTCTCGCTATTCCTGTTCATCTTCCGCAGAAATTGCAAACTGGGACAAACAGGAGGTTAAAGACACTGACTCTCCAAGTCGGGAGAGTGTTAGTAAAGCGTCTGGAATGTTGCACCCGAGTACCAGGGTACGAAAACTGAGACATATTTGAACACGTCTCCCGATCACATGGTTGATCATACTCTAGGTTCCACATGCATGTTTTAGCTGAAGGAAGAATACCTTAAACCTGGGTAGTTGAAACCCTTGGAATGGGTACCATGCAATATGACTTCAAAGGGTCTTCATTTGCTCACCGAACCTCTCCAATCCTATCACTGCTGCGTTTATGCCCCTGTACACATGCTTGATTCTCTTTCGGAGACATAGCAATCCACAGGTTTTAAGATACTTACAAGTCAGGTACATTCTTAGGCGTTTAATATGGGGTGTTGAGTCCATTTCGTTGAGCAAGGAGTAGCTCTTGTCTATTCCATATTTGGCTTAAGGAACTTTATCTGTGCTCATTTCAATCTCTGGTTTTATGCAGCACCCCAACTCACCTTTACCCTTAAGCAAGCATAAGTTGGTTTTCTAAATTTGAGACCCTGTTCTGTTCTGTAATTCAGTTCCTGTGTAGCCAAGTTTACATTCCGTGTATTAGTGATATCTTATGATGTTTCTTTTTCTGTGTGACTTATTTCAGTTAGAATCATCATACCTGAATCCACTCATTGTGCTGCTAAGGGCCTGATGACACAGATTTCATTGCTGAGTGATATTGCTTTGTAAGTAAATACCACAACTTCTTTATCCATTTTTCACTTTCTGCGATGTTGAACTTGTACTGTAAACGAGGTTCTTGTAAACAGAGGCGTCCCAAACTTTGGGGTGGCTGTGTCTTTTTGATTTTAATTTCCCTAAGCTATAGGACCATAAGTGGAAGTGCCCTAGGCTCTGTTGCTTTGTTTTTTAGATGTTTCAGGAAACACCATACACTTCTCCCGAGTGGTTGTTGGCAATTTACATCCCGCCCATCAGCATAACAAGGCTCCCAGTTCTCCATGGCCTGTCCTGCCTTTCTGGATTTTACACTTTTTTCAGATGGCCCTTTTGACCTGGGGGTAGTGAGACTTCATTGTAGTGCAGATTTCCTTTGCAAGCTTGCTTGGTTGGCCAAAAAGGGCGTATGCGTTTTTTCCTGAATATATTCAGGAAAAAACGCATACGCCCTTTTTGGCCAAGTGCATCATTGTGGACGTTCTGCCTCTTTTCCTATGCTTTCAATGCAATTCCAGTCTACCTCCTGAAATCGGTTTCCTGCAATTCTGCCCCGCTTTCAAGTCCTCTTGGCAGCCTTACTTCAGTCTATTTTTGGACGATAGCTGTCATTTATAACTCTGCAGGTTTGTGAATTACAGTGCCCCTGAGCTCCTTTCTTCAACTCGCCTTCTTTTAAGCTGGCCGCAACACCGCAGGATGGCTTCAGGCCCTAATCTGGTTCTGGAATGGCACGCTGAGCCTTTGGTTAATTCCTCTTCCTGGTAGGAAATGAGAGTTAAATTTGCCCGTCCAGACACCTCCAGCTAGTCTCCATTGGTTCTCGCTATTCCTGTTCATCTTCCGCAGAAATTGCAAACTGGGCCAAACAGGAGGTTAAAGGGACTGACTCTCCAAGTCGGGAGAGTGTTAGTAAAGCATCTGGAATGTTGCACCCGAGTACCAGGGTACGAAAACTGAGACATATTTGAACACGTCTCCCGATCACATGGTTGATCATACTCTAGGTTCCACATGCATGTTTTAGCTGAAGGAAGAATACCTTAAACCTGGAGAGTTGAAACCCGTGGAATGGGTACCATGCAATATGACTTCAAAGGGTCTTCATTTGCTCACCGAACCTCTCCAATCCTATCACTGCTGCGTTTATGCCCCTGTACACATGCTTGATTCTCTTTTGGAGACATAGCAATCCATAGGTTTTAAGATACTTACAAGTGAGGTACATTCTTAGGCGTTTAATATGCGGTGTTGAGTCCATTACGTTGAGCAAGGAGTAGCTCTTGTCTATTCCATATTTGGCTTAAGGAACTTTATCTGTGCTCATTTCAATCTCTGGTTTTATGCAGCACCCCAACTCACCTTTACCCTTAAACAAGCATAAGTTGGTTTTCTAAATTTGAGACCCTATTCTGTTCTGTAATTCAGTTCCTGTGTAGCCAAGTTTACATTCCGTGTATTACTGATATCTTATGATGTTTCTTTTTCTGTGTGACTTATTTCAGTTAGAATCATCATACCTGAATCCACTCATTGTGCTGCTAAGGGCCTGATGACACAGATTTCATTGCTGAGTGATACTGCATTGTAAGTAAATACCACAAGTTCTTTATCCATTTTTCACTTTCTGCGATGTTGAACTTGTACTGTAAATGAGGTTCTTGTAAACAGAGGCGTCCCAAACTTTGGGGTGGCTGTGTCTTTTTGATTTTAATTTCCCTAAGCTATAGGACCATAAGTGGACGTGCCCTAGGTTCTGTTGCTTTGTTTTTTAGATGTTTCAGGAAACACCATACACTTCCCCCCGAGTGGTTGTTGGCAATTTACATCCCGCCCATCAGCATAACAAGGCTCCCAGTTCTCCATGGCCTGTCCTGCCTTTCTGGATTTTACACTTTTTTCAGATGGCCCTTTTGACCGGGGGGAAGTGAGACTTCATTGTAGTGCAGATTTCCTTTGCAAGCTTGCTTGGTTGGCCAAAAAGGGCGTATGCGTTTTTTCCTGAATATATTCAGGAAAAAACGCATACGCCCTTTTTGGCCAAGTGCATCATTGTGGACGTTCTGCCTCTTTTCCTATGCTTTCAATGCAATTCCAGTCTACCTCCTGAAATCGGTTTCCTGCAATTCTGCCCCGCTTTCAAGTCCTCTTGGCAGCCTTACTTCAGTCTATTTTTGGACGATAGCTGTCATTTATAACTCTGCAGGTTTGTGAATTACAGTGCCCCTGAGCTCCTTTCTTCAACTCGGTTTCTTTTGAGCTGGCCGCAACACCGCAGGATGGCTTCAGGCCCTAATCTGGTTCCGGCACGGCACACTGAGCCTTTGGTTATTTCCTCTTCCTGGTGGGAAATGAGAGTTAAATTTGCCCGTCCAGACACCTCCAGCTAGTCTCTCATTGGTTCTCGCTATTCCTGTTCATCTTCCGCAGAAATTGCAAACTGGGCCAAACAGGAGGTTAAAGGCGCTGACTCTCCAAGTGGGGAGAGTGTTAGTAAAGCGTCTGGAATGTTGCACCCGAGTACTAGGGGAGGAAAACTGAGACATATTTGAACACGTCTCCCGTTCACATGGGTGATCATACTTGGGTTCCACATGCATGTTTTAGCTGAAGGAAGAATACCTTAAACCTGGAGAGTTGAGACCCGTGGAATGGGTACCATGCAATATGACTTCAAAGGGTCTTCATTTGCTCACCGAACCTCTCCAATCCTATCACTGCTGCGTTTATGCCCCTGTACACATGCTTGATTCTCTTTCGGAGACATAGCAATCTATAGGTTTTACGATACTTACTAGTCAGGTACATTCTTAGGCGTTTAATATGCGGTGTTGAGTCCATTTCGTTGAGCAAGGAGTAGCTCTTGTCTATTCCATATTTGACTTAAGGAACTTTATCTGTGCTCATTTCAATCTCTGGTTTTATGCAGCACCCCAACTCACCTTTACCCTTAAGCAAGCATAAGTTGGTTTTCTAAATTTGAGACCCTGTTCTGTTCTGTAATTCAGTTCCTGTGTAGCCAAGTTTACATTCCGTGTATTACTGATATCTTATGATGTTTCTTTTTCTGTGTGACTTATTTCAGTTAGAATCATCATACCTGAATCCACTCATTGTGATGCTAAAGGCCTGATGACATAGATTTCATTGCTGAATGATATTGCTTTGTAAGTAAATACCACAACTTCTTTATCCATTTTTCACTTTCTGTGATGTTGAACTTGTACTGTAAACGAGGTTCTTGTAAACAGAGTCGTCCCAAACTTTGGGGAGGCTGTGTCTTTTTGATTTTAATTTCCCTAAGCTATAGGACCATAAGTGGCAGTGCCCTAGGCTCTGTTGCTTTGTTTTTTAGATGTTTCAGGAAACACCATACACTTCTCCTGAGTGGTTGTTGGCAATTTACATCCCGCCCATCAGCATTACAAGGCTCCCAGTTCTCCATGGCCTGTCCTGCCTTTCTGGATTTTACACTTTTTTCAGATGGCCCTTTTGACCGGGGGGAAGTGAGACTTCATTGTAGTGCAGATTTCCTTTGCAAGCTTGCTTGGTTGGCCAAAAAGGGCGTATGCGTTTTTTCCTGAATATATTCAGGGAAAAACGCATACGCCCTTTTTGTCCAAGTGCATCATTGTGGACGTTCTGCCTCTTTTCCTATGCTTTCAATGCAATTCCAGTCTACCTCCTGAAATCGGTTTCCTGCAATTCTGCCCCGCTTTCAAGTCCTCTTGGCAGCCTTACTTCAGTCTATTTTTGGACGATAGCTGTCATTTATAACTCTGCAGGTTTGTGAATTACAGTGCCCCTGAGCTCCTTTCTTCAACTCGCTTTCTTGTGAGCTGGCCGCAACACCGCAGGATGGCTTCAGGCCCTAATCTGGTTCCGGCCCGGCATGCTGAGCCTTTGGTTAATTCCTCTTCCTGGTGGGAAATGAGAGTTAAATTTGCCCGTCCAGACACCTCCAGCTAGTCTCTCATTGGTTCTCGCTATTCCTGTTCATCTTCCGCAGAAATTGCAAACTGGGCCAAATAGGAGGTTAAAGGGACTGACTCTCCAAGTCGGGAGAGTGTTAGTAAAGCGTCTGGAATGTTGCACCTGAGTACCAGGGGAGGAAAACTGAGACATATTTGAACACGTCTCCCGTTCACATGGTTGATCATACTTGGGTTCCACATGCATGTTTTAGCTGAAGGAAGAATACCTTAAACCTGGAGAGTTGAGACCCGTGGAATGGGTACCATGCAATATGACTTCAAAGGGTCTTCATTTGCTCACCGAACCTCTCCAATCCTATCACTGCTGCGTTTATGCCCCTGTACACACGCTTGATTCTCTTTTGGAGACATAGCAATCCATAGGTTTTAAGATACTTACTAGTCAGGTACATTCTTAGGCGTTTAATATGGGGTGTTGAGTCCATTTCGTTGAGCAAGGAGTAGCTCTTGTCTATTCCATATTTGGCTTAAGGAACTTTATCTGTGCTCATTTCAATCTCTGGTTTTATGCAGCACCCCAACTCACCTTTCCCCTTAAGCAAGCATAAGTTGGTTTTCTAAATTTGAGACCCTGTTCTGTTTTGGAATGCAGTTCCTGTGTAGCCAAGTTTACATTCCGTGTATTAGTGATATCTTATGATGTTTCTTTTTCTGTGTGACTTATTTTAGTTAGAATCATCGTACCTGAATCCACTCATTGTGCTGCTACGGGCCTGATGACATAGATTTCATTGCTGAGTGATACTGCATTGTACGTAAGTACCACAAGTTCTTTATCCATTTTTCACTTTCTGTGATATTGAACTTGTACGGTAAACGAGGTTCTTGTAAACGGAGGCGTCCCAAACTTTGGGGTGGCTGTGTCTTTTTGATTTAATTTCCCTAAGCTATAGGACCATAAGTGAAAGTGCCCTAGGCTCTGTTGCTTTGTTTTTTAGATGTTTCTGGAAACACTATACACTTCTCCCGAGTGGTTGTTGGCAATTTATGTCCCGCCCATCAGCATAACAAGGCTCCCAGTTCTCCATGGCCTGTCCTGCCTTTCTGGATTTTACACTTTTTTCAGATGGCCCTTTTGACCGGGGGGAAGTGAGACTTCATTGAAGTGCAGATTTCCTTTGCAAGCTTGCTTGGTTGGCCAAAAAGGGCGTATGCGTTTTTTCCTGAATATATTCAGGAAAAAACGCATACGCCCTTTTTGGCCAAGTGCATCATTGTGGACGTTCTGCCTCTTTTCCTATGCTTTCAATGCAATTCCAGTCTACCTCCTGAAATCGGTTTCCTGCAATTCTGCCCCGCTTTCAAGTCCTCTTGGCAGCCTTACTTCAGTCTATTTTTGGACGATAGCTGTCATTTATAACTCTGCAGGTTTGTGAATTACAGTGCCCCTGAGCTCCTTTCTTCAACTCGCTTTCTTGTGAGCTGGCCGCAACACCGCAGGATGGCTTCAGGCCCTAATCTGGTTCCGGCATGGCACGCTGAGCCTTTGGTTATTTCCTCTTCCTGGTGGGAAATGAGAGTTAAATTTGCCCGTCCACACACCTCCAGCTAGTCTCTCATTGGTTCTCGCTATTCCTGTTCATCTTCCGCAGAAATTGCAAACTGGGCCAAACAGGAGGTTAAAGGGACTGACTCTCCAAGTGGGGAGAGTGTTAGTAAAGCCTCTGGAATGTTGCACCTGAGTACCAGGGGAGGAAAAGTGAGACATATTTGAACACGTCTCCCGATCACATGGTTGATCATACTCTAGGTTCCACATGCATGTTTTAGCTGAAGGAAGAATACCTTAAACCTGGGTAGTTGAAACCCGTGGAATGGGTACCATGCAATATGACTTCAAAGGGTCTTCATTTGCTCACCGAACCTCTCCAATCCTATCACTGCTGCGTTTATGCCCCTGTACACATGCTTGATTCTCTTTCGGAGACATAGCAATCCATAGGTTTTAAGATACTTACAAGTCAGGTACATTCTTAGGCGTTTAATATGCGGTGTTGAGTCCATTTCGTTGAGCAAGGAGTAGCTCTTGTCTATTCCATATTTGGCTTAAGGAACTTTATCTGTGCTCATTTCAATCTCTGGTTTTATGCAGCACCCCAACTCACCTTTACCCTTAAGCAAGCATAAGTTGTTTTTCTAAATTTGAGACCCTGTTCTGTTCTGTAATTCAGTTCCTGTGTAGCCAAGTTTCCATTCCGTGTATTACTGATATCTTATGATGTTTCTTTTTCTGTGTGACTTATTTCAGTTAGAATCATCATACCTGAACCCACTCATTGTGCTGCTAAGGGCCTGATGACATAGATTTCATTGCTGAGTGATATTGCTTTGTAAGTGAATACCACAACTTCTTTATCCATTTTTCACATTCTGCGATGTTGAACTTGTACTGTAAACGAGGTTCTTGTAAACAGAGCCGTTCCAAACTTTGGGGTGGCTGTGTCTTTTTGATTTTAATTTCCCTAAGCTATAGGACCATAAGTGGAAGTGCCCTAGGCTCTGTTGCTTTGTTTTTTAGATGTTTCAGGAAACACCATACACTTCTCCCAAGTGTCTGTTGGCAATTTACATCCCACCCATCAGCATAACAAGGCTCCCAGTTCTCAATGGCCTGTTGCCTTTCTGGATTTTACACTTTTTTCAGATGGCCCTTTTGACCGAGGGGAAGTGAGACTTCATTGTAGTGCAGATTTCCTTTGCAAGCTTGCTTGGTTGGCCAAAAAGGGCGTATGCGTTTTTTCCTGAATATATTCAGGAAAAAACGCATACGCCCTTTTTGGCCAAGTGCATCATTGTGGACGTTCTGCCTCTTTTCCTATGCTTTCAATGCAATTCCAGTCTACCTCCTGAAATCGGTTTCCTGCAATTCTGCCCCGCTTTCAAGTCCTCTTGGCAGCCTTACTTCAGTCTATTTTTGGATGATAGCTGTCATTTATGACTCTGCAGGTTTGTGAATTACAGTGCCCCTGAGCTCATTTCTTCAACTCGCTTTCTTGTGACCGGGCTGCAACACCGCAAGATGGCTTCAGGCCCTAATCTTGTTCCGGCACGGCACGCTGAGCCTTTGGTTAATTCCTCTTCCTGGTGGGAAATGAGAGTTAAATTTGCCCGTCCAGACACCTCCAGCTAGTCTCTCATTGGTTCTCGCTATTCCTGTTCATCTTCCGCAGAAATTGCAAACTGTGCCAAACAGGAGGTTAAAGGGACTGACTCTCCAAGTGGGGAGAGTGTTAGTAAAGCGTCTGGAATGTTGCACCCGAGTACCAGGGGAGGAAAACTGAGACATATTTGAACACGTCTCCTGTTCACATGGTTAATCATACTTGGGTTCCACATGCATGTTTTAGCTGAAGGAAGAATACCTTAAACCTGGAGAGTTGAGACCCGTGTAATGGGTACCATGCAATATGACTTCAAAGGGTCTTCATTTGCTCACCGAACCTCTCCAATCCTATCACTGCTGCGTTTATGCCCCTGTACACATGCTTGATTCTCTTTCGGAGACATAGCAATCCATAGGTTTTAAGATACTTACTAGTCAGATACATTCTTAGGCGTTTAATATGCGGTGTTGAGTCCATTTCGTTGAGCAAGGAGTAGCTCTTGTCTATTCCATATTTGACTTAAGGAACTTTATCTGTGCTCATTTCAATCTCTGGTTTTATGCAGCACCCCAACTCACCTTTACCCTTAAGCAAGCATAAGTTGGTTTTCTAAATTTGAGACCCTGTTCTGTTTTGGAATGCAGTTCCTGTGTAGCCAAGTTTACATTCCGTGTATTAGTGATATCTTATGATGTTTCTTTTTCTGTGTGACTTATTTTAGTTAGAATCATCGTACCTGAATCCACTCATTGTGCTGCTACGGGCCTGATGACATAGATTTCATTGCTGAGTGATACTGCATTGTACGTAAGTACCACAAGTTCTTTATCCATTTTTCACTTTCTGTGATATTGAACTTGTACGGTAAACGAGGTTCTTGTAAACGGAGGCGTCCCAAACTTTGGGGTGGCTGTGTCTTTTTGATTTAATTTCCCTAAGCTATAGGACCATAAGTGAAAGTGCCCTAGGCTCTGTTGCTTTGTTTTTTAGATGTTTCTGGAAACACTATACACTTCTCCCGAGTGGTTGTTGGCAATTTATGTCCCGCCCATCAGCATAACAAGGCTCCCAGTTCTCCATGGCCTGTCCTGCCTTTCTGGATTTTACACTTTTTTCAGATGGCCCTTTTGACCGGGGGGAAGTGAGACTTCATTGAAGTGCAGATTTCCTTTGCAAGCTTGCTTGGTTGGCCAAAAAGGGCGTATGCGTTTTTTCCTGAATATATTCAGGAAAAAACGCATACGCCCTTTTTGGCCAAGTGCATCATTGTGGACGTTCTGCCTCTTTTCCTATGCTTTCAATGCAATTCCAGTCTACCTCCTGAAATCGGTTTCCTGCAATTCTGCCCCGCTTTCAAGTCCTCTTGGCAGCCTTACTTCAGTCTATTTTTGGACGATAGCTGTCATTTATAACTCTGCAGGTTTGTGAATTACAGTGCCCCTGAGCTCCTTTCTTCAACTCGCTTTCTTGTGACCTGGCCGCAACACCGCAGGATGGCTTCAGGCCCTAATCTGGTTCCGGCATGGCACACTGAGCCTTTGGTTATTTCCTCTTCCTGGTGGGAAATGAGAGTTAAATTTACCCGTCCACACACCTCCAGCTAGTCTCTCATTGGTTCTCGCTATTCCTGTTCATCTTCCGCAGAAATTGCAAACTGGGCCAAACAGGAGGTTAAAGGGACTGACTCTCCAAGTGGGGAGAGTGTTAGTAAAGCGTCTGGAATGTTGCACCTGAGTACCAGGGGAGGAAAAGTGAGACATATTTGAACACGTCTCCCGATCACATGGTTGATCATACTCTAGGTTCCACATGCATGTTTTAGCTGAAGGAAGAATACCTTAAACCTGGGTAGTTGAAACCCGTGGAATGGGTACCATGCAATATGACTTCAAAGGGTCTTCATTTGCTCACCGAACCTCTCCAATCCTATCACTGCTGCGTTTATGCCCCTGTACACATGCTTGATTCTCTTTCGGAGACATAGCAATCCATAGGTTTTAAGATACTTACAAGTCAGGTACATTCTTAGGCGTTTAATATGCGGTGTTGAGTCCATTTCGTTGAGCAAGGAGTAGCTCTTGTCTATTCCATATTTGGCTTAAGGAACTTTATCTGTGCTCATTTCAATCTCTGGTTTTATGCAGCACGCCAACTCACCTTTACCCTTAAGCAAGCATAAGTTGTTTTTCTAAATTTGAGACCCTGTTCTGTTCTGTAATTCAGTTCCTGTGTAGCCAAGTTTCCATTCCGTGTATTACTGATATCTTATGATGTTTCTTTTTCTGTGTGACTTATTTCAGTTAGAATCATCATACCTGAACCCACTCATTGTGCTGCTAAGGGCCTGATGACATAGATTTCATTGCTGAGTGATATTGCTTTGTAAGTGAATACCACAACTTCTTTATCCATTTTTCACATTCTGCGATGTTGAACTTGTACTGTAAACGAGGTTCTTGTAAACAGAGCCGTTCCAAACTTTGGGGTGGCTGTGTCTTTTTGATTTTAATTTCCCTAAGCTATAGGACCATAAGTGGAAGTGCCCTAGGCTCTGTTGCTTTGTTTTTTAGATGTTTCAGGAAACACCATACACTTCTCCCAAGTGTCTGTTGGCAATTTACATCCCACCCATCAGCATAACAAGGCTCCCAGTTCTCAATGGCCTGTTGCCTTTCTGGATTTTACACTTTTTTCAGATGGCCCTTTTGACCGAGGGGAAGTGAGACTTCATTGTAGTGCAGATTTCCTTTGTAAGCTTGCTTGGTTGGCCAAAAAGGGCGTATGCGTTTTTTCCTGAATATATTCAGGAAAAAACGCATACGCACTTTTTGGCCAAGTGCATCATTGTGGACGTTCTGCCTCTTTTCCTATGCTTTCAATGCAATTCCAGTCTACCTCCTGAAATCGGTTTCCTGCAATTCTGCCCCGCTTTCAAGTCCTCTTGGCAGCCTTACTTCAGTCTATTTTTGGATGATAGCTGTCATTTATGACTCTGCAGGTTTGTGAATTACAGTGCCCCTGAGCTCATTTCTTCAACTCGCTTTCTTGTGACCTGGCTGCAACACCGCAAGATGGCTTCAGGCCCTAATCTTGTTCCGGCATGGCACGCTGAGCCTTTGGTTAATTCCTCTTCCTGGTGGGAAATGAGAGTTAAATTTGCCCGTCCAGACACCTCCAGCTAGTCTCTCATTGGTTCTCGCTATTCCTGTTCATCTTCCGCAGAAATTGCAAACTGTGCCAAACAGGAGGTTAAAGGGACTGACTCTCCAAGTGGGGAGAGTGTTAGTAAAGCGTCTGGAATGTTGCACCCGAGTACCAGGGGAGGAAAACTGAGACATATTTGAACACGTCTCCTGTTTACATGGTTAATCATACTTGGGTTCCACATGCATGTTTTAGCTGAAGGAAGAATACCTTAAACCTGGAGAGTTAAGACCCGTGTAATGGGTACCATGCAATATGACTTCAAAGGGTCTTCATTTGCTCACCGAACCTCTCCAATCCTATCACTGCTGCGTTTATGCCCCTGTACACATGCTTGATTCTCTTTCGGAGACATAGCAATCCATAGGTTTTAAGATACTTACTAGTCAGATACATTCTTAGGCGTTTAATATGCGGTGTTGAGTCCATTTCGTTGAGCAAGGAGTAGCTCTTGTCTATTCCATATTTGACTTAAGAAACTTTATCTGTGCTCATTTCAATCTCTGGTTTTATGCAGCACCCCAACTCACCTTTCCCCTTAAGCAAGCATAAGTTGGTTTTCTAAATTTGAGACCCTGTTCTGTTCTGTAATTCAGTTCCTGTGTAGCCAAGTTTACATTCCGTGTATTAGTGATATCTTATGATGTTTCTTTTTCTGTGTGACTTATTTCAGTTAGAATCATCATACCTGAATCCACTCATTATGCTGCTAAGGGCCTGATGACATAGATTTCATTGCTGAGTGATACTGCATTGTACGTAAGTACCTCAAGTTCTTTATCCATTTTTCACTTTCTGTGATATTGAACTTGTTCGGTAAACGAGGTTCTTGTAAACGGAGGCGTCCCAAACTTTGGGGTGGCTGTGTCTTTTTGATTTTAATTTCCCTAAGCTATAGGACCATAAGTGGAAGTGCCCTAGGCTCTGTTGCTTTGTTTTTTAGATGTTTCAGGAAACACCATACACTTCTCCCGAGTGTCTGTTGGCAATTTACATCCCGCCCATCAGCATAACAAGGCTCCCAGTTCTCCATGGCATGTCCTGCCTTTCTGGATTTTACACTTTTTTCAGATGGCCCTTTTGACCGGGGGGAAGTGAGACTTCATTGTAGTGCAGATTTCCTTTGCAAGCTTGCTTGGTTGGCCAGAAAGGGCGTATGCATTTTTTCCTGAATATATTCAGGAAAAAACGCATACGCCCTTTTTGGCCAAGTGCATCATTGTGGACGTTCTGCCTCTTTTCCTATGCTTTCAATGCAATTCCAGTCTACCTCCTGAAATCGGTTTCCTGCAATTCTGCCCCGCTTTCAAGTCCACTTGGCAGCCTTACTTCAGTCTATTTTTGGACGATAGCTGTCATTTATAACTCTGCAGGTTTGTGAATTACAGTGCCCCTGAGCTCCTTTCTTCAACTCGCTTTCTTTTGAGCTGGCCGCAACACCGCAGGATGACTTTAGGCCCTAATCTGTCTCCGGTACGGCACGCTGAGCCTTTGGTTATTTCCTCTTCCTGGTGGGAAATGAGAGTTAAATTTGCCCGTCCAGACACCTCCAGCTAGCCTCTCATTGGTTCTCGCTATTCCTGTTCATCTTCCGCAGAAATTGCAAACTGGGCCAAACAGGAGGTTAAAGACACTGACTCTCCAGGTCGGGAGAGTGTTAGTAAAGCGTCTGGAATGTTGCACCCGAGTACCAGGGGAGGAAAACTGAGACATATTTGAACACGTCTCCCGATCACATGGTTGATCATACTCTGGTTTCCACATGCATGTTTTAGCTGAAGGAAGAATACCTAAAACCTGGGTAGTTGAAACCCGTGGAATGGGTACCATGCAATATGACTTCAAAGGGTCTTCATTTGCTCACCGAACCTCTCCAATCCTATCACTGCTGCGTTTATGCCCCTGTACACATGCTTGATTCTCTTTCGGAGACATAGCAATCCATAGGTTTTAAGATACTTACTAGTCAGGTACATTCTTAGGCGTTTAATATGCGGTGTTGAGTCCATTTCGTTGAGCAAGGAGTAGCTCTTGTCTGTTCCATATTTGGCTTAAGGAACTTTATTTGTGCTCATTTCAATCTCTGGTTTTATGCAGCAACCCAACTCACCTTTCCCCTTAAGCAAGCATAAGTTGGTTTTGTAAATTAGAGAACCTGTTCTGTTTTGGAATGCAGTTCCTGTGTAGCCAAGATTACATTCCGTGTATTAGTGATATCTTATGATGTTTCTTTTTCTGTGTGACTTATTTCAGTTAGAATCATCGTACCTGAATCTACTCATTATGCTGCTACGGGCCTGATGACAT
The DNA here is from genome assembly GCF_951394435.1 of Stenella coeruleoalba. Lineage (NCBI taxonomy): Eukaryota > Metazoa > Chordata > Mammalia > Artiodactyla > Delphinidae > Stenella > Stenella coeruleoalba. The sequence continues at coordinate 1,216,213 of NW_027646280.1, forward strand.
AGATTTCATTGCTGAGTGATACTGCATTGTACGTAAGTACCACAAGTTCTTTATCCATTTTTCACTTTCTGCGATGTTGAACTAGTACTGTAAACGAGGTTCTTGTAAACAGAGCCGTTCCAAACTTTGGGGTGGCTGTGTCTTTTTGATTTATTTTCCCTAAGCTATAGGACCATAAGTGGAAGTGCCCTAGGCTCTGTTGCTTTGTTTTTTAGATGTTTCAGGAAACACCATACACTTCTCCTGAGTGTCTGTTGGCAATTTACATCCCGCCCATCAGCATAACAAGGCTCCCAGTTCTCCATGGCCTGTTGCCTTTCTGGATTTTACACTTTTTTCAGATGGCCCTTTTGACCGGGGGGAAGTGAGACTTCATTGTAGTGCAGATTTCCTTTGCAAGCTTGCTTGGTTGGCCAAAAAGGGCGTATGCGTTTTTTCCTGAATATATTCAGGAAAAAACGCATACGCCCTTTTTGGCCAAGTGCATCATTGTGGACGTTCTGCCTCTTTTCCTATGCTTTCAATGCAATTCCAGTCTACCTCCTGAAATCGGTTTCCTGCAATTCTGCCCCGCTTTCAAGTCCTCTTGGCAGCCTTACTTCAGTCTATTTTTGGACGATAGCTGTCATTTATAACTCTGCAGGTTTGTGAATTACAGTGCCCCTGAGCTCCTTTCTTCAACTCGCTTTCTTGTGACCTGGCCGCAACACCGCAGGATGGCTTCAGGCCCTAATCTGGTTCCAGCACGGCACGCTGAGCCTTTGGTTAATTCCTCTTCCTGGTGGGAAATGAGAGTTAAATTTGCCCGTCCAGACACCTCCAGCTAGTCTCTCATTGGTTCTTGCTATTCCTGTTCATCTTCCGCAGAAATTGCAAACTGGGCCAAACAGGAGGTTAAAGGGACTGACTCTCCAAGTCGGGAGAGTGTTAGTAAAGCGTCTGGAATGTTGCACCCGAGTACCAGGGGAGGAAAACTGAGACATATTTGAACACGTCTCCCGTTCACATGGTTGATCATACTTGGGTTCCACATGCATGTTTTAGCTGAAGGAAGAATACCTAAAAGCTGGGTAGTTGAAACCCGTGGAATGGGTACCATGCAATATGACTTCAAAGGGTCTTCATTTGCTCACCGAACCTCTCCAATCCTATCACTGCTGCGTTTATGCCCCTGTACACACGCTTGATTCTCTTTTGGAGACATAGCAATCCATCGGTTTTACGGTACTTACTAGTCAGGTACATTCTTAGGCGTTTAATATGCGGTGTTGAGTCCATTTCGTTGAGCAAGGAGTAGCTCTTGTCTATTCCATATTTGACTTAAGGAACTTTATCTGTGCTCATTTCAATCTCTGGTTTTATGCAGCACCCCAACTCACCTTTACCCTTAAGCAAGCATAAGTTGGTTTTCTAAATTTGAGACCCTCTTCTGTTTTGGAATGCAGTTCCTGTGTAGCCAAGTTTACATTCCGTGTATTAGTGATATCTTATGATGTTTCTTTTTCTGTGTGACTTATTTCAGTTAGAATCATCATACCTGAATCCACTCATTGTGCTGCTAAGGGCCTGATGACACAGATTTCATTGCTGAGTGATATTGCTTTGTAAGTAAATACCACAACTTCTTTATCCATTTTTCACTTTCTGCGATGTTGAACTTGTACTGTAAACGAGGTTCTTGTAAACAGAGGCGTCCCAAACTTTGGGGTGGCTGTGTCTTTTTGATTTTAATTTCCCTAAGCTATAGGACCATAAGTGGAAGTGCCCTAGGCTCTGTTGCTTTGTTTTTTAGATGTTTCAGGAAACACCATACACTTCTCCCGAGTGGTTGTTGGCAATTTACATCCCGCCCATCAGCATAACAAGGCTCCCAGTTCTCCATGGCCTGTCCTGCCTTTCTGGATTTTACACTTTTTTCAGATGGCCCTTTTGACCGGGGGGAAGTGAGACTTCATTGTAGTGCAGATTTCCTTTGAAAGCTTGCTTGGTTGGCCAAAAAGGGCGTATGCGTTTTTTCCTGAATATATTCAGGAAAAAACGCATACGCCCTTTTTGGCCAAGTGCATCATTGTGGACGTTCTGCCTCTTTTCCTATGCTTTCAATGCAATTCCAGTCTACCTCCTGAAATCGGTTTCCTGCAATTCTGCCCCGCTTTCAAGTCCTCTTGGCAGCTTTACTTCAGTCTATTTTTGGACGATAGCTGTCATTTATAACTCTGCAGGTTTGTGAATTACAGTGCCCCTGAGCTCCTTTCTTCAACTCGCTTTCTTGTGACCTGGCCGCAACACCGCAGGATGGCTTCAGGCCCTAATCTGGTTCCGGCACGGCACACTGAGCCTTTGGTTATTTCCTCTTCCTGGTGGGAAATGAGAGTAAAATTTGCCAGTCCAGACACCTCCAGCTAGCCTCTCATTGGTTCTCGCTATTCCTGTTCATCTTCCGCAGAAATTGCAAACTGAGCCAAACAAGAGGTTAAAGGCGCTGACTCTCCAAGTGGGGAGAGTGTTAGTAAAGCGTCTGGAATGTTGCACCTGAGTACCAGGGGAGGAAAACTGAGACATATTTGAACACGTCTCCCGTTCACATCGTTGATCATACTTGGGTTCCACATGCATGTTTTAGCTGAAGGAAGAATACCTTAAACCTGGAGAGTTGAGACCCGTGGAATGGGTACCATGCAATATGACTTCAAAGGGTCTTCATTTGCTCACCGAACCTCTCCAATCCTATCACTGCTGCGTTTATGTCCCTGTACACATGCTTGATTCTCTTTCGGAGACTTAGCAATCCATAGCTTTTAAGATACTTACTAGTCAGGTACATTCTTAGGCGTTTAATATGCGGTGTTGAGTCCATTTCGTTGAGCAAGGAGTAGCTCTTGTCTATTCCATATTTGGCTTAAGGAACTTTATCTGTGCTCATTTCAATCTCTGGTTTTATGCAGCACCCCAACTCACCTTTACCCTTAAGCAAGCATAAGTTGGTTTTCTAAATTTGAGACCCTGTTCTGTTCTGTAATTCAGTTCCTGTGTAGCCAAGTTTCCATTCCGTGTATTACTGATATCTTATGAAGTTTCTTTTTCTGTGTGACTTACTTCAGTTAGAATCATCATACCTGAATCCACTCATTGTGCTGCTAAGGGCCTGATGACACAGATTTCATTGCTGAGTGATATTGCTTTGTAAGTAAATACCACAACTTCTTTATCCATTTTTCACTTTCTGCGATGTTGAACTTGTACTGTAAACGAGGTTCTTGTAAACAGAGCCGTTCCAAACTTTGGGGTGGCTGTGTCTTTTTGATTTTAATTTCCCTAAGCTATAGGACCATAAGTGGAAGTGCCCTAGGTTCTGTTGCTTTGTTTTTTAGATGTTTCAGGAAACACCATACACTTCTCCCCAGTGGTTGTTGGCAATTTACATCCCGCCCATCAGCATAACAAGGCTCCCAGTTCTCCATGGCCTGTCCTGCCTTTCTGGATTTTACACTTTTTTCAGATGGCCCTTTTGACCGGGGGAAGTGAGACTTCATTGTAGTGCAGATTTCATTTGCAAGCTTGCTTGGTTGGCCAAAAAGGGCGTATGCGTTTTTTCCTGAATATATTCAGGAAAAAACGCATACGCCCTTTTTGGCCAAGTGCATCATTGTGGACGTTCTGCCTCTTTTCCTATGCTTTCAATGCAATTTCAGTCTACCTCCTGAAATCGGTTTCTTGCAATTCTGACCCGCTTTCAAGTCCTCTTGGCAGCCTTACTTCAGTCTATTTTTGGACGATAGCTGTCATTTATAACTCTGCAGGTTTGTGAATTACAGTGCCCCTGAGCTCCTTTCTTCAACTCGCTTTCTTGTGACCTGGCCGCAACACCGCAGGATGGCTTCAGGCCCTAATCTGGTTCCGGCACGGCACGCTGAGCCTTTGGTTAATTCCTCTTCCTGGTGGGAAATGAGAGTTAAATTTGCCCGTCCAGACACCTCCAGCTAGTCTCTCATTGGTTCTCGTTATTCCTGTTCATCTTCCGCAGAAATTGCAAACTGTGCCAAACAGGAGGTTAAAGGGACTGACTCTCCAAGTGGGGAGAGTGTTAGTAAAGCGTCTGGAATGTTGCACCCGAGTACCAGGGGAGGAAAACTGAGACATATTTGAACACGTCTCCTGTTCACATGGTTAATCATACTTGGGTTCCACATGCATGTTTTAGCTGAAGGAAGAATACCTAAAATTTTTGTAGTTGAAACCCGTGGAATGAATACCATGCAATATGACTTCAAAGGTCTTCATTTGCTCACTGAACCTCTCCAATCCTATCACTGCTGCGTTTATGCCCCTGTACACATGCTTGATTCTCTTTCGGAGACATAGCAATCTATAGGTTTTAAGATACTTACTAGTCAGGTACATTCTTAGGCGTTTAATATGCGGTGTTGAGTCCACTTCGTTGAGCAAGGAGTAGCTCTTGTCTATTCCATATTTGGCTTAAGGAACTTTGTGCTCATTTCAATCTCTGGTTTTATGCAGCACCCCAACTCACCTTTCCCCTTAAGCAAGCATAAGTTGGTTTTCTAAATTTGAGACCCTGTTCTGTTCTGTAATTCAGTTCCTGTGTAGCCAAGTTTACATTCCATGTATTACTGATATCTTATGATGTTTCTTTTTCTGTGTGACTTATTTCAGTTAGAATCACCATATCCGAATCCACTCATTATGCTGCTACGGGCCTGGTGACATAGATTTCATTGCTGAGTGATATTGCTTTGTACATGAGTACCACAACTTCTTTATCCATTTTTCACTTTCTGTGATATTGAACTTGTACGGTAAACGAGGTTCTTGTAAACAGAGGCGTCCCAAACTTTGGGGTGGCTGTGTCTTTTTGATTTTAATTTCCCTAAGCTATAGGACCATAAGTGGAAGTGCACTAGGCTCTGTTGCTTTGCTTTTAGATGTTTCAGGAAACACCATACACTTCTCCGGAGTGGCTGTTGGCAATTTACATCCCGCCCATCAGCATAACAAGGCTCCCAGTTCTCCATGTCCTGTCCTGCCTTTCTGGATTTTACACTTTTTTCAGATGGCCCTTTTGACCGGGGGGAAGTGAGACTTCATTGTAGTGCAGATTTCCTTTGCAAGCTTGCTTGGTTGGCCAAAAAGGGCGTATGCGTTTTTTCCTGAATATATTCAGGAAAAAACGCATACGCCCTTTTTGGCCAAGTGCATCATTGTGGACGTTCTGCCTCTTTTCCTATGCTTTCAATGCAATTCCAGTCTACCTCCTGAAATCGGTTTCCTGCAATTCTGCCCCGCTTTCAAGTCCTCTTGGCAGCCTTACTTCAGTCTATTTTTGGACGATAGCTGTCATTTATAACTCTGCAGGTTTGTGAATTACAGTGCCCCTGAGCTCCTTTCTTCAACTCGCTTTCTTTTGAGCTGGCCGCAACACCGCAGGATGGCTTCAGGCCCTAATCTGGTTCCGGTATGGCACGGTGAGCCTTTGGTTATTTCCTCTTCCTGGTGGGAAATGAGAGTTAAATTTGTCCGTCCAGACACCTCCAGCTAGCCTCTCATTGGTTCTCGCTATTCCTGTTCATCTTCCGCAGAAAGTGCAAACTGGGCCAAACAGGAGGTTAAAGGGACTGACTCTCCAAGTGGGGAGAGTGTTAGTAAAGCGTCTGGAATGTTGCACCCGAGTACCAGGGGAGGAAAACTGAGACATATTTGAACACGTCTCCCGATCACATGGTTGATCATACTCTGGGTTCCACATGCATGTTTTAGCTGAAGGAAGAATACCTAAAATCTGCGTAGTTGAAATCCGTGGAATGCGTACCATGCAATATGACTTCAAAGGTCTTCATTTGCTCACTGAACCTCTCCAATCCTATCACTGCTGCGTTTATGCCCCTGTACACATGCTTGATTCTCTTTCGGAGACATAGCAATCTATAGGTTTTAAGATACTTACTAGTCAGGTACATTCTTAGGCGTTTAATATGCGGTGTTGAGTCCATTTCGTTGAGCAAGGAGTAGCTCTTGTCTATTCCATATTTGGCTTAAGGAACTTTGTGCTCATTTCAATCTCTGGTTTTATGCAGCACCCCAACTCACCTTTCCCCTTAAGCAAGCATAAGTTGGTTTTCTAAATTTGAGACCCTGTTCTGTTCTGTAATGCAGTTCCTGTGTAGCCAAGTTTACATTCCGTGTATTACTGATATCTTATGATGTTTCTTTTTCTGTGTGACTTATTTCAGTTAGAATCATCATACCTGAATCCACTCATTGTGCTGCTAAGGGCCTGATGACACAGATTTCATTGCTGAGTGATATTGCTTTGTAACTAAATACCACAACTTCTTTATCCATTTTTCACTTTCTGCAATGTTGAACTTGTACTGTAAATGAGGTTCTTGTAAACAGAGCCGTTCCAAACTTTGGGGTGGCTGTGTCTTTTTGATTTTAATTTCCCTAAGCTATAGGACCATAAGTGGAAGTGCCCTAGGTTCTGTTGCTTTGTTTTTTAGATGTTTCAGGAAACACCATACACTTCTCCCGAGTGGTTGTTGGCAATTTACATCCCGCCCATCAGCATAACAAGGCTCCCAGTTCTCCATGGCCTGTCCTGCCTTTCTGGATTTTACACTTTTTTCAGATGGCCCTTTTGACCGGGGGGAAGTGAGACTTCATTGTAGTGCAGATTTCCTTTGCAAGCTTGCTTGGTTGGCCAAAAAGGGCGTATGCGTTTTTTCCTGAATATATTCAGGAAAAAACGCATACGCCCTTTTTGGCCAAGTGCATCATTGTGGACGTTCTGCCTCTTTTCCTATGCTTTCAATGCAATTCCAGTCTACCTCCTGAAATCGGTTTCCTGCAATTCTGCCCCGCTTTCAAGTCCTCTTGGCAGCCTTACTTCAGTCTATTTTTGGACGATAGCTGTCATTTATAACTCTGCAGGTTTGTGAATTACAGTGCCCCTGAGCTCCTTTCTTCAACTCGCTTTCTTTTGAGCTGGCCGCAACACCGCAGGATGGCTTCAGGCCCTAATCTGGTTCCGGTACGGCACGCTGAGCCTTTGGTTATTTCCTCTTCCTGGTGGGAAATGAGAGTTAAATTTGCCCGTCCAGACACCTCCAGCTAGCCTCTCATTGGTTCTCGCTATTCCTGTTCATCTTCCGCAGAAATTGCAAACTGGGCCAAACAGGAGGTTAAAGGGACTGACTCTCCAAGTGGGGAGAGTGTTAGTAAAGCGTCTGGAATGTTGCACCCGAGTACCAGGGGAGGAAAACTGAGACATATTTGAACACGTCTCCCGATCACATGGTTGATCATACTCTGGGTTCCACATGCATGTTTTAGCTGAAGGAAGAATACCTAAAATCTGTGTAGTTGAAACCCGTGGAATGGGTACCATGCAATATGACTTCAAAGGTCTTCATTTGCTCACTGAACCTCTCCAATCCTATCACTGCTGCATTTATGCCCCTGTACACATGCTTGATTCTCTTTCGGAGACATAGCAATCTATAGGTTTTAAGATACTTACTAGTCAGGTACATTCTTAGGCGTTTAATATGCGGTGTTGAGTCCATTTCGTTGAGCAAGGAGTAGCTCTTGTCTATTCCATATTTGGCTTAAGGAACTTTGTGCTCATTTCAATCTCTGGTTTTATGCAGCACCCCAACTCACCTTTCCCCTTAAGCAAGCATAAGTTGGTTTTCTAAATTTGAGACCCTGTTCTGTTCTGTAATTCAGTTCCTGTGTAGCCAAGTTTACATTCCGTGTATTACTGATATCTTATGATGTTTCTTTTTCTGTGTGACTTATTTCAGTTAGAATCACCATACCCGAATCCACTCATTATGCTGCTACGGGCCTGGTGACATAGATTTCATTGCTGAGTGATATTGCTTTGTACATGAGTACCACAACTTCTTTATCCATTTTTCACTTTCTGTGATATTGAACTTGTACGGTAAATGAGGTTCTTGTAAACAGAGGCGTCCCAAACTTTGGGGTCGCTGTGTCTTTTTGATTTTAATTTCCCTAAGCTATAGGACCATAAGTGGAAGTGCACTAGGCTCTGTTGCTTTGTTTTTTAGATGTTTCAGGAAACACCATACACTTCTCCCGAGTGGTTGTTGGCAATTTACATCCCGCCCATCAGCATAACAAGGCTCCCAGTTCTCCATGGCCTGTCCTGCCTTTCTGGATTTTACACTTTTTTCAGATGGCCCTTTTGACCGGGGGGAAGTGAGACTTCATTGTAGTGCAGATTTCCTTTGCAAGCTTGCTTGGTTGGCCAAAAAGGGCGTATGCGTTTTTTCCTGAATATATTCAGGAAAAAACGCATACGCCCTTTTTGGCCAAGTGCATCATTGTGGACGTTCTGCCTCTTTTCCTATGCTTTCAATGCAATTCCAGTCTACCTCCTGAAATCGGATTCCTGCAATTCTGCCCCGCTTTCAAGTCCTCTTGGCAGCCTTACTTCAGTCTATTTTTGGACGATAGCTGTCATTTATAACTCTGCAGGTTTGTGAATTACAGTGCCCCTGAGCTCCTTTCTTCAACTCGCTTTCTTTTGAGCTGGCCGCAACACCGCAGGATGGCTTCAGGCCTTAATCTGGTTCCGGTACGGCACGCTCAGCCTTTGGTTATTTCCTCTTCCTGGTGGGAAATGAGAGTTAAATTTGCCCGTCCAGACACCTCCAGCTAGCCTCTCATTGGTTCTCGCTATTCCTGTTCATCTTCCGCAGAAATTGCAAACTGGGCCAAACAGGAGGTTAAAGGGACTGACTCTCCAAGTGGGGAGAGTGTTAGTAAAGCGTCTGGAATGTTGCACCCGAGTACCAGGGGAGAAAACTGAGACATATTTGAACACGTCTCCCGATCACATGGTTGATCATACTCTGGGTTCCACATGCATGTTTTAGCTGAAGGAAGAATACCTAAAATCTGTGTAGTTGAAACCCGTGGAATGGGTACCATGCAATATGACTTCAAAGGTCTTCATTTGCTCACTGAACCTCTCCAATCCTATCACTGCTGCGTTTATGCCCCTGTACACATGCTTGATTCTCTTTCGGAGACATAGCAATCTATAGGTTTTAAGATACTTACTAGTCAGGTACATTCTTAGGCGTTTAATATGCGGTGTTGAGTCCACTTCGTTGAGCAAGGAGTAGCTCTTGTCTATTCCATATTTGGCTTAAGGAACTTTGTGCTCATTTCAATCTCTGGTTTTATGCAGCACCCCAACTCACCTTTCCCCTTAAGCAAGCATAAGTTGGTTTTCTAAATTTGAGACCCTGTTCTGTTCTGTAATTCAGTTCCTGTGTAGCCAAGTTTACATTCCGTGTATTACTGATATCTTATGATGTTTCTTTTTCTGTGTGACTTATTTCAGTTAGAATCACCATACCCGAATCCACTCATTATGCTGCTACGGGCCTGGTGACATAGATTTCATTGCTGAGTGATATTGCTTTGTACATGAGTACCACAACTTCTTTATCCATTTTTCACTTTCTGTGATATTGAACTTGTACGGTAAACGAGGTTCTTGTAAACAGAGGCGTCCCAAACTTTGGGGTGGCTGTGTCTTTTTGATTTTAATTTCCCTAAGCTATAGGACCATAAGTGGAAGTGCCCTAGGTTCTGTTGCTTTGTTTTTTAGATGTTTCAGGAAACACCATACACTTCTCCCGAGTGGTTGTTGGCAATTTACATCCCGCCCATCAGCATAACAAGGCTCCCAGTTCTCCATGGCCTGTCCTGCCTTTCTGGATTTTACACTTTTTTCAGATGGCCCTTTTGACCGGGGGGAAGTGAGACTTCATTGTAGTGCAGATTTCCTTTGCAAGCTTGCTTGGTTGGCCAAAAAGGGCGTATGCGTTTTTTCCTGAATATATTCAGGAAAAAACGCATACGCCCTTTTTGGCCAAGTGCATCATTGTGGACGTTCTGCCTCTTTTCCTATGCTTTCAATGAAATTCCAGTCTACCTCCTGAAATCGGTTTCCTGCAATTCTGCCCCGCTTTCAAGTCCTCTTGGCAGCCTTACTTCAGTCTATTTTTGGACGATAGCTGTCATTTATAACTCTGCAGGTTTGTGAATTACAGTGCCCCTGAGCTCCTTTCTTCAACTCGCTTTCTTTTGAGCTGGCCGCAACACCGCAGGATGGCTTCAGGCCCTAATCTGCTTCCGGTACGGCACGCTGAGCCTTTGGTTATTTCCTCTTCCTGGTGGGAAATGAGAGTTAAATTTGCCCGTCCAGACACCTCCAGCTAGCCTCTCATTGGTTCTCGCTATTCCTGTTCATCTTCCGCAGAAATTGCAAACTGGGCCAAACAGGAGGTTAAAGGGACTGACTCTCCAAGTGGGGAGAGTGTTAGTAAAGCGTCTGGAATGTTGCACCCGAGTACCAGGGGAGGAAAACTGAGACATATTTGAACACGTCTCCCGATCACATGGTTGATCATACTCTGGGTTCCACATGCATGTTTTAGCTGAAGGAAGAATACCTAAAATTGCGTAGTTGAAATCCGTGGAATGGGTACCATGCAATATGACTTCAAAGGTCTTCATTTGCTCACTGAACCTCTCCAATCCTATCACTGCTGCGTTTATGCCCCTGTACACATGCTTGATTCTCTTTCGGAGACATAGCAATCTATAGGTTTTAAGATACTTACTAGTCAGGTACATTCTTAGGCGTTTAATATGCGGTGTTGAGTCCATTTCGTTGAGCAAGGAGTAGCTCTTGTCTATTCCATATTTGGCTTAAGGAACTTTGTGCTCATTTCAATCTCTGGTTTTATGCAGCACCCCAACTCACCTTTCCCCTTAAGCAAGCATAAGTTGGTTTTCTAAATTTGAGACCCTGTTCTGTTCTGTAATTCAGTTCCTGTGTAGCCAAGTTTACATTCCGTGTATTACTGATATCTTATGATGTTTCTTTTTCTGTGTGACTTATTTCAGTTAGAATCATCATACCTGAATCCACTCATTGTGCTGCTAAGGGCCTGATGACACAGATTTCATTGCTGAGTGATATTGCTTTGTAACTAAATACCACAACTTCTTTATCCATTTTTCACTTTCTGCAATGTTGAACTTGTACTGTAAACGAGGTTCTTGTAAACAGAGCCGTTCCAAACTTTGGGGTGGCTGTGTCTTTTTGATTTTAATTTCCCTAAGCTATAGGACCATAAGTGGAAGTGCCCTAGGTTCTGTTGCTTTGTTTTTTAGATGTTTCAGGAAACACCATACACTTCTCCCGAGTGGTTGTTGGCAATTTACATCCCGCCCATCAGCATAACAAGGCTCCCAGTTCTCCATGGCCTGTCCTGCCTTTCTGGATTTTACACTTTTTTCAGATGGCCCTTTTGACCGGGGGGAAGTGAGACTTCATTGTAGTGCAGATTTCCTTTGCAAGCTTGCTTGGTTGGCCAAAAAGGGCGTATGCGTTTTTTCCTGAATATATTCAGGAAAAAACGCATACGCCCTTTTTGGCCAAGTGCATCATTGTGGACGTTCTGCCTCTTTTCCTATGCTTTCAATGCCATTCCAGTCTACCTCCTGAAATCGGTTTCCTGCAATTCTGCCCCGCTTTCAAGTCCTCTTGGCAGCCTTACTTCAGTCTATTTTTGGATGATAGCTGTCATTTATAACTCTGCAGGTTTGTGAATTACAGTGCCCCTGAGCTCCTTTCTTCAACTCGCTTTCTTTTGAGCTGGCCGCAACACCGCAGGATGGCTTCAGGCCCTAATCTGGTTCCGGTACGGCATGCTGAGCCTTTGGTTATTTCCTCTTCCTGGTGGGAAATGAGAGTTAAATTTGCCCGTCCAGACACCTCCAGCTAGCCTCTCATTGGTTCTCGCTATTCCTGTTCATCTTCCGCAGAAATTGCAAACTGGGCCAAACAGGAGGTTAAAGGGACTGACTCTCCAAGTGGGGAGAGTGTTAGTAAAGCGTCTGGAATGTTGCACCCGAGTACCAGGGGAGGAAAACTGAGACATATTTGAACACGTCTCCCGATCACATGGTTGATCATACTCTGGGTTCCACCTGCATGTTTTAGCTGAAGGAAGAATACCTAAAATCTGTGTAGTTGGAACCCGTGGAATGGGTACCATGCAATATGACTTCAAAGGTCTTCATTTGCTCACTGAACCTCTCCAATCCTATCACTGCTGCGTTTATGCCCCTGTACACATGCTTGATTCTCTTTCGGAGACATAGCAATCTATAGGTTTTAAGATACTTACTAGTCAGGTACATTCTTAGGCGTTTAATATGCGGTGTTGAGTCCACTTCGTTGAGCAAGGAGTAGCTCTTGTCTATTCCATATTTGGCTTAAGGAACTTTGTGCTCATTTCAATCTCTGGTTTTATGCAGCACCCAAACTCACCTTTCCCCTTAAGCAAGCATAAGTTGGTTTTCTAAATTTGAGACCCTGTTCTGTTCTGTAATTCAGTTCCTGTGTAGCCAAGTTTACATTCCGTGTATTACTGATATCTTATGATGTTTCTTTTTCTGTGTGACTTATTTCAGTTAGAATCACCATACCCGAATCCACTCATTATGCTGCTACGGGCCTGGTGACATAGATTTCATTGCTGAGTGATATTGCTTTGTACAAGAGTACCACAACTTCTTTATCCATTTTTCACTTTCTGTGATATTGAACTTGTACGGTAAACGAGGTTCTTGTAAACAGAGGCGTCCCAAACTTTGGGGTGGCTGTGTCTTTTTGATTTTAATTTCCCTAAGCTATAGGACCATAAGTGGAAGTGCACTAGGCTCTGTTGCTTTGTTTTTTAGATGTTTCAGGAAACACCATACACTTCTCCGGAGTGGCTGTTGGCAATTTACATCCCGCCCATCAGCATAACAAGGCTCCCAGTTCTCCATGGCCTGTCCTGCCTTTCTGGATTTTACACTTTTTTCAGATGGCCCTTTTGACCGGGGGGAAGTGAGACTTCATTGTAGTGCAGATTTCCTTTGCAAGCTTGCTTGGTTGGCCAAAAAGGGCGTATGCGTTTTTTCCTGAATATATTCAGGAAAAAACGCATACGCCCTTTTTGGCCAAGTGCATCATTGTGGACGTTCTGCCTCTTTTCCTATGCTTTCAATGCAATTCCAGTCTACCTCCTGAAATCGGTTTCCTGCAATTCTGCCCCGCTTTCAAGTCCTCTTGGCAGCCTTACTTCAGTCTATTTTTGGACGATAGCTGTCATTTATAACTCTGCAGGTTTGTGAATTACAGTGCCCCTGAGCTCCTTTCTTCAACTCGCTTTCTTTTGAGCTGGCCGCAACACCGCAGGATGGCTTCAGGCCCTAATCTGGTTCCGGTACGGCACGCTGAGCCTTTGGTTATTTCCTCTTCCTGGTGGGAAATGAGAGTTAAATTTGCCCGTCCAGACACCTCCAGCTAGCCTCTCATTGGTTCTCGCTATTCCTGTTCATCTTCCGCAGAAATTGCAAACTGGGCCAAACAGGAGGTTAAAGGGACTGACTCTCCAAGTGGGGAGAGTGTTAGTAAAGCGTCTGGAATGTTGCACCCGAGTACCAGGGGAGGAAAACTGAGACATATTTGAACACGTCTCCCGATCACATGGTTGATCATACTCTGGGTTCCACATGCATGTTTTAGCTGAAGGAAGAATACCTAAAATTGCGTAGTTGAAATCCGTGGAATGGGTACCATGCAATATGACTTCAAAGGTCTTCATTTGCTCACTGAACCTCTCCAATCCTATCACTGCTGCGTTTATGCCCCTGTACACATGCTTGATTCTCTTTCGGAGACATAGCAATCTATAGGTTTTAAGATACTTACTAGTCAGGTACATTCTTAGGCGTTTAATATGCGGTGTTGAGTCCATTTCGTTGAGCAAGGAGTAGCTCTTGTCTATTCCATATTTGGCTTAAGGAACTTTGTGCTCATTTCAATCTCTGGTTTTATGCAGCACCCCAACTCACCTTTCCCCTTAAGCAAGCATAAGTTGGTTTTCTAAATTTGAGACCCTGTTCTGTTCTGTAATTCAGTTCCTGTGTAGCCAAGTTTACATTCCGTGTATTACTGATATCTTATGATGTTTCTTTTTCTGTGTGACTTATTTCAGTTAGAATCATCATACCTGAATCCACTCATTGTGCTGCTAAGGGCCTGATGACACAGATTTCATTGCTGAGTGATATTGCTTTGTAACTAAATACCACAACTTCTTTATCCATTTTTCACTTTCTGCAATGTTGAACTTGTACTGTAAACGAGGTTCTTGTAAACAGAGCCGTTCCAAACTTTGGGGTGGCTGTGTCTTTTTGATTTTAATTTCCCTAAGCTATAGGACCATAAGTGGAAGTGCCCTAGGTTCTGTTGCTTTGTTTTTTAGATGTTTCAGGAAACACCATACACTTCTCCCGAGTGGTTGTTGGCAATTTACATCCCGCCCATCAGCATAACAAGGCTCCCAGTTCTCCATGGCCTGTCCTGCCTTTCTGGATTTTACACTTTTTTCAGATGGCCCTTTTGACCGGGGGGAAGTGAGACTTCATTGTAGTGCAGATTTCCTTTGCAAGCTTGCTTGGTTGGCCAAAAAGGGCGTATGCGTTTTTTCCTGAATATATTCAGGAAAAAACGCATACGCCCTTTTTGGCCAAGTGCATCATTGTGGACGTTCTGCCTCTTTTCCTATGCTTTCAATGCCATTCCAGTCTACCTCCTGAAATCGGATTCCTGCAATTCTGCCCCGCTTTCAAGTCCTCTTGGCAGCCTTACTTCAGTCTATTTTTGGATGATAGCTGTCATTTATAACTCTGCAGGTTTGTGAATTACAGTGCCCCTGAGCTCCTTTCTTCAACTCGCTTTCTTTTGAGCTGGCCGCAACACCGCAGGATGGCTTCAGGCCCTAATCTGGTTCCGGTACGGCACGCTGAGCCTTTGGTTATTTCCTCTTCCTGGTGGGAAATGAGAGTTAAATTTGCCCGTCCAGACACCTCCAGCTAGCCTCTCATTGGTTCTCGCTATTCCTGTTCATCTTCCGCAGAAATTGCAAACTGGGCCAAACAGGAGGTTAAAGGGACTGACTCTCCAAGTGGGGAGAGTGTTAGTAAAGCGTCTGGAATGTTGCACCCGAGTACCAGGGGAGGAAAACTGAGACATATTTGAACACGTCTCCCGATCACATGGTTGATCATACTCTGGGTTCCACATGCATGTTTTAGCTGAATGAAGAATACCTAAAATCTGTGTAGTTGGAACCCGTGGAATGGGTACCATGCAATATGACTTCAAAGGTCTTCATTTGCTCACTGAACCTCTCCAATCCTATCACTGCTGCGTTTATGCCCCTGTACACATGCTTGATTCTCTTTCGGAGACATAGCAATCTATAGGTTTTAAGATACTTACTAGTCAGGTACATTCTTAGGCGTTTAATATGCGGTGTTGAGTCCACTTCGTTGAGCAAGGAGTAGCTCTTGTCTATTCCATATTTGGCTTAAGGAACTTTGTGCTCATTTCAATCTCTGGTTTTATGCAGCACCCCAACTCACCTTTCCCCTAAAGCAAGCATAAGTTGGTTTTCTAAATTTGAGACCCTGTTCTGTTCTGTAATTCAGTTCCTGTGTAGCCAAGTTTACATTCCGTGTATTACTGATATCTTATGATGTTTCTTTTTCTGTGTGACTTATTTCAGTTAGAATCACCATACCCGAATCCACTCATTATGCTGCTACGGGCCTGGTGACATAGATTTCATTGCTGAGTGATATTGCTTTGTACATGAGTACCACAACTTCTTTATCCATTTTTCACTTTCTGTGATATTGAACTTGTACGGTAAACGAGGTTCTTGTAAACAGAGGCGTCCCAAACTTTGGGGTGGCTGTGTCTTTTTGATTTTAATTTCCCTAAGCTATAGGACCATAAGTGGAAGTGCACTAGGCTCTGTTGCTTTGTTTTTTAGATGTTTCAGGAAACACCATACACTTCTCCGGAGTGGCTGTTGGCAATTTACATCCCGCCCATCAGCATAACAAGGCTCCCAGTTCTCCATGGCCTGTCCTGCCTTTCTGGATTTTACACTTTTTTCAGATGGCCCTTTTGACCGGGGGGAAGTGAGACTTCATTGTAGTGCAGATTTCCTTTGCAAGCTTGCTTGGTTGGCCAAAAAGGGCGTATGCGTTTTTTCCTGAATATATTCAGGAAAAAACGCATACGCCCTTTTTGGCCAAGTGCATCATTGTGGACGTTCTGCCTCTTTTCCTATGCTTTCAATGCAATTCCAGTCTACCTCCTGAAATCGGTTTCCTGCAATTCTGCCCTGCTTTCAAGTCCTCTTGGCAGCCTTACTTCAGTCTATTTTTGGACGATAGCTGTCATTTATAACTCTGCAGGTTTGTGAATTACAGTGCCCCTGAGCTCCTTTCTTCAACTCGCTTTCTTTTGAGCTGGCCGCAACACCGCAGGATGGCTTCAGGCCCTAATCTGGTTCCGGTACGGCACGCTGAGCCTTTGGTTATTTCCTCTTCCTGGTGGGAAATAAGAGTTAAATTTGCCCGTCCAGACACCTCCAGCTAGCCTCTCATTGGTTCTCGCTATTCCTGTTCATCTTCCGCAGAAATTGCAAACTGGGCCAAACAGGAGGTTAAAGGGACTGACTCTCCAAGTGGGGAGAGTGTTAGTAAAGCGTCTGGAATGTTGCACCCGAGTACCAGGGGAGGAAAACTGAGACATATTTGAACACGTCTCCCGATCACACGGTTGATCATACTCTGGGTTCCACATGCATGTTTTAGCTGAAGGAAGAATACCTAAAATCTGTGTAGTTGAAACCCGTGGAATGGGTACCATGCAATATGACTTCAAAGGTCTTCATTTGCTCACTGAACCTCTCCAATCCTATCACTGCTGCGTTTATGCCCCTGTACACATGCTTGATTCTCTTTCGGAGACATAGCAATCTATAGGTTTTAAGATACTTACTAGTCAGGTACATTCTTAGGCGTTTAATATGCGGTGTTGAGTCCACTTCGTTGAGCAAGGAGTAGCTCTTGTCTATTCCATATTTGGCTTAAGGAACTTTGTGCTCATTTCAATCTCTGGTTTTATGCAGCACCCCAACTCACCTTTCCCCTTAAGCAAGCATAAGTTGGTTTTCTAAATTTGAGACCCTGTTCTGTTCTGTAATTCAGTTCCTGTGTAGCCAAGTTTACATTCCGTGTATTACTGATATCTTATGATGTTTCTTTTTCTGTGTGACTTATTTCAGTTAGAATCATCATACCTGAATCCACTCATTGTGCTGCTAAGGGCCTGATGACACAGATTTCATTGCTGAGTGATATTGCTTTGTAACTAAATACCACAACTTCTTTATCCATTTTTCACTTTCTGCGATGTTGAACTTGTACTGTAAACGAGGTTCTTGTAAACAGAGCCGTTCCAAACTTTGGGGTGGCTGTGTCTTTTTGATTTTAATTTCCCTAAGCTATAGGACCATAAGTGGAAGTGCCCTAGGCTCTGTTGCTTTGTTTTTTAGATGTTTCAGGAAACACCATACACTTCTCCCGAGTGTCTGTTGGCAATTTACATCCCGCCCATCAGCATAACAAGGCTCCCAGTTCTCCATGGCCTGTCCTGCCTTTCTGGATTTTACACTTTTTTCAGATGGCCCTTTTGACCGGGGGGAAGTGAGACTTCATTGTAGTGCAGATTTCCTTTGCAAGCTTGCTTGGTTGGCCAAAAAGGGCGTATGCGTTTTTTCCTGAATATATTCAGGAAAAAACGCATACGCCCTTTTTGGCCAAGTGCATCATTGTGGACGTTCTGCCTCTTTTCCTATGCTTTCAATGCAATTCCAGTCTACCTCCTGAAATCGGATTCCTGCAATTCTGCCCCGCTTTCAAGTCCTCTTGGCAGCCTTACTTCAGTCTATTTTTGGACGATAGCTGTCATTTATAACTCTGCAGGTTTGTGAATTACAGTGCCCCTGAGCTCCTTTCTTCAACTCGCTTTCTTTTGAGCTGGCCGCAACACCGCAGGATGGCTTCAGGCCCTAATCTGGTTCCGGTACGGCACGCTGAGCCTTTGGTTATTTCCTCTTCCTGGTGGGAAATGAGAGTTAAATTTGCCCGTCCAGACACCTCCAGCTAGCCTCTCATTGGTTCTCGCTATTCCTGTTCATCTTCCGCAGAAATTGCAAACTGGGCCAAACAGGAGGTTAAAGGGACTGACTCTCCAAGTGGGGAGAGTGTTAGTAAAGCGTCTGGAATGTTGCACCCGAGTACCAGGGGAGGAAAACTGAGACATATTTGAACACGTCTCCCGATCACATGGTTGATCATACTCTGGGTTCCACATGCATGTTTTAGCTGAAGGAAGAATACCTAAAATCTGTGTAGTTGAAACCCGTGGAATGGGTACCATGCAATATGACTTCAAAGGTCTTCATTTGCTCACTGAACCTCTCCAATCCTATCACTGCTGCGTTTATGCCCCTGTACACATGCTTGATTCTCTTTCGGAGACATAGCAATCTATAGGTTTTAAGATACTTACTAGTCAGGTACATTCTTAGGCGTTTAATATGCGGTGTTGAGTCCACTTCGTTGAGCAAGGAGTAGCTCTTGTCTATTCCATATTTGGCTTAAGGAACTTTGTGCTCATTTCAATCTCTGGTTTTATGCAGCACCCCAACTCACCTTTCCCCTTAAGCAAGCATAAGTTGGTTTTCTAAATTTGAGACCCTGTTCTGTTCTGTAATTCAGTTCCTGTGTAGCCAAGTTTACATTCCGTGTATTACTGATATCTTATGATGTTTCTTTTTCTGTGTGACTTATTTCAGTTAGAATCACCATACCCGAATCCACTCATTATGCTGCTACGGGCCTGGTGACATAGATTTCATTGCTGAGTGATATTGCTTTGTACATGAGTACCACAACTTCTTTATCCATTTTTCACTTTCTGTGATATTGAACTTGTACGGTAAACGAGGTTCTTGTAAACAGAGGCGTCCCAAACTTTGGGGTGGCTGTGTCTTTTTGATTTTAATTTCCCTAAGCTATAGGACCATAAGTGGAAGTGCCCTAGGCTCTGTTGCTTTGTTTTTTAGATGATTCAGGAAACACCATACACTTCTCCCGAGTGTCTGTTGGCAATTTACATCCCGCCCATCAGCATAACAAGGCTCCCAGTTCTCCATGGCCTGTCCTGCCTTTCTGGATTTTACACTTTTTTCAGATGGCCCTTTTGACCGGGGGGAAGTGAGACTTCATTGTAGTGCAGATTTCCTTTGCAAGCTTGCTTGGTTGGCCAAAAAGGGCGTATGCGTTTTTTCCTGAATATATTCAGGAAAAAACGCATACGCCCTTTTTGGCCAAGTGCATCATTGTGGACGTTCTGCCTCTTTTCCTATGCTTTCAATGCAATTCCAGTCTACCTCCTGAAATCGGTTTCCTGCAATTCTGCCCCGCTTTCAAGTCCTCTTGGCAGCCTTACTTCAGTCTATTTTTGGACGATAGCTGTCATTTATAACTCTGCAGGTTTGTGAATTACAGTGCCCCTGAGCTCCTTTCTTCAACTTGCTTTCTTGTGACCTGGCCGCAACACCGCAGGATGGCTTCAGGCCCTAATCTGGTTCCGGCACGGCACGCTGAGCCTTTGGTTATTTCCTCTTCCTGGTGGGAAATGAGAGTTAAATTTGCCCGTCCAGACACCTCCAGCTAGTCTCTCATTGGTTCTCGCTATTCCTGTTCATCTTCCGCAGAAATTGCAAACTGGGCCAAACAGGAGGTTAAAGGTGCTGACTCTCCTAGTGGGGAGAGTGTTAGTAAAGCGTCTGGAATGTTGCACCTGAGTACCAGGGGAGGAAAACTGAGACATATTTGAACACGTCTCCCGTTCACATGGTTGATCATACTTGGGTTCCACATGCATGTTTTAGCTGAAGGAAGAATACCTTAAACCTGGAGAGTTGAGATCCGTGTAATGGGTACCATGCAATATGACTTCAAAGGGTCTTCATTTGCTCACTGAACCTCTCCAATCCTATCACTGCTGCGTTTATGCCCCTGAATACATGCTTGATTCTCTTTCGGAGACATAGCAATCCATAGGTTTTAAGATACTTACTAGTCAGGTACATTCTTAGGCGTTTAATATGCGGTGTTGAGTCCATTTCGTTGAGCAAGGAGTAGCTCTTGTCTATTCCATATTTGACTTAAGGAACTTTATCTGTGCTCATTTCAATCTCTGGTTTTATGCAGCACCCAAACTCACCTTTCCCCTTAAGCAAGCATAAGTTGGTTTTCTAAATTTGAGACCCTGTTCTGTTCTGTAATTCAGTTCCTGTGTAGCCAAGTTTACATTCCGTGTATTACTGATATCTTATGATGTTTCTTTTTCTGTGTGACTTATTTCAGTTAGAATCATCATACCTGAACCCACTCATTGTGATGCTAAGGGCCTGATGACACAGTTTTCATTGCTGAGTGATATTGCTTTGTAAGTAAATACCACAACTTCTTTATCCATTTTTCACTTTCTGCGATGTTGAACTTGTACTGTAAACGAGGTTCTTGTAAACAGAGGCGTCCCAAACTTTTGGGTGGCTGTGTCTTTTTGATTTTAATTTCCCTAAGCTATAGGACCATAAGTGGAAGTGCCCTAGGCTCTGTTGCTTTGTTTTTTAGATGTTTCAGGAAACACCATACACTTCTCCCGAGTGTCTGTTGGCAATTTACATCCCGCCCATCAGCATAACAAGGCTCCCAGTTCTCCATGGCCTGTCCTGCCTTTCTGGATTTTACACTTTTTTCAGATGGCACTTTTGACTGGGGGTGAAGTGAGACTTCATTGTAGTGCAGATTTCCTTTGCAAGCTTGCTTGGTTGGCCAAAAAGGGCGTATGCGTTTTTTCCTGAATATATTCAGGAAAAAACGCATACGCCCTTTTTGGCCAAGTTCATCATTGTGGACGTTCTGCCTCTTTTCCTATGCTTTCAATGCAATTCCAGTCTACCTCCTGAAATCGGTTTCCTGCAATTCTGCCCCGCTTTCAAGTCCTCTTGGCAGCCTTACTTCAGTCTATTTTTGGACGATAGCTGTCATTTATAACTCTGCAGGTTTGTGAATTACAGTGCCCCTGAGCTCCTTTCTTCAACTCGCTTTCTTGTGACCTGGCCGCAACACTGCAGGATGGCTTCAGGCCCTAATCTGGTTTCGGCACGGTACGCTGAGCCTTTGGTTAATTCCTCTTCCTGGTGGGAAATGAGAGTTAAATTTGCCCGTCCAGACACCTCCAGCTAGTCTCTCATTGGTTCTCGCTATTCCTGTTCATCTTCCGCAGAAATTGCAAACTGGGCCAAACAGGAGGTTAAAGGGACTGACTCTCCAAGTCGGGAGAGTGTTAGTAAAGCGTCTGGAATGTTGCACCCGAGTACCAGGGTACGAAAACTGAGACATATTTGAACACGTCTCCCGATCACATGGTTGATCATACTCTAGGTTCCACATGCATGTTTTCGCTGAAGGAAGAATACCTTAAACCTGGGTATATGAAACCCGTGGAATGGGTACCATGCTATATGACTTCAAAGGGTCTTCATTTGCTCACCGAACCTCTCCAATCCTATCACTGCTGCGTTTATGCCCCTGTACACATGCTTGATTCTCTTTCGGAGACATAGCAATCCATAGGTTTTAAGATACTTACTAGTCAGGTACATTCTTAGGCGTTTAATATGCGGTGTTGAGTCCACTTCGTTGAGCAAGGAGTAGCTCTTGTCTATTCCATATTTGGCTTAAGGAACTTTGTGCTCATTTCAATCTCTGGTTTTATGCAGCACCCCAACTCACCTTTCCCCTTAAGCAAGCATAAGTTGGTTTTCTAAATTTGAGACCCTGTTCTGTTCTGTAATTCAGTTCCTGTGTAGCCAAGTTTACATTCCGTGTATTACTGATATCTTATGATGTTTCTTTTTCTGTGTGACTTATTTCAGTTAGAATCATCATACCTGAATCCACTCATTGTGCTGCTAAGGGCCTGATGACACAGATTTCATTGCTGAGTGATATTGCTTTGTAACTAAATACCACAACTTCTTTATCCATTTTTCACTTTCTGCGATGTTGAACTTGTACTGTAAACGAGGTTCTTGTAAACAGAGCCGTTCCAAACTTTGGGGTGGCTGTGTCTTTTTGATTTTAATTTCCCTAAGCTATAGGACCATAAGTGGAAGTGCCCTAGGCTCTGTTGCTTTGTTTTTTAGATGTTTCAGGAAACACCATACACTTCTCCCGAGTGTCTGTTGGCAATTTACATCCCGCCCATCAGCATAACAAGGCTCCCAGTTCTCCATGGCCTGTCCTGCCTTTCTGGATTTTACACTTTTTTCAGATGGCCCTTTTGACCGGGGGGAAGTGAGACTTCATTGTAGTGCAGATTTCCTTTGCAAGCTTGCTTGGTTGGCCAAAAAGGGCGTATGCGTTTTTTCCTGAATATATTCAGGAAAAAACGCATACGCCCTTTTTGGCCAAGTGCATCATTGTGGACGTTCTGCCTCTTTTCCTATGCTTTCAATGCAATTCCAGTCTACCTCCTGAAATCGGATTCCTGCAATTCTGCCCCGCTTTCAAGTCCTCTTGGCAGCCTTACTTCAGTCTATTTTTGGACGATAGCTGTCATTTATAACTCTGCAGGTTTGTGAATTACAGTGCCCCTGAGCTCCTTTCTTCAACTCGCTTTCTTTTGAGCTGGCCGCAACACCGCAGGATGGCTTCAGGCCCTAATCTGGTTCCGGTACGGCACGCTGAGCCTTTGGTTATTTCCTCTTCCTGGTGGGAAATGAGAGTTAAATTTGCCCGTCCAGACACCTCCAGCTAGCCTCTCATTGGTTCTCGCTATTCCTGTTCATCTTCCGCAGAAATTGCAAACTGGGCCAAACAGGAGGTTAAAGGGACTGACTCTCCAAGTGGGGAGAGTGTTAGTAAAGCGTCTGGAATGTTGCACCTGAGTACCAGGGGAGGAAAACTGAGACATATTTGAACACGTCTCCCGTTCACATGGTTGATCATACTTGGGTTCCACATGCATGTTTTAGCTGAAGGAAGAATACCTTAAACCTGGAGAGTTGAGACCCGTGTAATGGGTACCATGCAATATGACTTCAAAGGGTCTTCATTTGCTCACTGAACCTCTCCAATCCTATCACTGCTGCGTTTATGCCCCTGAATACATGCTTGATTCTCTTTCGGAGACATAGCAATCCATAGGTTTTAAGATACTTACTAGTCAGGTACATTCTTAGGCGTTTAATATGCGGTGTTGAGTCCATTTCATTGAGCAAGGAGTAGCTCTTGTCTATTCCATATTTGACTTAAGGAACTTTATCTGTGCTCATTTCAATCTCTGGTTTTATGCAGCACCCCAACTCACCTTTCCCCTTAAGCAAGCATAAGTTGGTTTTCTAAATTTGAGACCCTGTTCTGTTCTGTAATTCAGTTCCTGTGTAGCCAAGTTTACATTCCGTGTATTACTGATATCTTATGATGTTTCTTTTTCTGTGTGACTTATTTCAGTTAGAATCATCATACCTGAACCCACTCATTGTGATGCTAAGGGCCTGATGACACAGTTTTCATTGCTGAGTGATATTGCTTTGTAAGTAAATACCACAACTTCTTTATCCATTTTTCACTTTCTGCGATGTTGAACTTGTACTGTAAACGAGGTTCTTGTAAACAGAGGCGTCCCAAACTTTTGGGTGGCTGTGTCTTTTTGATTTTAATTTCCCTAAGCTATAGGACCATAAGTGGAAGTGCCCTAGGCTCTGTTGCTTTGTTTTTTAGATGTTTCAGGAAACACCATACACTTCTCCCGAGTGTCTGTTGGCAATTTACATCCCGCCCATCAGCATAACAAGGCTCCCAGTTCTCCATGGCCTGTCCTGCCTTTCTGGATTTTACACTTTTTTCAGATGGCCCTTTTGACCGGGGGTGAAGTGAGACTTCATTGTAGTGCAGATTTCCTTTGCAAGCTTGCTTGGTTGGCCAAAAAGGGCGTATGCGTTTTTTCCTGAATATATTCAGGAAAAAACGCATACGCCCTTTTTGGCCAAGTGCATCATTGTGGACGTTCTGCCTCTTTTCCTATGCTTTCAATGCAATTCCAGTCTACCTCCTGAAATCGGTTTCCTGCAATTCTGCCCCACTTTCAAGTCCTCTTGGCAGCCTTACTTCAGTCTATTTTTGGACGATAGCTGTCATTTATAACTCTGCAGGTTTGTGAATTACAGTGCCCCTGAGCTCCTTTCTTCAACTCGCTTTCTTGTGACCTGGCCGCAACACTGCAGGATGGCTTCAGGCCCTAATCTGGTTTCGGCACGGTACGCTGAGCCTTTGGTTAATTCCTCTTCCTGGTGGGAAATGAGAGTTAAATTTGCCCGTCCAGACACCTCCAGCTAGTCTCTCATTGGTTCTCGCTATTCCTGTTCATCTTCCGCAGAAATTGCAAACTGGGCCAAACAGGAGGTTAAAGGGACTGACTCTCCAAGTCGGGAGAGTATTAGTAAAGCGTCTGGAATGTTGCACCCGAGTACCAGGGTACGAAAACTGAGACATATTTGAACACGTTTCCCGATCACATGGTTGATCATACTCTAGGTTCCACATGCATGTTTTAGCTGAAGGAAGAATACCTTAAACCTGGGTATATGAAACCCGTGGAATGGGTACCATGCTATATGACTTCAAAGGGTCTTCATTTGCTCACCGAACCTCTCCAATCCTATCACTGCTGCGTTTATGCCCCTGTACACATGCTTGATTCTCTTTCGGAGACATAGCAATCCATAGGTTTTAAGATACTTACTAGTCAGGTACATTCTTAGGCGTTTAATATGCGGTGTTGAGTCCATTTCGTTGAGCAAGGAGTAGCTCTTGTGTATTCCATATTTGGCTTAAGGAACTTTATCTGTGCTCATTTCAATCTCTGGTTTTATGCACCACCCCAACTCACCTTTACCCTTAAGCAAGCATAGGTTGATTTTCTAAATTTGAGACCCTGTTCTGTTCTGTAATTCAGTTCCTGTGTAGCCAAGTTTACATTCCGTGTATTACTGATATCTTATGATGTTTCTTTTTCTGTGTGACTTATTTCAGTTAGAATCATCATACCTGAACCCACTCATTGTGATGCTAAGGGCCTGATGACACAGTTTTCATTGCTGAGTGATATTGCTTTGTAAGTAAATACCACAACTTCTTTATCCATTTTTCACTTTCTGCGATATTGAACTTGTACTGTAAACGATGTTCTTGTAAACAGAGCCGTTCCAAACTTTGGGGTGGCTGTGTCTTTTTGATTTTAATTTCCCTAAGCTATAGGACCATAAGTGGAAGTGCCCTAGGTTCTGTTGCTTTGTTTTTTAGATGTTTCAGGAAACACCATACACTTCTCCCGAGTGGTTGTTGGCAATTTACATCCCGCCCGTCAGCATAACAAGGCTCCCAGTTCTCCATGGCCTGTCCTGCCTTTCTGGATTTTACACTTTTTTCAGATGGCCCTTTTGACCGGGGGGAAGTGAGACTTCATTGTAGTGCAGATTTCCTTTGCAAGCTTGCTTGGTTGGCCAAAAAGGGCGTATGCGTTTTTTCCTGAATATATTCAGGAAAAAACGCATACGCCCTTTTTGGCCAAGTGCATCATTGTGGACGTTCTGCCTCTTTTCCTATGCTTTCAATGCAATCCCAGTCTACCTCCTGAAATCGGTTTCCTGCAATTCTGCCCCGCTTTCAAGTCCTCTTGGCAGCCTTACTTCAGTCTATTTTTGGACGATAGCTGTCATTTATAACTCTGCAGGTTTGTGAATTACAGTGCCCCTGAGCTCCTTTCTTCAACTTGCTTTCTTGTGACCTGGCCGCAACACCGCAGGATGGCTTCAGGCCCTAATCTGGTTCCGGCACGGCACGCTGAGCCTTTGGTTATTTCCTCTTCCTGGTGGGAAATGAGAGTTAAATTTGCCCGTCCAGACACCTCCAGCTAGTCTCTCATTGGTTCTCGCTATTCACGTTCATCTTCCGCAGAAATTGCAAACTGGGCCAAACAGGAGGTTAAAGGTGCTGACTCTCCTAGTGGGGAGAGTGTTAGTAAAGCGTCTGGAATGTTGCACCTGAGTACCAGGGGAGGAAAACTGAGACATATTTGAACACGTCTCCCGTTCACATGGTTGATCATACTTGGGTTCCACATGCATGTTTTAGCTGAAGGAAGAATACCTTAAACCTGGAGAGTTGAGACCCGTGTAATGGGTACCATGCAATATGACTTCAAAGGGTCTTCATTTGCTCACTGAACCTCTCCAATCCTATCACTGCTGCGTTTATGCCCCTGAATACATGCTTGATTCTCTTTCGGAGACATAGCAATCCATAGGTTTTAAGATACTTACTAGTCAGGTACATTCTTAGGCGTTTAATATGCGGTGTTGAGTCCATTTGGTTGAGCAAGGAGTAGCTCTTGTCTATTCCATATTTGACTTAAGGAACTTTATCTGTGCTCATTTCAATCTCTGGTTTTATGCAGCACCCCAACTCACCTTTCCCCTTAAGCAAGCATAAGTTGGTTTTCTAAATTTGAGACCCTGTTCTGTTCTGTAATTCAGTTCCTGTGTAGCCAAGTTTACATTCCGTGTATTACTGATATCTTATGATGTTTCTTTTTCTGTGTGACTTATTTCAGTTAGAATCATCATACCTGAACCCACTCATTGTGATGCTAAGGGCCTGATGACACAGTTTTCATTGCTGAGTGATATTGCTTTGTAAGTAAATACCACAACTTCTTTATCCATTTTTCACTTTCTGCGATGTTGAACTTGTACTGTAAACGAGGTTCTTGTAAACAGAGGCGTCCCAAACTTTTGGGTGGCTGTGTCTTTTTGATTTTAATTTCCCTAAGCTATAGGACCATAAGTGGAAGTGCCCTAGGCTCTGTTGCTTTGTTTTTTAGATGTTTCAGGAAACACCATACACTTCTCCCGAGTGTCTGTTGGCAATTTACATCCCGCCCATCAGCATAACAAGGCTCCCAGTTCTCCATGGCCTGTCCTGCCTTTCTGGATTTTACACTTTTTTCAGATGGCCCTTTTGACCGGGGGTGAAGTGAGACTTCATTGTAGTGCAGATTTCCTTTGCAAGCTTGCTTGGTTGGCCAAAAAGGGCGTATGCGTTTTTTCCTGAATATATTCAGGAAAAAACGCATACGCCCTTTTTGGCCAAGTGCATCATTGTGGACGTTCTGCCTCTTTTCCTATGCTTTCAATGCAATTCCAGTCTACCTCCTGAAATCGGTTTCCTGCAATTCTGCCCCACTTTCAAGTCCTCTTGGCAGCCTTACTTCAGTCTATTTTTGGACGATAGCTGTCATTTATAACTCTGCAGGTTTGTGAATTACAGTGCCCCTGAGCTCCTTTCTTCAACTCGCTTTCTTGTGACCTGGCCGCAACACTGCAGGATGGCTTCAGGCCCTAATCTGGTTTCGGCACGGTACGCTGAGCCTTTGGTTAATTCCTCTTCCTGGTGGGAAATGAGAGTTAAATTTGCCCGTCCAGACACCTCCAGCTAGTCTCTCATTGGTTCTCGCTATTCCTGTTCATCTTCCGCAGAAATTGCAAACTGGGCCAAACAGGAGGTTAAAGGGACTGACTCTCCAAGTCGGGAGAGTGTTAGTAAAGCGTCTGGAATGTTGCACCCGAGTACCAGGGTACGAAAACTGAGACATATTTGAACACGTCTCCCGATCACATGGTTGATCATACTCTAGGTTCCACATGCATGTTTTAGCTGAAGGAAGAATACCTTAAACCTGGGTATATGAAACCCGTGGAATGGGTACCATGCTATATGACTTCAAAGGGTCTTCATTTGCTCACCGAACCTCTCCAATCCTATCACTGCTGCGTTTATGCCCCTGTACACATGCTTGATTCTCTTTCGGAGACATAGCAATCCATAGGTTTTAAGATACTTACTAGTCAGGTACATTCTTAGGCGTTTAATATGCGGTGTTGAGTCCATTTCGTTGAGCAAGGAGTAGCTCTTGTGTATTCCATATTTGGCTTAAGGAACTTTATCTGTGCTCATTTCAATCTCTGGTTTTATGCAGCACCCCAACTCACCTTTACCCTTAAGCAAGCATAGGTTGGTTTTCTAAATTTGAGACCCTGTTCTGTTCTGTAATTCAGTTCCTGTGTAGCCAAGTTTACATTCCGTGTATTACTGATATCTTATGATGTTTCTTTTTCTGTGTGACTTATTTCAGTTAGAATCATCATACCTGAACCCACTCATTGTGATGCTAAGGGCCTGATGACACAGTTTTCATTGCTGAGTGATATTGCTTTGTAAGTAAATACCACAACTTCTTTATCCATTTTTCACTTTCTGCGATATTGAACTTGTACTGTAAACGATGTTCTTGTAAACAGAGCCGTTCCAAACTTTGGGGTGGCTGTGTCTTTTTGATTTTAATTTCCCTAAGCTATAGGACCATAAGTGGAAGTGCCCTAGGTTCTGTTGCTTTGTTTTTTAGATGTTTCAGGAAACACCATACACTTCTCCCGAGTGGTTGTTGGCAATTTACATCCCGCCCGTCAGCATAACAAGGCTCCCAGTTCTCCATGGCCTGTCCTGCCTTTCTGGATTTTACACTTTTTTCAGATGGCCCTTTTGACCGGGGGGAAGTGAGACTTCATTGTAGTGCAGATTTCCTTTGCAAGCTTGCTTGGTTGGCCAAAAAGGGCGTATGCGTTTTTTCCTGAATATATTCAGGAAAAAACGCATACGCCCTTTTTGGCCAAGTGCATCATTGTGGACGTTCTGCCTCTTTTCCTATGCTTTCAATGCAATTCCAGTCTACCTCCTGAAATCGGTTTCCTGCAATTCTGCCCCGCTTTCAAGTCCTCTTGGCAGCCTTACTTCAGTCTATTTTTGGACGATAGCTGTCATTTATAACTCTGCAGGTTTGTGAATTACAGTGCCCCTGAGCTCCTTTCTTCAACTCGCTTTCTTGTGACCTGGCCGCAACACTGCAGGATGGCTTCAGGCCCTAATCTGGTTTCGGCACGGTACGCTGAGCCTTTGGTTAATTCCTCTTCCTGGTGGGAAATGAGAGTTAAATTTGCCCGTCCAGACACCTCCAGCTAGTCTCTCATTGGTTCTCGCTATTCCTGTTCATCTTCCGCAGAAATTGCAAACTGGGCCAAACAGGAGGTTAAAGGGACTGACTCTCCAAGTCGGGAGAGTGTTAGTAAAGCGTCTGGAATGTTGCACCCGAGTACCAGGGTACGAAAACTGAGACATATTTGAACACGTCTCCCGATCACATGGTTGATCATACTCTAGGTTCCACATGCATGTTTTAGCTGAAGGAAGAATACCTTAAACCTGGGTATATGAAACCCGTGGAATGGGTACCATGCTATATGACTTCAAAGGGTCTTCATTTGCTCACCGAACCTCTCCAATCCTATCACTGCTGCGTTTATGCCCCTGTACACATGCTTGATTCTCTTTCGGAGACATAGCAATCCATAGGTTTTAAGATACTTACTAGTCAGGTACATTCTTAGGCGTTTAATATGCGGTGTTGAGTCCATTTCGTTGAGCAAGGAGTAGCTCTTGTGTATTCCATATTTGGCTTAAGGAACTTTATCTGTGCTCATTTCAATCTCTGGTTTTATGCAGCACCCCAACTCACCTTTACCCTTAAGCAAGCATAGGTTGGTTTTCTAAATTTGAGACCCTGTTCTGTTCTGTAATTCAGTTCCTGTGTAGCCAAGTTTACATTCCGTGTATTACTGATATCTTATGATGTTTCTTTTTCTGTGTGACTTATTTCAGTTAGAATCATCATACCTGAACCCACTCATTGTGATGCTAAGTGCCTGATGACACAGTTTTCATTGCTGAGTGATATTGCTTTGTAAGTAAATACCACAACTTCTTTATCCATTTTTCACTTTCTGCGATATTGAACTTGTACTGTAAACAATGTTCTTGTAAACAGAGCCGTTCCAAACTTTGGGGTGGCTGTGTCTTTTTGATTTTAATTTCCCTAAGCTATAGGACCATAAGTGGAAGTGCCCTAGGTTCTGTTGCTTTGTTTTTTAGATGTTTCAGGAAACACCATACACTTCTCCCGAGTGGTTGTTGGCAATTTACATCCCGCCCGTCAGCATAACAAGGCTCCCAGTTCTCCATGGCCTGTCCTGCCTTTCTGGATTTTACACTTTTTTCAGATGGCCCTTTTGACCGGGGGGAAGTGAGACTTCATTGTAGTGCAGATTTCCTTTGCAAGCTTGCTTGGTTGGCCAAAAAGGGCGTATGCGTTTTTTCCTGAATATATTCAGGAAAAAACGCATACGCCCTTTTTGGCCAAGTGCATCATTGTGGACGTTCTGCCTCTTTTCCTATGCTTTCAATGCAATCCCAGTCTACCTCCTGAAATCGGTTTCCTGCAATTCTGCCCCGCTTTCAAGTCCTCTTGGCAGCCTTACTTCAGTCTATTTTTGGACGATAGCTGTCATTTATAACTCTGCAGGTTTGTGAATTACAGTGCCCCTGAGCTCCTTTCTTCAACTTGCTTTCTTGTGACCTGGCCGCAACACTGCAGGATGCCTTCAGGCCCTAATCTGGTTCCGGTACGGTACGCTGAGCCTTTGGTTAATTCCTCTTCCTGGTGGGAAATGAGAGTTAAATTTGCCCGTCCAGACACCTCCAGCTAGTCTCTCATTGGTTCTCGCTATTCCTGTTCATCTTCCGCAGAAATTGCAAACTGGGCCAAACAGGAGGTTAAAGGGACTGACTCTCCAAGTCGGGAGAGTGTTAGTAAAGCGTCTGGAATGTTGCACCCGAGTACCAGGGTACGAAAACTGAGACATATTTGAACACGTCTCCCGATCACATGGTTGATCATACTCTGGGTTCCACATGCATGTTTTAGCTGAAGGAAGAATACCTAAAACCTGGGTAGTTGAAACCCGTGGAATGGGTACCATGCAATATGACTTCAAAGGGTCTTCATTTGCTCACCGAACCTCTCCAATCCTATCACTGCTGCGTTTATGCCCCTGTACACATGCTTGATTCTCTTTCGGAGACATAGCAATCCATAGGTTTTAAGATACTTACTAGTCAGGTACATTCTTAGGCGTTTAATATGCGGTGTTGAGTCCATTTCGTTGAGCAAGGAGTAGCTCTTGTGTATTCCATATTTGGCTTAAGGAACTTTATCTGTGCTCATTTCAATCTCTGGTTTTATGCACCACCCCAACTCACCTTTACCCTTAAGCAAGCATAGGTTGGTTTTCTAAATTTGAGACCCTGTTCTGTTCTGTAATTCAGTTCCTGTGTAGCCAAGTTTACATTCCGTGTATTACTGATATCTTATGATGTTTCTTTTTCTGTGTGACTTATTTCAGTTAGAATCATCATACCTGAACCCACTCATTGTGATGCTAAGGGCCTGATGACACAGTTTTCATTGCTGAGTGATATTGCTTTGTAAGTAAATACCACAACTTCTTTATCCATTTTTCACTTTCTGCGATGTTGAACTTGTACTGTAAACGAGGTTCTTGTAAGCAGAGCCGTTCCAAACTTTGTGGTGGCTGTGTCTTTTTGATTTTAATTTCCCTAAGCTATAGGACCATAAGTGGAAGTGCCCTAGGTTCTGTTGCTTTGTTTTTTAGATGTTTCAGGAAACACCATACACTTCTCCCGAGTGGTTGTTTGCAATTTACATCCCGCCCGTCAGCATAACAAGGCTCCCAGTTCTCCATGGCCTGTCCTGCCTTTCTGGATTTTACACTTTTTTCAGATGGCCCTTTTGACCGGGGGTGAAGTGAGACTTCATTGTAGTGCAGATTTCCTTTGCAAGCTTGCTTGGTTGGCCAAAAAGGGCGTATGCGTTTTTTCCTGAATATATTCAGGAAAAAACGCATACGCCCTTTTTGGCCAAGTGCATCATTGTGGACGTTCTGCCTCTTTTCCTATGCTTTCAATGCAATTCCAGTCTACCTCCTGAAATCGGTTTCCTGCAATTCTGCCCCGCTTTCAAGTCCTCTTGGCAGCCTTACTTCAGTCTATTTTTGGACGATAGCTGTCATTTATAACTCTGCAGGTTTGTGAATTACAGTGTCCCTGAGCTCCTTTCTTCAACTCGCTTTCTTGTGAGCTGGCCGCAACACCGCAGGATGGCTTCAGGCCCTAATCTGGTTCCGGCACGGCACGCTGAGCCTTTGGTTATTTCCTCTTCCTGGTGGGAAATGAGAGTTAAATTTGCCCGTCCAGACACCTCCAGCTAGCCTCTCATTGGTTCTCCCTATTCCTGTTTATCTTCCGCAGAAATTGCAAACTGGGCCAAACAGGAGGTTAAAGACGCTGACTCTCCAAGTGGGGAGAGTGTTAGTAAAGCATCTGGAATGTTGCACCCGAGTACCAGGGGAGGAAAACTGAGACATATTTGAACACGTCTCCCGTTCACACAGTTGATCACACTCTGGGTTCCACATGCATGTTTTAGCTGAAGGAAGAATACCTTAAACCTGGAGAGTTGAGACCCGTGGAATGGGTACCATGCAATATGTCTTTAAAGGGTCTTCACTTGCTCACCGAACCTCTCCAATCCTATCACTGCTGCGTTTATGCCCCTGTACACATGCTTGATTCTCTTTCGGAGACATAGCAATCCATAGGTTTTAAGATACTTACTAGTCAGGTACATTCTTAGGCGTTTAATATGCGGTGTTGAGTCCATTTCGTTGAGCAAGGAGTAGCTCTTGTCTATTCCATATTTGGCTTAAGGAACTTTATCTGTGCTCATTTCAATCTCTGGTTTTATGCAGCACCCCAACTCACCTTTACCCTTAAGCAAGCATAAGTTGGTTTTCTAAATTTGAGACCCTGTTCTGTTCTGTAATTCAGTTCCTGTGTAGCCAAGTTTCCATTCCGTGTATTACTGATATCTTATGATGTTTCTTTTTCTGTGTGACTTATTTCAGTTAGAATCATCATACCTGAATCCACTCATTGTGCTGCTAAGGGCCTGATGACACAGATTTCATTGCTGAGTAATATTGCTTTGTAAGTAAATACCACAACTTTTTTATCCATTTTTCACTTTCTGTGATGTTGAACTTGTACTGTAAACGAGGTTCTTGTAAACAGAGCCGTTCCAAACTTTGCGGTGTCTGTGTCTTTTTGATTTTAAATTGCCTAAGCTATAGGACCGTAAGTGGAAGTGCCCTAGGCTCTGTTGCTTTGTTTTTTAGATGTTTCAGGAAACACCATACACTTCTCCCGAGTGGTTGTTGGCAATTTACATCCCGCCCTTCAGCATAACAAGGCTCCCAGTTCTCCATGGCCTGTCCTGCCTTTCTGGATTTTACACTTTTTTCAGATGGCCCTTTTGACCGGGGGGAAGTGAGACTTCATTGTAGTGCAGATTTCCTTTGCAAGCTTGCTTGGTTGGCCAAAAAGGGCGTATGCGTTTTTTCCTGAATATATTCAGGAAAAAACGCATACGCCCTTTTTGGCCAAGTGCATCATTGTGGACGTTCTGCCTCTTTTCCTATGCTTTCAATGCAATTCCAGTCTACCTCCTGAAATCGGTTTCCTGCAATTCTGCCCCGCTTTCAAGTCCTCTTGGCAGCCTTACTTCAGTCTATTTTTGGACGATAGCTGTCATTTATAACTCTGCAGGTTTGTGAATTACAGTGCCCCTGAGCTCCTTTCTTCAACTCGCTTTCTTGTGACCTGGCCGCAACACCGCAGGATGGCTTCAGGCCCTAATCTGGTTCCGGCCCGGCATGCTGAGCCTTTGGTTAATTCCTCTTCCTGGTGGGAAATGAGAGTTAAATTTGCCCGTCCAGCCACCTCCAGCTAGCCTCTCATTGGTTCTCGCTATTCCTGTTCATCTTCCGCAGAAATTGCAAACTGGGCCAAACAGGAGGTTAAAGGGACTGACTCTCCAATTCGGGAGAGTGTTAGTAAAGCGTCTGGAATGTTGCACCCGAGTACCAGGGTACGAAAACTGAGACATATTTGAACACGACTCCCGTTCACATGGTTGATCATACTCTGGGTTCCACATGCATGTTTTAGCTGAAGTAAGAATACCTTAAACCTGGAGAGTTGAGACCCGTGTAATGGGTACCATGCAATATGACTTCAAATGGTCTTCATTTGCGCACCGATCCTCTCCAATCCTATCACTGCTGCGTTTATGCCCCTGTACACATGCTTGATTCTCTTTCAGAGACATAGCAATCCATAGGTTTTAAGATATTTACTAGTCAGGTACATTCTTAGACGTTTAATATGCGGTGTTGAGTCTATTTCGTTGAGCAAGGAGTAGCACTTGTCTATTCCATACTTGAATTAAGGAACTTTATCTGTGCTCATTTCAATCTCTGGTTTTATGCAGCTCCCCAACTCACATTTACCCTTAAGCAAGCATAAGTTGGTTTTCTAAATTTGAGACCCTGTTCTGTTCTGTAATTCAGTTCCTGTGTAGCCAAGTTTACATTCCGTGTATTACTGATATCTTATGATGTTTCTTTTTCTGTGTGACTTATTTCAGTTAGAATCATCATACCTGAATCCACTCATTGTGCTGCTAAGGGCCTGATGACATAGATTTCATTGCTGAGTGATATTGCTTTGTAAGTGAATACCGCAACTTCTTTATCCATTTTTCACTTTCTGCGATGTTGAACTTGTACTGTAAACGAGGTTCTTGTAAACAGAGCCGTTCCAAACTTTGGGGTGGCTGTGTCTTTTTGATTTTAATTTCCCTAAGCTATAGGACCATAAGTGGAAGTGCCCTAGGCTCTGTTGCTTTGTTTTTTAGATGTTTCAGGAAACACCATACACTTCTCCCAAGTGTCTGTTGGCAATTTACATCCCACCCATCAGCATAACAATGCTCCCAGTTCTCAATGGCCTGTTGCCTTTCTGGATTTTACACTTTTTTCAGATGGCCCTTTTGACCGGGGGGAAGTGAGACTTCATTGTAGTGCAGATTTCCTTTGCAAGCTTGCTTGGTTGGCCAAAAAGGGCGTATGCGTTTTTTCCTGAATATATTCAGGAAAAAACGCATACGCCCTTTTTGGCCAAGTGCATCATTGTGGACGTTCTGCCTCTTTTCCTATGCTTTCAATGCAATTCCAGTCTACCTCCTGAAATCGGTTTCCTGCAAT
Organism: Stenella coeruleoalba; assembly: GCF_951394435.1. NCBI lineage: Eukaryota > Metazoa > Chordata > Mammalia > Artiodactyla > Delphinidae > Stenella > Stenella coeruleoalba. Next base: position 1,251,474 of record NW_027646280.1, read on the forward strand.
TCTGCCCCGCTTTCAAGTCCACTTGGCAGCCTTACTTCAGTCTATTTTTGGACGATAGCTGTCATTTATAACTCTGCAGGTTTGTGAATTACAGTGCCCCTGAGCTCCTTTCTTCAACTCGCTTTCTTTTGAGCTGGCCGCAACACCGCAGGATGACTTCAGGCCCTAATCTGGCTCCGGTAGGGCACGCTGAGCCTTTGCTTAATTCCTCTTCCTGGTGGGAAATGAGAGTTAAATTTGCCCATCCAGACACCTCCAGCTAGTCTCTCATTGGTTCTCGCTATTCCTGTTCATCTTCTGCAGAAATTGCAAACTGGGCCAAACAGGAGGTTAAAGGCGCTGACTCTCCAAGTGGGGAGAGTGTTAGTAAAGCGTCTGGAATGTTGCACCCGAGTACCAGGGGAGGAAAACTGAGACATATTTGAACACGTCTCCCGTTCACACGGTTGATCATACTCGGGGTTCCACATGCATGTTTTAGCTGAAGGAAGAATACCTTAAACCTGGAGAGTTGAGACCTGTGTAATGGGTACCATGCAATATGACTTCTAAGGGTCTTCATTTGCTCACCGAACCTCTCCAATCCTATCACTGCTGCGTTTATGCCCCTGTACACACGCTTGATTCTCTTTCGGAGACATAGCAATCCATAGGTTTTAAGATACTTACTAGTCAGGTACATTCTTAGGCGTTTAATATGCGGTGTTGAGTCCATTTCGTTGAGCAAGGAGTAGCTCTTGTCTATTCCATATTTGGCTTAAGGAACTTTATCTGTGCTCATTTCAATCTCTGGTTTTATGCAGCACCCCAACTCACCTTCCCCCTTAAGCAAGCGTAAGTTGGTTTTCTAAACTTGAGACACTGTTCTGTTTTGTAATTCAGTTCATGTGTAGCCAAGTTCACATTCTGTGTATTAGTGATACCTTATGATGTTTCTTTTCTGTGTGACTTATTTCAGTTCGAATCATCATACCTGAATCCACTCATTATGCTGCTACGGGCCTGATGACATAGATTTCATTGCTGAGTAATATTGCATTGTACGTAAGTACCACAAGTTCTTTATCCATTTTTCACTTTCTGCGATATTGAACTTGTACCGTAAACGAGGTTCTTGTAAACTGAGCCGTTCCAAACTTTGGGGTGGCTGTGTCTTTTTGATTTTAATTTCCCTAAGCTATAGGACCATAAGTGGAAGTGCCCTAGGCTCTGTTGCTTTGTTTTTTAGATGTTTCAGGAAACACCATACACTTCTCCAGAGTGGCTGTTGGCAATTTACATCCCGCCCATCCGCATAAGAAGGCTCCCAGTTCTCCATGGCCTGTCGTGCCTTTATGGATTTTACACTTTTTTCAGATGGCCCTTTTGACCGGGTGGAAGTGAGACTTCATTGTAGTGCAGATTTCCTTTGCAAGCTTGCTTGGTTGGCCAAAAAGGGCGTATGCGTTTTTTCCTGAATATATTCAGGAAAAAACGCATACGCCCTTTTTGGCCAAGTGCATCATTGTCGAGTTTCTGACTCTCTTCATATGCTTTCAATGCAATTCCAGTCTACCTCCTGAAATCGGTTTCCTGCAATTCTGCCTTGCTTTCAATGCCTCTTCATAGCCTTACCTCAATATATTTTTTAAAAATAGTTGGCCTTTATAACTCTGCAGGTTTTTGAATTGCAGTGGCCCTTAGCTCCATTTTTTAGCTCTTATTTTTGTGGTCTTGCCCCATAACCACAGGATTCCTTGAAGCCCTATTTTTCTTCTGGGGCACCTTGCTGTGCCTTTGGTTAATTCTTCTTACTGATGTGATATTAGAGTGACATGTGCCCATTGAAACCACTACAGCTAGTTTCTCACTGGTTCCCCCTATTCCCATTCATCCTCTGCACTAACTGCAGACTGTGTGATACCAGAACTTAAAGGCATTGACTCCATGTGGGGATGTTGTTAGTAAAGTGGCTGGAATGTCGATCCGGAGCCCCAGGAGAGGAAAAATGAGGTGCGTTTTAGAAACCTTTCCCGATCATATGGTATACCAGTCGCTGGGTTTCCCAAGCATGGTTTAGCTGTAGGAAGATTCCCTTCAACCTGGAGTGTTGGGACCCTTGGACTGAGTAGCATGAAGTATTGCATTAAACTTTCGGCAGTTGCTCACCAAAGCTCACCAATCCTGTCAGCCCCAAGTGTCCAGCCTTATGTCTTATCCAGCTGTGGGTTTATATGTGGTCAATCCAGGTTGCATCACAGCCCCTGAGCGAATTTTGTAAGAATTTTTCTCTCTTTCATTGTTTCAGCGTTTTGTTTTTAAAATTTATTTCTATAATGGGGTTTAGCTCCTTTTCACTGCTGTGTTTGTGCCGCTCTGCACACACTTGATTCCCTTATGGAGATATATCAATACATGGGTTTTAAGATTCTTATTCCTCAGATATATTTCTCTGCGGTGTATAGGGTGTGTTGAGGCCTGTTCATTGAGCAAGGTGTAGATCTTGTCTAATACCTATTTGGTTTATTGAACGGTATCTGTGCTAATTTCAAACTCTGGTTTTATGCATCACCCCACCTCTCCTTTCCCCTTAAGCTGACATAAGTGTGTTTTCTAAATGTGAGACACTGTTCTGTTCTGTAATTCATTTCTTGTGCAGCCATATTTACCCTCCCTCTATAAGTGATATCTTATGATATGTTTCTTTTTCTGTCTGACTTATTTCAAGTAGTATTATCGGACCTAAATCCACTCTTTATCCTTCTACTAGCCTTATTACATTGATTTCATGGTGAAGAGATATTCCATTGTACATAAGTACCACATCTTCTTTATCCATTGTTCTCTTTCCTGGGATATTTAAGGTGTACTGAAGTTGAGGTTCTTGTAAACAGAGTAGCCCTAAACTGTGGTGTGCTTGTGTCTTGTTGATTTTTAGACTTCCCTAGATATACTCCCATGATTGGAAGTGTCCTATGCTCTGTAGCTCTGTTTTTTAGATGATTTAGGAACCACCATACACTTCTCCAGAGTGGCTCTCGGCAGTTCACACACTGCCCATCAGCGTATAAAGGCTCCCTGTTCTCCATGGCCTGTCCTGCATTTCTGGTTTTTACAATTTTTTAGGATGGCCCTTTTGACCGGTGGGAAGTGAGACTTCTTTGTTGTGCACATTTGCATTGCTTGCTTGCTTCGTTGCCCATAAAGTGCGTATGCGTTTTTTCCTGGATATAATCAGGAAAAAACGCATACGCCCTTTTGGGCCAACTGCATCATTGTCGAAATTCTGCCGCTTTTCATGTGCGTTAAAGACGAGTCCAATCTATCTCTTGAAATCTGTTTCTTGCAATTCTGTCTTGCATTCAGATCCTCTTCTTTGCCTTACCTCAACATATTTTTGGACGTTAGTTTTCATTTATAACTCTGCAGGTTTGTGAATTGCAGTGACCCTGAGCTCCATTTTTTAAGTTGCTCTTTTGTGAGCTGGCCTCAAACCCGCAGGATTGCTTCAGGCCCTATTTTGGCTCCGGTGAGGCAGGCTGAGCCTTTCTTTAATTCTTATTCTTAATGGGAAATTAGAGTGATATGTGCCCGTCCAAACCCCTACAACTCTTCTCTCATTGGTTCCCCCTCTTCCCGTTCATCCTCCTCACAATTTGCAAAATGTGTGAAACAGAAGTTTAAATGTGCTGATTCTCCAAGTGGGGAGATTCTAAGTAGCGTGGCTGGAATGGTGAACAGGAGCACCAGGAGAGGATAAATGAGGTGCATTTTAGACACATCTCCCGATCACATGGTGTACAGTCCTCTGGGTTTTCCATGCATGTTTTAGCTGTAGGAAGATCCCTTGAACCTGCAGATTTGGGACCCATTGAATGGGTACCAGGTAGTATTACTTTAAAGGGTGTGCATTTCCTCACCCAACCTCACATTTCTCTTAGCGCAAACAGTTTCCAGCCTTATGTCTCATCCTGCTGTGGGTCTAGATGTGTTCAATCCATGTTGCATCACCGTCCCTGAGGAAAAGTTGTAAGAGGTTTTCTCTGTCTCTCTGTCGTTTATTTTTTTCAATTTATTACTATATTGGTTACAGCTGATTTTCAAAGCTCTGTTTCTTGCTGCTGTACATCCACTTGATTCGCGTACAGAGAGACATCAATAAATTCTTTTTCAGATTCTTACCAGTCGTATATATTCTTTTCCGGTGACTTGAGTGTGCTGAGTGCAGTTCTTTTAGCTACCGTGTAGGCCTTGTTGATTATCAGTTTGGTATTTGGAATGGTATCTTTGCTAATTTCAACCTCCTGGATGATGCCTCACCCCTCCCCACCTTTCCCGTTTAGCAGCCTTATGCGTGTTTTCTACATATTTGACTATGTTTTTGTTTTGTAATTTATTTCATGTGTAGCCATTTTGGATTCCACCTTTAAGTGATATCTTATGATATGTGTCTTTTTCTTTTTGAATTCTGTCACTTAGAATGATCATACGTAACTCCTCCGGAGTTGTTACAACTGGCCATATTTCATTGATTTCCAGGCTGAATAATATTCCACTCTACCTAAGTACCACATCTCTATCCATTTTTTCCCTCCAGAGACATTTAAGTTATATCCTAGTCGAGGATCTTTTAAACAGAGAGGGGGTAAACATTGGGGTGCCTGTGTCCTCTCGATTTTTGTTTTTCCCAAGATATACGCCCATGAGTGCAAGTGCCCTATGCTCTGTAGCTCATTTTTTAGATGCTTTAGTAAACACAATACACTTCTCCAGAATGGCCGTTGGCAATATACATTTCCACTATAAGTCTCACAGGGCTCCCTCTTCTCGTTGCCCTGTCCTGCATTTCTGTTGTTTACGCTTTATGAGGATGGCTCTTCTGACTGATGCGAAGTGATATCTTTTGTAGTATTGACTTCCAGTGCCCACCTGTTTGGTTGGCTAAAAAAGTGTATGCCCTTTTCTTGAATATATACAGAAAAGAACGCATACACCCTTTTTGGCCAACTGCAATGTTGGCAATGTTGGCAATGTTCAGCTCCTTTTCTTGTGCTTAATGGCGAGTCCTTTCTACCTCCTCAAATCCCTTTCCTGCCATTCTCCCTTGCTTACAAGTCCTTTTCTCTGACTTTCCTCAAGACATTTTTCAGTGATGGATATTTTCAACTCTGCAGTTTTGTGAATTTTACTGCCCCTGAGTTCCATTGTTCAACTCATGTTTATGGGAACTGGCCACAAAGCAGCGGGATTTCCTCAAGCCCTATACTGTTTCCATGGGCAACCCTAGCCTTTGGTCAATTCGTCTTCCTGATTGGAAATTAGAGTGACATGTGCCTGTCTGAACACCTAGGACTTGTCTCTCATTGTTCCTCATCCTTCCGCTTCATCCTCTGGACAAATTCCAAACTGTACGCAACAGGATGTTGACAGTGCTGACATCTCCAAGTGGGGAGACTGTTAGTAAAGACGCTGGAGGGGTGAACCCGAGCACCAGGAGATGAGGAGATGAGATGTCTTTTCCAAACTCTTCCCGATCAGATGGTATACCATCCTCTGGGTGTGACAGACATGTTTTAGCAGTAGGAAGAGTCCCATTCATGTAAGGAGAACACCAGGGCTTTTTCAAAATCAGTGTCTCCCCGAAACCCAAACTGGGGAAGTTTTTAAGCTACGGCTACACATATGTTCATTAAGGGCCTTGGGAAGTAGGCAGAGTCCAAACTTTAGATGATTGAAGTCTTCAGGGTCAGAAGCACTCACCACCAGCTTCCCTTAGGCTACACTTTAACTGTCATTGATAGATGATGTCAATAAAAATATCTATTCTTTTTCAGATTATTTCCCCTTATAGGTTATTGCAAAATGTTGAGTGTAGTTCCCTGTGCTATACAGTAGTTCCTTGTTGATGATCTATTTTATACATAGCAGTGTGTATGTGTTCATTCCAAACTGTTAATTTATCCCTCCTCCCACCTTTCCCCTTTGGTAATAATAAATTATAAGATTTTATACTTCTCAGAAATGGGGGAGCTGAAAGAGAGGTATCATTTTCAATGGAAAAGCATTTAAAACAAGATTGAAGGTTTAACCAAGATTATTAGCTGTACATCCTTGGAAAGAAATCACTTCGTTTCTCTAATATTGACCTGACAAATAAGACAAACCTTTTCACTGAACTTGCTTATAAAAAGTGATGGAAATATCAAATGGAAGTGTTAAAAACATCTTATTTTACCCGAGCCTTATACACTGTTCTATGTTAACTACAGTTTGGCTCACACATCTGTTCATTGAGGTTACAATAGTCTCAATTTCTGTTACTGATCCTCCAGAGTGGACCCCAACAAGTGTCCCCCTGCCCAGTGTCATTGGGACCAACAGATCGAGACTGAGTTTGGTTCACAAGCAAAGGAAACTTTATATTTTGATCAGAGAATGGAGAGGTGAGAGCATGCACTACCCCGTGGGCTGTGGGCTGGGCTGCTGTGTAGAGATCCTGTCAGAGTCAGTGGGAGGGAGGGAGGCGGCGGAGCTCTCGAGGGCCGGGTTGGCTGTAGCTCAGGCTCTATATCGTGGAGTCTGCACTGGGCCCCAGGAGCTGAGGTGTCGACCCAGCCATTCTGCACTAGGAAATCTGGTCTGAAGTGCCGGGTGTGGAACCTCTGCATGCGGGACCCTAGGAGCACGTGAAATTAGACAAAGCACAAAGGATAAAAAAGGTTAGACTTGACTTTATTGCCCAGATTCTATTTTTATCTCCCAGGGATTTTTAATGGGCTTTGCTGGGGACAAACCCCTCCTCTGCCTTTTGTCCCGTTCCTCATTCTTGGAGTGCTGAGGGTGCAGACCCTTCTTCTGTAACTGCTGAGTGCTGAGTTGGGAGCCCTCATACCCTGGGGCGAGGGTCAGAGCTTCTCCCCAGCAGCCTCCCGGTGACGTTGATTGTCCCCAGGACCCCTGCCTCCCTGCTCGTCCACCTGAGCACCAGCATTGGAAGTGTTATAGATTCTAATGACCTTTAAGGGTCCAGGAAAGAGATGTGCAGAGACGCTGTGGGGGCCGGTTTCACCCCGCCCCACATTTGTTCGGCCACCTTAGGCTGACCGTCTCTGCCAGCCTAGATGCTCTGACCAGTAGTCTGCGCTTTCTTCAATTAGGCCCCTGAATTAACGTACAAACAGCACCAGGTGTCAGAGCCCTGCCCGCTCAACTCCCAGACAGTCCAGGGTCAGTGGTGACCAAGGACCATGATGGCTACTGAGTCAACAGCCTTTTGAAGTAAACAGGAGTCCAGCCGGTCTTATTGGCCACCATCATCACGGTGTCTGTAGGCTTTTCTATGGTGACAGTGTGGTATACTGTTCCCCCGCCAAGATTATTAGCTCCCCTCTGGGTGCAGTAAGTCCTGCAAGCAGTAGTCTACTCTTTTGGGACACACTCTTGTTGTTTTATGAGAGAAACTCCAGGTCAAGTGATGTTCACACGAGTCGTCATGGTGCCCTGTTGCCCCCGGTTATCTCTCTGGATGTTGGAGTTGGAGGGCCTCCTCACTCGAGGTCGGTGTGCCCACGGAGCGAACCCTGCAACTTCAGGGCATGGTTGGTGGTTAGGATCACCACGTGGGGTCCTTTTCCCTTAGGAGGGAGGTGGCCTTTTGGGCTGCTGATTTCCAGGTTTTTAGATACCGCCAGTATCTTGGCCAGATGTGGCAGTGGGCCAAGCCCCTTAGTGACCGTAGTTTATCCTACCTGGATGGCATTCTTGCATTGTTCCATTTCAAGCGGTCCCAGTTTTTGCACTAATTCTCCAATGGCGATTCACCTTTCACCGGGAATGTAAAGGTCAAAGGGTTTAGCTAAATTAGGGAGTTCCAGGGCAAGGGTCTGAATTGACTGCTCTTTCCATTCTTGAAAGGCCACTTCTGGATTCTATTCAAAAGGATCATCATCTTTTCCTTTCAGTGTTTCATATAGAGGCCCAGCTAGTAGACTGTAGTTAGGGATCCAGAAGCAGCAAACCCTGGCCTCCCCAGGAACCCCTAAGCTGTCTTCTAGTTTTAGAAAGGGGTAAGGCTGAAAATGGTTTCTTCCCTTTCCTGGGATGGGCTTCTCTGACCTTCTGTGAGAATGAAGCCCAGGCAGGTCACCGCAGTCTGTGATATTTGAGCTTTTTCTTGGACAACTTCTATCCTTTATTGGCTTGGTAGTTCAGAGGCCTCCTTAGTAGGGCTGGTGATCAGAATGTCGTCTGCATATTGAAGGAGGGTTTCCTTTTCCAGAGGTAGAACTTTTAGGTCTTTAGCTAAGCTTTCCCCAAAGATGGTGTGGGAATTTTTGCACCCTTGGGGCCAGACGGCCCGGAAGTATTGTTTTAGTTGTATGTGGAGTCCTGCCACTCACAAGCCAAAATTTCTTGTGACTCTGGGACTAATGGAATACAAAAGAAGGCATCATTGAAGACTAATACAGAATACCATGTCCTGGTGGTTGGTAGAATGACCAGCAGGGTGTAGGAATTAGGAGCAACTGGAGGTATATCCTCGGTGGCTTCACTGACTGTCCTGACATCCTTTACCAGGTCCCCAGCAGCCCATGGGGCTCTCGTGGTCAGACCAATCCCAGAATATGGAGCTCACCTGGGCAGGTACCCCACCCCCACCCCAGCCCACGGGGCTCTCGTGGTCAGGCCCCTCCCAGGATACAGAGCTACCCTTGCAGGTACCGTGGCAGGGCTGGGCACACAGGAACCGTGCACATAGCCCTCATTGCAGAGCACCCCCAGCTCACCTGTCGCTCAGAGCTGACACAGAGCACCTCAGAGCAGGACTTGAACTAACAAACAGCAGCTGCGACAGGTCTGTGACCCTGGGCATCACTCCGTGAGGCCTCCCTCCACCTGGTCTTCCAGAGACTTCCACTGCACCCGGGGCACCAGGCCTCTGTCTCCAACCACCACCCACCCCTCCTCTGCCTGACTCCTGGGTTCCTCTCATTAGGAGAGGGTTTTCTTGAAGTTGTCTCCCACTCATGGGCCAGATAAAATGATTAGAAAACAAGCCAAAGCTGCAGCCCCTTGTCTATCCTGACTCTCAGGAGCCCACACCTGTTCCTTGGACCTGGCCGGTTCAGCAAGTTCCATTTTCTGCAACTGTGAGCCCCTGAGGGGTGATGATTGGCTGACCTGGGCAGCCTTACCGTGCCGGCCAGCCCTCCCCAGGTGTGCCTGGGTTGAGATCAATATAAATACCACTCCAGGCAGCAAGAGCCCCTGCAGCCGTGCCTGACGCCATTTTCTCTGCCCTGTCAGCAGTCTCGGGGCTGGGCTGGTGGGAGGGGGTGAGAGGCCACGGCTTTGTGGGTGGCCCAGTGTGAGTGGGGCTCTGCTGGACTTTCTGCAGCAGTTGCCAGGCTGCCACCTGCTAAAGAAGAGGATGTGTCACCCATACCTGCTGCTGGAATTTCTCCCTGGGCAGAGGTGAGGAAGGAAAAAAGCAGTGGGGGCAGGGACAGGACGGGTATCTCAGGCAGGGAAATGGAAATCTTCCAGAAGAGCACCCAGGGCCAGGACCATCCTGGCTGGCCTGCAGGCACCAAGTCGGCCGGCATGCTGTCACTCGTGTGGCTCTATGGCCCTTCCTCTAGGCTTTCAAGTCCTTGTATATATTCAGGTGTTTTACCTGGGACGGGTGGGAATAGTTCAGCAGCAACTGGCCTGGGGCTCAGCTCACGTTTACTCACAGATGCCTCGGCACGGTGCCCCAGCTTTGCAATGAGGACGCTTGTTGCGTGGGGGCTGCTGGCTGAATGGGAGACGATTCCCCACCACTGACCAACTTCAGAATTGTTTACAACTGGAGCAAGTGCCCTGATACGGTTTTCCTCTGTGTAACTGGTGGGTTCTGTGTTTTTTTTCTCTTTTTCGTTTTTGGTTCAAGGTAGATTTTATTCCTCTTTTTTGTATTTACAGATATAAGCATGGAAATAATTTATTCATATAAATACATGTATGTGCAGGGAATAATTGTTTTTTCTGTTTTATTTTTTAAATTTTACTTCTTTTTAATTTTGAATTTTATTTTATATTTTTATACAGCAGGTTCTTATTGGTTATCTATTTTATACATATAAATGTATACATGCCAATCCCAGTCTCTCAACCCCTCCCACCACCACCCCCCCAACAGCTTTCCCCCCTTGTTGTCCATACGTTTGTTGTCTACATCTGTTGCTCTATTTATGCCTTGCAAAATGGTTAATCTGTACAGTTTTTCTAGGTTCCACATATATGCATGAATATACAAGATTTGTTTTTCTCTTTCTGACTTACTTCACTCTGTATGACAGTCTCTAGATCCATCGACGTCTCTACAAATGACCCAATTTCATTCCTTTTCATGGCTTAGTAATATTCCATTTTATATATGTACCACAGCTTTATGCATTCGTCTGTCTGTGGGCATTTAGGTTGCTTCCATTACCTCGATATTGTAAATAGTGATGCAATGAACATTGCGGTGAATGACTCTTTTTGATTTATGGTTTTGTCTGGGTATATGTCCAGTACTGGGATTGCTGTATCATATGGAAATTCTATTGTTAGTTTCTTAAGAAATTCCATATTGTTCTCCATAATGACTGTATCAATTTATATTCCCAACAATAGTGGAAGAGGGTTCCTTTTCTCCACACCCTTTCCAGCATTTTTTGTTTGTAGATTTTCAATGATGCCTATTCTACCAGGTGTGAGGTGATACCTCATTGTTGAATCCATTTCGTTGAGCAAGGGGTAGCTCTTGTCTATTACATATTTGGCTTATGGAACGGTATCTGTGCTAATTTCAAACTCTGCTTTTATGCAGCACCCCAACTCACCTTCCCCTTAAGCAGGCATAAGTTGGTTTTCTAAACTTGAGACCCTGTTCTGTTTTGTAATTCAGTTCATGTGTAGCCAAGTTCACATTCCGTGTATTAGTGATACCTTATGATGTTTCTTTTTCTGTGTGACTTATTTCACTTAGAATCATCGTGCCTCAATCCACTCATTATGCTGGTACGGGCCTGGTGACATAGATTTCATTGCTGAGTGGTATTCTGTTGTACAGAAGTACCGCAACTTCTTTATCCATTATTTGCTCTCTGGGATATTTAACTTGTGCCGTAGAAGAGATTCCTGTAAAAAGAGCCGTCCCAAATTTTGGGGTTGCTGTGTCTTTTTGATATTAATTTCCCTAAGCTATAGGACCATAAGTGGAAGTGCCCTAGGCTCTGTTGCTTTGTTTTTTAGATGTTTCAGGAAACACCATACACTTCTCCCGAGTGTCTGTTGGCAATTTACATCCCGCCCATCAGCATAACAAGGCTCCCAGTTCTCCATGGCCTGTCCTGCCTTTCTGGATTTTACACTTTATTCTGATGGCCCTTTTGACCGGGGGGAAGTGAGACTTCATTGTAGTGCAGATTTCCTTTGCAAGCTTGCTTGGTTGGCCAAAAAGGGCGTATGCGTTTTTTCCTGAATATATTCAGGAAAAAACGCATATGCCCTTTTGGCAAAGTGCATCATTGTGGACGTTCTGCCTCTTTTCCTACGCTTTCAATGCAATTCCAGTCTACCTCCTGAAATCGGTATCCTGCAATTCTGCCCCGCTTTCAAGTCCTCTTGGAAGCCTTACTTCAGTCTATTTTTGGACGATAGCTGTCATTTATAACTCTGCAGGTTTGTGAATTACAGTGCCCCTGAGCTCCTTTCTTCAACTCGCTTTCTTGTGACCTGGCCGCAACACCGCAGGATGGCTTCAGGCCCTAATCTGGTTCCGGCACGGCATGCTGAGCCTTTGGTTATTTCCTCTTCCTGGTGGGAAATGAGAGTTAAATTTGCCCGTTCAGACACCTCCAGCTAGTCTCTCATTGGTTCTCGCTATTCCTGTTCATCTTCCGCAGAAATTGCAAACTGTGCCAAACAGGAGGTTAAAGGGACTGACTCTCCAAGTGGGGAGAGTGTTAGTAAAGCGTCTGGAATGTTGCACCCGAGTACCAGGGGAGGAAAACTGAGACATATTTGAACACGTCTCCTGTTCACATGGTTAATCATACTTGGGCTCCACATGCATGTTTTAGTTGAAGGAAAAATACCTTAAACCTGGAGAGTTAAGACCCGTGTAATGGGTACCATGCAATATGACTTCAAAGGGTCTTCATTTGCTCACCGAACCTCTCCAATCCTATCACTGCTGCGTTTATGCCCCTGTACACATGCTTGATTCTCTTTCGGAGACATAGCAATCCATAGGTTTTAAGATACTTACTAGTCAGATACATTCTTAGGCGTTTAATATGCGGTGTTGAGTCCATTTCGTTGAGCAAGGAGTAGCTCTTGTCTATTCCATATTTGACTTAAGAAACTTTATCTGTGCTCATTTCAATCTCTGGTTTTATGCAGCAGCCCAACTCACCTTTCCCCTTAAGCAAGCATAAGTTGGTTTTCTAAATTTGAGACCCTGTTCTGTTCTGTAATTCAGTTCCTGTGTAGCCAAGTTTACATTCCGTGTATTAGTGATATCTTATGATGTTTTTTTTTTCTGTGTGACTTATTTCAGTTAGAATCATCATACCTGAATCCACTCATTATGCTGCTAAGGGCCTGATGACATAGATTTCATTGCTGAGTGATACTGCATTGTACGTAAGTACCTCAAGTTCTTTATCCATTTTTCACTTTCTGTGATATTGAACTTGTACGGTAAACGAGGTTCTTGTAAACGGAGGCGTCCCAAACTTTGGGGTGGCTGTGTCTTTTTGATTTTAATTTCCCTAAGCTATAGGACCATAAGTGGAAGTGCCCTAGGTTCTGTTGCTTTGTTTTTTAGATGTTTCAGGAAACACCATACACTTCTCCCGAGTGGTTGTTGGCAATTTACATCCCGCCCATCAGCATAACAAGGCTCCCAGTTCTCCATGGCGTGTCCTGCCTTTCTGGATTTTACACTTTTTTCAGATGGCCCTTTTGACCGGGGGGAAGTGAGAACTTCATTGTAGTGCAGATTTCCTTTGCAAGCTTGCTTGGTTGGCCAAAAAGGGCGTATGCGTTTTTTCCTGAATATATTCAGGAAAAAACGCATACGCCCTTTTTGGCCAAGTGCATCATTGTGGACGTTCTGCCTCTTTTCCTATGCTTTCAATGCAATTCCAGTCTACCTCCTGAAATCGATTTCCTGCAATTCTGCCCCGCTTTCAAGTCCTCTTGGCAGCCTTACTTCAGTATATTTTTGGACGATAGCTGTCATTTATAACTCTGCAGGTTTGTGAATTACAGTGCCCCTGAGCTCCTTTCTTCAACTCGGTTTCTTTTGAGCTGGCCGCAACACCGCAGGATGGCTTCAGGCCCTAATCTGGTTCCGGTACGGCACGCTGAGCCTTTGGTTATTTCCTCTTCCTTTTGGGAAATGAGAGTTAAATTTGCCCGTCCAGACACCTCCAGCTAGCCTCTCATTGGTTCTCGCTATTCCTGTTCATCTTCCGCAGAAATTGCAAACTGTGCCAAACAGGAGGTTAAAGGCGCTGACTCTCCAAGTGGGGAGAGTGTTAGTAAAGCGTCTGGAATGTTGCACCCGAGTACCAGGGGAGGAAAACTGAGACATATTTGAACACGTCTCCCGATCACATGGTTGATCATACTCTGGGTTCCACATGCATGTTTTAGCTGAAGGAAGAATACCTTAAACCTGGAGAGTTAAGACCCGTGTAATGGGTAACATGCAATATGACTTCAAAGGGTCTTCATTTGCTCACCGAACCTCTCCAATCCTATCACTGCTGCGTTTATGCCCCTGTACACACGCTTGATTCTCTTTCGGAGACATAGCAATCCATAGGTTTTAAGAAACTTACTAGTCAGGTACATTCTTAGGCGTTTAATATGCGGTGTTGAGTCCATTTCGTTGAGCAAGGAGTAGCTCTTGTCTATTCCATATTTGACTTAAGGAATTTTATCTGTGCTCATTTCAATCTCTGGTTTTATGCAGCACCCCAACTCACCTTTACCCTTAAGCAAGCATAAGTTGGTTTTCTAAATTTGAGACCCTGTTCTGTTCTGTAATTCAGTTCCTGTGTAGCCAAGTTTACATTCCGTGTATTACTGATATCTTATGATGTTTCTTTTTCTGTGTGACTTATTTCAGTTAGAATCATCATACCTGAATCCACTCATTGTGATGCTAAGGGCCTGATGACATAGATTTCATTGCTGAGTGATATTGCTTTGTAAGTAAATACCACAACTTCTTTATCCATTTTTCACTTTCTGCGATGTTGAACTTGTACTGTAAACGAGGTTCTTGTAAACAGAGGCGTCCCAAACTTTGGGGTGGCTGTGTCTTTTTGATTTTAATTTCCCTAAGCTATAGGACCATAAGTGGCAGTGCCCTAGGCTCTGTTGCTTTGTTTTTTAGATGTTTCAGGAAACACCATACACTTCACCCCAGTGTCTGTTGGCAATTTACATCCCGCCCATCAGCATAACAAGGCTCCCAGTTCTCCATGGCCTGTCCTGCCTTTCTGGATTTTACACTTTTTTCAGATGGCCCTTTTGACCGGGGGGAAGTGAGACTTCATTGTAGTGCAGATTTCCTTTGCAAGCTTGCTTGGTTGGCCAAAAAGGGCATATGCGTTTTTTCCTGAATATATTCAGGAAAAAATGCATACGCCCTTTTTGGCCAAGTGCATCATTGTGGACGTTCTGCCTCTTTTCCTATGCTTTCAGTGCAATTCCAGTCTACCTCCTGAAATCGGTTTCCTGCAATTCTGCCCCGCTTTCAAGTCCTCTTGGCAGCCTTACTTCAGTCTATTTTTGGACGATAGCTGTCATTTATAACTCTGCAGGTTTGTGAATTACAGTGCCCCTGAGCTCCTTTCTTCAACTCGCTTTCTTGTGACCTGGCCGCAACACCGCAGGATGGCTTCAGGCCCTAATCTGGTTCCGGCACGGCACGCTGAGCCTTTGCTTAATTCCTCTTCCTGGTGGGAAATGAGAGTTAAATTTGCCCATCCAGACACCTCCAGCTAGTCTCTCATTGGTTCTCGCTATTCCTGTTCATCTTCTGCAGAAATTGCAAACTGGGCCAAACAGGAGGTTAAAGGCGCTGACTCTCCAAGTGGGGAGAGTGTTAGTAAAGCGTCTGGAATGTTGCACCCGAGTACCAGGGGAGGAAAACTGAGACATATTTGAACAGGTCTCCCATTCACACGGTTGATCATACTCGGGGTTCCACATGCATGTTTTAGCTGAAGGAAGAATACCTTAAACCTGGAGAGTTGAGACCTGTGTAATGGGTACCATGCAATATGACTTCAAAGGGTCTTCATTTGCTCACCGAACCTCTCCAATCCTATCACTGCTGCGTTTATGCCCCTGTACACACGCTTGATTCTCTTTCGGAGACATAGCAATCCATAGGTTTTAAGATACTTACTAGTCAGGTACATTCTTAGGCGTTTAATATGCGGTGTTGAGTCCATTTCGTTGAGCAAGGAGTAGCTCTTGTCTATTCCATATTTGGCTTAAGGAACTTTATCTGTGCTCATTTCAATCTCTTGTTTTATGCAGCACCCCAACTCACCTTCCCCCTTAAGCAAGCGTAAGTTGGTTTTCTTAACTTGAGACACTGTTCTGTTTTGTAATTCAGTTCATGTGTAGCCAAGTTCACATTCTGTGTATTAGTGATACCTTATGATGTTTCTTTTCTGTGTGACTTATTTCAGTTCGAATCATCATACCTGAATCCACTCATTATGCTGCTACGGGCCTGATGACATAGATTTCATTGCTGAGTAATATTGCATTGTACGTAAGTACCACAAGTTGTTTATCCATTTTTCACTTTCTGCGATATTGAACTTGTACCGTAAACGAGGTTCTTGTAAACAGAGCCGTTCCAAACTTTGGGGTGGCTGTGTCTTTTTGATTTTAATTTCCCTAAGCTATAGGACCATAAGTGGAAGTGCCCTAGGCTCTGTTGCTTTGTTTTTTAGATGTTTCAGGAAACACCATACACTTCTCCAGAATGGCTGTTGGCAATTTACATCCCGCCCATCAGCATAAGAAGGCTCCCAGTTCTCCATGGCCTGTCGTGCCTTTATGGATTTTACACTTTTTTCAGATGGCCCTTTTGACCGGGTGGAAGTGAGACTTCATTGTAGTGCAGATTTCCTTTGCAAGCTTGCTTGGTTGGCCAAAAAGGGCGTATGCGTTTTTTCCTGAATATATTCAGGAAAAAACGCATACGCCCTTTTTGGCCAAGTGCATCATTGTCGAGTTTCTGACTCTCTTCATATGCTTTCAATGCAATTCCAGTCTACCTCCTGAAATCGGTTTCCTGCAATTCTGCCTTGCGTTCAATGCCTCTTCATAGCCTTACCTCAATATATTTTTTAAAAATAGTTGGCCTTTATAACTCTGCAGGTTTTTGAATTGCAGTGGCCCTTAGCTCCATTTTTTAGCTCTTATTTTTGTGGTCTTGCCCCATAACCACAGGATTCCTTGAAGCCCTATTTTTCTTCTGGGGCACCTTGCTGTGCCTTTGGTTAATTCTTCTTACTGATGTGATATTAGAGTGACATGTGCCCATTGAAACCGCTACAGCTAGTTTCTCACTGGTTCCCCCTATTCCCATTCATCCTCTGCACTAACTGCAGACTGTGTGATACCAGAACTTAAAGGCATTGACTCCATGTGGGGATGTTGTTAGTAAAGTGGCTGGAATGTCGATCCGGAGCCCCAGGAGAGGAAAAATGAGGTGCGTTTTAGAAACCTTTCCCGATCATATGGTATACCAGTCGCTGGGTTTCCCAAGCATGGTTTAGCTGTAGGAAGATTCCCTTCAACCTGGAGTGTTGGGACCCTTGGACTGAGTAGCATGAAGTATTGCATTAAACTTTCGGCAGTTGCTCACCAAAGCTCACCAATCCTGTCAGCCCCAAGTGTCCAGCCTTATGTCTTATCCAGCTGTGGGTTTATATGTGGTCAATCCAGGTTGCATCACAGCCCCTGAGCGAATTTTGTAAGAATTTTTCTCTCTTTCATTGTTTCAGCGTTTTGTTTTTAAAATTTATTTCTATAATGGGGTTTAGCTCCTTTTCACTGCTGTGTTTGTGCCGCTCTGCACACACTTGATTCCCTTATGGAGATATATCAATACATGGGTTTTAAGATTCTTATTCCTCAGATATATTTCTCTGCGGTGTATAGGGTGTGTTGAGGCCTGTTCATTGAGCAAGGTGTAGATCTTGTCTAATACCTATTTGGTTTATTGAACGGTATCTGTGCTAATTTCAAACTCTGGTTTTATGCATCACCCCACCTCTCCTTTCCCCTTAAGCTGACATAAGTGTGTTTTCTAAATGTGAGACACTGTTCTGTTCTGTAATTCATTTCTTGTGCAGCCATATTTACCCTCCCTCTATAAGTGATATCTTATGATATGTTTCTTTTTCTGTTTGACTTATTTCAAGTAGTATTATCGGACCTAAATCCACTCTTTATCCTTCTACTAGCCTTATTACATTGATTTCATGGTGAAGAGATATTCCATTGTACATAAGTACCACATCTTCTTTATCCATTGTTCTCTTTCCTGGGATATTTAAGGTGTACTGAAGTTGAGGTTCTTGTAAACAGAGTAGCCCTAAACTGTGGTGTGCTTGTGTCTTGTTGATTTTTAGACTTCCCTAGATATACTCCCATGATTGGAAGTGTCCTATGCTCTGTAGCTCTGTTTTTTAGATGATTTAGGAACCACCATACACTTCTCCAGAGTGGCTCTCGGCAGTTCACACACTGCCCATCAGCGTATAAAGGCTCCCTGTTCTCCATGGCCTGTCCTGCATTTCTGGTTTTTACAATTTTTTAGGATGGCCCTTTTGACCGGTGGGAAGTGAGACTTCTTTGTTGTGCACATTTGCATTGCTTGCTTGCTTCGTTGCCCATAAAGTGCGTATGCGTTTTTTCCTGGATATAATCAGGAAAAAACGCATACGCCCTTTTGGGCCAACTGCATCATTGTCGAAATTCTGCCGCTTTTCATGTGCGTTAAAGACGAGTCCAATCTATCTCTTGAAATCTGTTTCTTGCAATTCTGTCTTGCATTCAGATCCTCTTCTTTGCCTTACCTCAACATATTTTTGGACGTTAGTTTTCATTTATAACTCTGCAGGTTTGTGAATTGCAGTGACCCTGAGCTCCATTTTTTAAGTTGCTCTTTTGTGAGCTGGCCTCAAACCCGCAGGATTGCTTCAGGCCCTATTTTGGCTCCGGTGAGGCAGGCTGAGCCTTTCTTTAATTCTTATTCTTAATGGGAAATTAGAGTGATATGTGCCCGTCCAAACCCCTACAACTCTTCTCTCATTGGTTCCCCCTCTTCCCGTTCATCCTCCTCACAATTTGCAAAATGTGTGAAACAGAAGTTTAAATGTGCTGATTCTCCAAGTGGGGAGATTCTAAGTAGCGTGGCTGGAATGGTGAACAGGAGCACCAGGAGAGGATAAATGAGGTGCATTTTAGACACATCTCCCGATCACATGGTGTACAGTCCTCTGGGTTTTCCATGCATGTTTTAGCTGTAGGAAGATCCCTTGAACCTGCAGATTTGGGACCCATTGAATGGGTACCAGGTAGTATTACTTTAAAGGGTGTGCATTTCCTCACCCAACCTCACATTTCTCTTAGCGCAAACAGTTTCCAGCCTTATGTCTCATCCTGCTGTGGGTCTAGATGTGTTCAATCCATGTTGCATCACCGTCCCTGAGGAAAAGTTGTAAGAGGTTTTCTCTGTCTCTCTGTCGTTTATTTTTTTCAATTTATTACTATATTGGTTACAGCTGATTTTCAAAGCTCTGTTTCTTGCTGCTGTACATCCACTTGATTCGCGTACAGAGAGACATCAATAAATTCTTTTTCAGATTCTTACCAGTCGTATATATTCTTTTCCGGTGACTTGAGTGTGCTGAGTGCAGTTCTTTTAGCTACCGTGTAGGCCTTGTTGATTATCAGTTTGGTATTTGGAATGGTATCTTTGCTAATTTCAACCTCCTGGATGATGCCTCACCCCTCCCCACCTTTCCCGTTTAGCAGCCTTATGCGTGTTTTCTACATATTTGACTATGTTTTTGTTTTGTAATTTATTTCATGTGTAGCCATTTTGGATTCCACCTTTAAGTGATATCTTATGATATGTGTCTTTTTCTTTTTGAATTCTGTCACTTAGAATGATCATACGTAACTCCTCCGGAGTTGTTACAACTGGCCATATTTCATTGATTTCCAGGCTGAATAATATTCCACTCTACCTAAGTACCACATCTCTATCCATTTTTTCCCTCCAGAGACATTTAAGTTATATCCTAGTCGAGGATCTTTTAAACAGAGAGGGGGTAAACATTGGGGTGCCTGTGTCCTCTCGATTTTTGTTTTTCCCAAGATATACGCCCATGAGTGCAAGTGCCCTATGCTCTGTAGCTCATTTTTTAGATGCTTTAGTAAACACAATACACTTCTCCAGAATGGCCGTTGGCAATATACATTTCCACTATAAGTCTCACAGGGCTCCCTCTTCTCGTTGCCCTGTCCTGCATTTCTGTTGTTTACGCTTTATGAGGATGGCTCTTCTGACTGATGCGAAGTGATATCTTTTGTAGTATTGACTTCCAGTGCCCACCTGTTTGGTTGGCTAAAAAAGTGTATGCCCTTTTCTTGAATATATACAGAAAAGAACGCATACACCCTTTTTGGCCAACTGCAATGTTGGCAATGTTCAGCTCCTTTTCTTGTGCTTAATGGCGAGTCCTTTCTACCTCCTCAAATCCCTTTCCTGCCATTCTCCCTTGCTTACAAGTCCTTTTCTCTGACTTTCCTCAAGACATTTTTCAGTGATGGATATTTTCAACTCTGCAGTTTTGTGAATTTTACTGCCCCTGAGTTCCATTGTTCAACTCGTGTTTATGGGAACTGGCCACAAAGCAGCGGGATTTCCTCAAGCCCTATACTGTTTCCATGGGCAACCCTAGCCTTTGGTCAATTCGTCTTCCTGATTGGAAATTAGAGTGACATGTGCCTGTCTGAACACCTAGGACTTGTCTCTCATTGTTCCTCATCCTTCCGCTTCATCCTCTGGACAAATTCCAAACTGTACGCAACAGGATGTTGACAGTGCTGACATCTCCAAGTGGGGAGACTGTTAGTAAAGACGCTGGAGGGGTGAACCCGAGCACCAGGAGATGAGGAGATGAGATGCCTTTTCCAAACTCTTCCCGATCAGACGGTATACCATCCTCTGGGTGTGACAGACATGTTTTAGCAGTAGGAAGAGTCCCATTCATGTAAGGAGAACACCAGGGCTTTTTCAAAATCAGTGTCTCCCCGAAACCCAAACTGGGGAAGTTTTTAAGCTACGGCTACACATATGTTCATTAAGGGCCTTGGGAAGTAGGCAGAGTCCAAACTTTAGATGATTGAAGTCTTCAGGGTCAGAAGCACTCACCACCAGCTTCCCTTAGGCTACACTTTAACTGTCATTGATAGATGATGTCAATAAAAATATCTATTCTTTTTCAGATTATTTCCCCTTATAGGTTATTGCAAAATGTTGAGTGTAGTTCCCTGTGCTATACAGTAGTTCCTTGTTGATGATCTATTTTATACATAGCAGTGTGTATGTGTTCATTCCAAACTGTTAATTTATCCCTCCTCCCACCTTTCCCCTTTGGTAATAATAAATTATAAGATTTTATACTTCTCAGAAATGGGGGAGCTGAAAGAGAGGTATCATTTTCAATGGAAAAGCATTTAAAACAAGATTGAAGGTTTAACCAAGATTATTAGCTGTACATCCTTGGAAAGAAATCACTTCGTTTCTCTAATATTGACCTGACAAATAAGACAAACCTTTTCACTGAACTTGCTTATAAAAAGTGATGGAAATATCAAATGGAAGTGTTAAAAACATCTTATTTTACCCGAGCCTTATACACTGTTCTATGTTAACTACAGTTTGGCTCACACATCTGTTCATTGAGGTTACAATAGTCTCAATTTCTGTTACTGATCCTCCAGAGTGGACCCCAACAAGTGTCCCCCTGCCCAGTGTCATTGGGGCCAACAGATCGAGACTGAGTTTGGTTCACAAGCAAAGGAAACTTTATATTTTGATCAGAGAATGGAGAGGTGAGAGCATGCACTACCCCGTGGGCTGTGGGCTGGGCTGCTGTGTAGAGATCCTGTCAGAGTCAGTGGGAGGGAGGGAGGCGGCGGAGCTCTCGAGGGCCGGGTTGGCTGTAGCTCAGGCTCTATATCGTGGAGTCTGCACTGGGCCCCAGGAGCTGAGGTGTCGACCCAGCCATTCTGCACTAGGAAATCTGGTCTGAAGTGCCGGGTGTGGAACCTCTGCATGCGGGACCCTAGGAGCACGTGAAATTAGACAAAGCACAAAGGATAAAAAAGGTTAGACTTGACTTTATTGCCCAGATTCTATTTTTATCTCCCAGGGATTTTTAATGGGCTTTGCTGGGGACAAACCCCTCCTCTGCCTTTTGTCCCGTTCCTCATTCTTGGAGTGCTGAGGGTGCAGACCCTTCTTCTGTAACTGCTGAGTGCTGAGTTGGGAGCCCTCATACCCTGGGGCGAGGGTCAGAGCTTCTCCCCAGCAGCCTCCCGGTGACGTTGATTGTCCCCAGGACCCCTGCCTCCCTGCTCGTCCACCTGAGCACCAGCATTGGAAGTGTTATAGATTCTAATGACCTTTAAGGGTCCAGGAAAGAGATGTGCAGAGACGCTGTGGGGGCCGGTTTCACCCCGCCCCACATTTGTTCGGCCACCTTAGGCTGACCGTCTCTGCCAGCCTAGATGCTCTGACCAGTAGTCTGCGCTTTCTTCAATTAGGCCCCTGAATTAACGTACAAACAGCACCAGGTGTCAGAGCCCTGCCCGCTCAACTCCCAGACAGTCCAGGGTCAGTGGTGACCAAGGACCATGATGGCTACTGAGTCAACAGCCTTTTGAAGTAAACAGGAGTCCAGCCGGTCTTATTGGCCACCATCATCACGGTGTCTGTAGGCTTTTCTATGGTGACAGTGTGGTATACTGTTCCCCCGCCAAGATTATTAGCTCCCCTCTGGGTGCAGTAAGTCCTGCAAGCAGTAGTCTACTCTTTTGGGACACACTCTTGTTGTTTTATGAGAGAAACTCCAGGTCAAGTGATGTTCACACGAGTCGTCATGGTGCCCTGTTGCCCCCGATTATCTCTCTGGATGTTGGAGTTGGAGGGCCTCCTCACTCGAGGTCGGTGTGCCCACGGAGCGAACCCTGCAACTTCAGGGCATGGTTGGTGGTTAGGATCACCACGTGGGGTCCTTTTCCCTTAGGAGGGAGGTGGCCTTTTGGGCTGCTGATTTCCAGGTTTTTAGATACCGCCAGTATCTTGGCCAGATGTGGCAGTGGGCCAAGCCCCTTAGTGACCGTAGTTTATCCTACCTGGATGGCATTCTTGCATTGTTCCATTTCAAGCGGTCCCAGTTTTTGCACTAATTCTCCAATGGCGATTCACCTTTCACTGGGAATGTAAAGGTCAAAGGGTTTAGCTAAATTAGGGAGTTCCAGGGCAAGGGTCTGAATTGACTGCTCTTTCCATTCTTGAAAGGCCACTTCTGGATTCTATTCAAAAGGATCATCATCTTTTCCTTTCAGTGTTTCATATAGAGGCCCAGCTAGTAGACTGTAGTTAGGGATCCAGAAGCAGCAAACCCTGGCCTCCCCAGGAACCCCTAAGCTGTCTTCTAGTTTTAGAAAGGGGTAAGGCTGAAAATGGTTTCTTCCCTTTCCTGGGATGGGCTTCTCTGACCTTCTGTGAGAATGAAGCCCAGGCAGGTCACCGCAGTCTGTGATATTTGAGCTTTTTCTTGGACAACTTCTATCCTTTATTGGCTTGGTAGTTCAGAGGCCTCCTTAGTAGGGCTGGTGATCAGAATGTCGTCTGCATATTGAAGGAGGGTTTCCTTTTCCAGAGGTAGAACTTTTAGGTCTTTAGCTAAGCTTTCCCCAAAGATGGTGTGGGAATTTTTGCACCCTTGGGGCCAGACGGCCCGGAAGTATTGTTTTAGTTGTATGTGGAGTCCTGCCACTCACAAGCCAAAATTTCTTGTGACTCTGGGACTAATGGAATACAAAAGAAGGCATCATTGAAGACTAATACAGAATACCATGTCCTGGTGGTTGGTAGAATGACCAGCAGGGTGTAGGAATTAGGAGCAACTGGAGGTATATCCTCGGTGGCTTCACTGACTGTCCTGACATCCTTTACCAGGTCCCCAGCAGCCCATGGGGCTCTCGTGGTCAGACCAATCCCAGAATATGGAGCTCACCTGGGCAGGTACCCCACCCCCACCCCAGCCCACGGGGCTCTCGTGGTCAGGCCCCTCCCAGGATACAGAGCTACCCTTGCAGGTACCGTGGCAGGGCTGGGCACACAGGAACCGTGCACATAGCCCTCATTGCAGAGCACCCCCAGCTCACCTGTCGCTCAGAGCTGACACAGAGCACCTCAGAGCAGGACTTGAACTAACAAACAGCAGCTGCAACAGGTCTGTGACCCTGGGCATCACTCTGTGAGGCCTCCCTCCACCTGGTCTTCCAGAGACTTCCACTGCACCCGGGGCACCAGGCCTCTGTCTCCAACCACCACCCACCCCTCCTCTGCCTGACTCCTGGGTTCCTCTCATTAGGAGAGGGTTTTCTTGAAGTTGTCTCCCACTCATGGGCCAGATAAAATGATTAGAAAACAAGCCAAAGCTGCAGCCCCTTGTCTATCCTGACTCTCAGGAGCCCACACCTGTTCCTTGGACCTGGCCGGTTCAGCAAGTTCCATTTTCTGCAACTGTGAGCCCCGGAGGGGTGATGATTGGCTGACCTGGGCAGCCTTACCGTGCCGGCCAGCCCTCCCCAGGTGTGCCTGGGTTGAGATCAATATAAATACCACTCCAGGCAGCAAGAGCCCCTGCAGCCGTGCCTGACGCCATTTTCTCTGCCCTGTCAGCAGTCTCGGGGCTGGGCTGGTGGGAGGGAGTGAGAGGCCACGGCTTTGTGGGTGGCCCAGTGTGAGTGGGGCTCTGCTGGACTTTCTGCAGCAGTTGCCAGGCTGCCACCTGCTAAAGAAGAGGATGTGTCACCCATACCTGCTGCTGGAATTTCTCCCTGGGCAGAGGTGAGGAAGGAAAAAAGCAGTGGGGGCAGGGACAGGACGGGTATCTCAGGCAGGGAAATGGAAATCTTCCAGAAGAGCACCCAGGGCCAGGACCATCCTGGCTGGCCTGCAGGCACCAAGTCGGCCGGCATGCTGTCACTCGTGTGGCTCTATGGCCCTTCCTCTAGGCTTTCAAGTCCTTGTATATATTCAGGTGTTTTACCTGGGACGGGTGGGAATAGTTCAGCAGCAACTGGCCTGGGGCTCAGCTCACGTTTACTCACAGATGCCTCGGCACGGTGCCCCAGCTTTGCAATGAGGACGCTTGTTGTGTGGGGGCTGCTGGCTGAATGGGAGACGATTCCCCACCACTGACCAACTTCAGAATTGTTTACAACTGGAGCAAGTGCCCTGATACGGTTTTCCTCTGTGTAACTGGTGGGTTCTGTGTTTTTTTTCTCTTTTTCGTTTTTGGTTCAAGGTAGATTTTATTCCTCTTTTTTGTATTTACAGATATAAGCATGGAAATAATTTATTCATATAAATACATGTATGTGCAGGGAATAATTGTTTTTTCTGTTTTATTTTTTAAATTTTATTTCTTTTTAATTTTGAATTTTATTTTATATTTTTATACAGCAGGTTCTTATTGGTTATCTATTTTATACATATAAATGTATACATGCCAATCCCAGTCTCTCAACTCCTCCCACCACCACCCCCCCAACAGCTTTCCCCCCTTGTTGTCCATACGTTTGTTGTCTACATCTGTTGCTCTATTTATGCCTTGCAAAATGGTTAATCTGTACAGTATTTCTAGGTTCCACATATATGCATGAATATACAAGATTTGTTTTTCTCTTTCTGACTTACTTCACTCTGTATGACAGTCTCTAGATCCATCGACGTCTCTACAAATGACCCAATTTCATTCCTTTTCATGGCTTAGTAATATTCCATTTTATATATGTACCACAGCTTTATGCATTCGTCTGTCTGTGGGCATTTAGGTTGCTTCCATTACCTCGATATTGTAAATAGTGATGCAATGAACATTGCGGTGAATGACTCTTTTTGATTTATGGTTTTGTCTGGGTATATGTCCAGTACTGGGATTGCTGTATCATATGGTAATTCTATTGTTAGTTTCTTAAGAAATTCCATATTGTTCTCCATAATGACTGTATCAATTTATATTCCCAACAATAGTGGAAGAGGGTTCCTTTTCTCCACACCCTTTCCAGCATTTTTTGTTTGTAGATTTTCAATGATGCCTATTCTACCAGGTGTGAGGTGATACCTCATTGTTGAATCCATTTCGTTGAGCAAGGGGTAGCTCTTGTCTATTCCATATTTGGCTTATGGAACGGTATCTGTGCTAATTTCAAACTCTGCTTTTATGCAGCACCCCAACTCACCTTCCCCCTTAAGCAGGCATAAGTTGGTTTTCTAAACTTGAGACCCTGTTCTGTTTTGTAATTCAGTTCATGTGTAGCCAAGTTCACATTCCGTGTATTAGTGATACCTTATGATGTTTCTTTTTCTGTGTGACTTATTTCACTTAGAATCATCGTGCCTCAATGCACTCATTATGCTGGTACGGGCCTGGTGACATAGATTTCATTGCTGAGTGGTATTCTGTTGTACAGAAGTACCGCAACTTCTTTATCCATTATTTGCTCTCTGGGATATTTAACTTGTGCCGTAGAAGAGATTCCTCTAAAAAGAGCCGTCCCAAATTTTGGGGTTGCTGTGTCTTTTTGATATTAATTTCCCTAAGCTATAGGACCATAAGTGGAAGTGCCCTAGGCTCTGTTGCTTTGTTTTTTAGATGTTTCAGGAAACACCATACACTTCTCCTGAGTGTCTGTTGGCAATTTACATCCCGCCCATCAGCATAACAAGGCTCCTAGTTCTCCATGGCCTGTCCTGCCTTTCTGGATTTTACACTTTATTCTCATGGCCCTTTTGACCGGGGGGAAGTGAGACTTCATTGTAGTGCAGATTTCCTTTGCAAGCTTGCTTGGTTGGCCAAAAAGGGCGTATGCGTTTTTTCCTGAATATATTCAGGAAAAAACGCATATGCCCTTTTGGCAAAGTGCATCATTGTGGACGTTCTGCCTCTTTTCCTACGCTTTCAATACAATTCCAGTCTACCTCCTGAAATCGGTATCCTGCAATTCTGCCCCGCTTTCAAGTCCTCTTGGAAGCCTTACTTCTGTCTATTTTTGGACGATAGCTGTCATTTATAACTCTGCAGGTTTGTGAATTACAGAGCCCCTGAGCTCCTTTCTTCAACTCACTTTCTTGTGAGCTGGCCGCAACACCGCAGGATGGCTTCAGGCCCTAATCTGTTTCCGCCACGGCACGCTGAGCCTTTGGTTAATTCCTCTTCCTAGTGGGAAATGAGAGTTAAATTTGCCCGTCCAGACACCTCCAGCTAGTCTCTCATTGGTTCTCCCTATTCCTGTTCATCTTCCGCAGAAATTGCAAACTGGGCCAAACAGGAGGTTAAAGGCACTGACTGTCCAAGTCGGGAGAGTGTTAGTAAAGCGTCTGGAATGTTGCACCCGAGTACCATGGTATGAAAACTGAGACATATTTGAACACGTCTCCCGATCACACGGTTGATCATACTCTGGGTTCCACATGCATGTTTTAGCTGAAGGAAGAACACCTTAAACCTGGAGAGTTGAGACCCGTGGAATGGGTACCATGCAATATGACTTCAAAGGGTCTTCATTTGCTCACCGAACCTCTCCAATCCTATCACTGCTGCATTTATGCCCCAGTACACACGCTTGATTCTCTTTCGGAGACATAGCAATCCATAGGTTTTAAGATACTTACTAGTCAGGTATATTCTTAGGCGTTTAATATGGGGTGTGGAGTCCATTTCGTTGAGCAAGGAGTAGCTCTTGTCTATTCCATATTTGGCTTAAGGAACTTTATCTGTGCTCATTTCAATCTCTGGTTTTATGCAGCACCCCAACTCACCTTTCCACTTAAGCAAGCATAAGTTGGTTTTCTAAATTTGAGACCCTGTTCTGTTTTGCAATTCAGTTCCTCTGTAGCCAAGTTTAAATTCCATGTATTAGTGATATTTTTTGATGTTTCTTTTTCTGTGTGACTTATTTCAGTTAGAATCACCATACCTGAATCCACTCATTATGCTGCTACGGGCCTGGTGACATAGATTTCATTGCTGAGTGATATTGCTTTGTACATGAGTACCACAACTTCTTTATCCATTTTTCACTTTCTGTGATATTGAACTTGTACGGTAAACGAGGTTCTTGTAAACAGAGGCGTCCCAAACTTTGGGGTGGCTGTGTCTTTTTGATTTTAATTTCCCTAAGCTATAGGACCATAAGTGGAAGTGCACTAGGCTCTGTTGCTTTGTTTTTTAGATGTTTCAGGAAACACCATACACTTCTCCGGAGTGGCTGTTGGCAATTTACATCCCGCCCATCAGCATAACAAGGCTCCCAGTTCTCCATGTCCTGTCCTGCCTTTCTGGATTTTACACTTTTTTCAGATGGCCCTTTTGACCGGGGGGAAGTGAGACTTCATTGTAGTGCAGATTTCCTTTGCAAGCTTGCTTGGTTGGCCAAAAAGGGCGTATGCGTTTTTTCCTGAATATATTCAGGAAAAAACGCATACGCCCTTTTTGGCCAAGTGCATCATTGTGGACGTTCTGCCTCTTTTCCTATGCTTTCAATGCAATTCCAGTCTACTTCCTGAAATCGGATTCCTGCAATTCTGCCCCGCTTTCAAGTCCTCTTGGCAGCCTTACTTCAGTCTATTTTTGGACGATAGCTGTCATTTATAACTTTGCAGGTTTGTGAATTACAGTGCCCCTGAGCTCCTTTCTTCAACTCGCTTTCTTTTGAGCTGGCCGCAACACCGCAGGATGGCTTCAGGCCCTAATCTGGTTCCGGTACGGCACGCTGAGCCTTTGGTTATTTCCTCTTCCTGGTGGGAAATGAGAGTTAAATTTGCCCGTCCAGACACCTCCAGCTAGCCTCTCATTGGTTCTCGCTATTCCTGTTCATCTTCTGCAGAAATTGCAAACTGGGCCAAACAGGAGGTTAAAGGGACTGACTCTCCAAGTGGGGAGAGTGTTAGTAAAGCGTCTGGAATGTTGCACCCGAGAACCAGGGGAGGAAAACTGAGACATATTTGAACACGTCTCCCGATCACATGGTTGATCATACTCTGGGTTCCACATGCATGTTTTAGCTGAAGGAAGAATACCTAAAATCTGTGTAGTTGAAACCCGTGGAATGGGTACCATGCAATATAACTTCAAAGGACTTCATTTGCTCACTGAACCTCTCCAATCCTATCACTGCTGCGTTTATGCCCCTGTACACATGCTTGATTCTCTTTCGGAGACATAGCAATCTATAGGTTTTAAGATACTTACTAGTCAGGTACATTCTTAGGCGTTTAATATGCGGTGTTGAGTCCATTTCGTTGAGCAAGGAGTAGCTCTTGTCTATTCCATATTTCGCTTAAGGAACTTTGTGCTCATTTCAATCTCTGGTTTTATGCAGCACCCCAACTCACCTTTCCCCTTAAGCAAGTATAAGTTGGTTTTCTAAATTTGAGACCCTGTTCTGTTCTGTAATTCAGTTCCTGTGTAGCCAAGTTTCCATTCCGTGTATTACTGATATCTTATGATGTTTCTTTTTCTGTGTGACTTATTTCAGTTAGAATCACCATACCCGAATCCACTCATTATGCTGCTACGGGCCTGGTGACATAGATTTCATTGCTGAGTGATATTGCTTTGTACATGAGTACCACAACTTCTTTATCCATTTTTCACTTTCTGTGATATTGAACTTGTACGGTAAACGAGGTTCTTGTAAACAGAGGCGTCCCAAACTTTGGGGTGGCTGTGTCTTTTTGATTTTAATTTCCCTAAGCTATAGGACCATAAGTGGAAGTGCACTAGGCTCTGTTGCTTTGTTTTTTAGATGTTTCAGGAAACACCATACACTTCTCCGGAGTGGCTGTTGGCAATTTACATCCCGCCCATCAGCATAACAAGGCTCCCAGTTCTCCATGTCCTGTCCTGCCTTTCTGGATTTTACACTTTTTTCAGATGGCCCTTTTGACCGGGGGGAAGTGAGACTTCATTGTAGTGCAGATTTCCTTTGCAAGCTTGCTTGGTTGTCCAAAAAGGGCATATGAGTTTTTTCCTGAATATATTCAGGAAAAAACGCATACGCCCTTTTTGGCCAAGTGCATCATTGTGGACGTTCTGCCTCTTTTCCTATGCTTTCAATGCAATTCCAGTCTACCTCCTGAAATTGGTTTCCTGCAATTCTGCCCCGCTTTCAAGTCCTCTTGGCAGCCTTACTTCAGTCTATTTTTGGACGATAGCTGTCATTTATAACTCTGCAGGTTTGTGAATTACAGTGCCCCTGAGCTCCTTTCTTCAACTCGGTTTCTTTTGAGCTGGCCGCAACACCGCAGGATGGCTTCAGGCCCTAATCTGGTTCCGGTTCGGCACGCTGAGCCTTTGGTTATTTCCTCTTCCTGGTGGGAAATGAGAGTTAAATTTGCCCGTCCAGACACCTCCAGCTAGCCTCTCATTGGTTCTCGCTATTCCTGTTCATCTTCCGCAGAAATTGCAAACTGGGCCAAACAGGAGGTTAAAGGGACTGACTGTCCAAGTCGGGAGAGTGTTAGTAAAGCGTCGGGAATGTTCCACCGAAGTACCAGGGGACGAAAACTGAGACATATTTGAACACGTCTCCCGTTCACACGGTTGATCATACTCTGGGTTCCACATGCATGTTTTAGCTGAAGAAAGAATACCTTAAACCTGGAGAGTTGAGACCCGTGGAATGGGTACCATGCAATATGACTTCAAAGGGTCTTCATTTGCTCACCGAATCTCTCCAATCCTATCACTGCTGCGTTTATGACCCTTGTACACACGCTTGATTCTCTTTTGGAGACATAGCAATCCATAGGTTTTAAGATACTTACTAGTCAGGTATATTCTTAGCCGTTTAATATGGGGTGTGGAGTCCATTTCGTTGAGCAAGGAGTAGCTCTTGTCTATTCCATATTTGGCTTAAGGAACTTTATCTGTGCTCATTTCAATCTCTGGTTTTATGCAGCACCCCAACTCACCTTTCCACTTAAGCAAGCATAAGTTGGTTTTCTAAATTTGAGACCCTGTTCTGCTTTGCAATTCAGTTCCTCTGTAGCCAAGTTTAAATTCCATGTATTAGTGATATTTTTTGATGTTTCTTTTTCTTTGTGACTTATTTCAGTTAGAATCACCATACCCGAATCCACTCATTATGCTGCTACGGGCCTGGTGACATAGATTTCATTGCTGAGTGATATTGCTTTGTACATGAGTACCACAACTTCTTTATCCATTTTTCACTTTCTGTGATATTGAACTTGTACGGTAAACGAGGTTCTTGTAAACAGAGGCGTCCCAAACTTTGGGGTGGCTGTGTCTTTTTGATTTTAATTTCCCTAAGCTATAGGACCATAAGTGGAAGTGCACTAGGCTCTGTTGCTTTGTTTTTTAGATGTTTCAGGAAACACCATACACTTCTCCGGAGTGGCTGTTGGCAATTTACATCCCGCCCATCAGCATAACAAGGCTCCCAGTTCTCCATGGCCTGTCCTGCCTTTCTGGATTTTACACTTTTTTCAGATGGCCCTTTTGACCGGGGGGAAGTGAGACTTCATTGTAGTGCAGATTTCCTTTGCAAGCTTGCTTGGTTGGCCAAAAAGGGCGTATGCGTTTTTTCCTGAATATATTCAGGAAAAAACGCATACGCCCTTTTTGGCCAAGTGCATCATTGTGGACGTTCTGCCTCTTTTCCTATGCTTTCAATGCAATTCCAGTCTACCTCCTGAAATCGGTTTCCTGCAATTCTGCCCCGCTTTCAAGTCCTCTTGGCAGCCTTACTTCAGTCTATTTTTGGACGATAGCTGTCATTTATAACTCTGCAGGTTTGTGAATTACAGTGCCCCTGAGCTCCTTTCTTCAACTCGCTTTCTTTTGAGCTGGCCGCAACACCGCAGGATGGCTTCAGGCCCTAATCTGGTTCCGGTACGGCACGCTGAGCCTTTGGTTATTTCCTCTTCCTGGTGGGAAATGAGAGTTAAATTTGCCCGTCCAGACACCTCCAGCTAGCCTCTCATTGGTTCTCGCTATTCCTGTTCATCTTCCGCAGAAATTGCAAACTGGGCCAAACAGGAGGTTAAAGGGACTGACTCTCCAAGTGGGGAGAGTGTTAGTAAAGCGTCTGGAATGTTGCACCCGAGTACCAGGGGAGGAAAACTGAGACATATTTGAACACGTCTCCCGATCACATGGTTGATCATACTCTGGGTTCCACATGCATGTTTTAGCTGAAGGAAGAATACCTAAAATCTGTGTAGTTGAAACCCGTGGAATGGGTACCATGCAATATGACTTCAAAGGTCTTCATTTGCTCACTGAACCTCTCCAATCCTATCACTGCTGCGTTTATGCCCCTGTACACATGCTTGATTCTCTTTCGGAGACATAGCAATCTATAGGTTTTAAGATACTTACTAGTCAGGTACATTCTTAGGCGTTTAATATGCGGTGTTGAGTCCATTTCGTTGAGCAAGGAGTAGCTCTTGTCTATTCCATATTTGGCTTAAGGAACTTTGTGCTCATTTCAATCTCTGGTTTTATGCAGCACCCCAACTCACCTTTCCCCTTAAGCAAGCATAAGTTGGTTTTCTAAATTTGAGACCCTGTTCTGTTCTGTAATTCAGTTCCTGTGTAGCCAAGTTTACATTCCGTGTATTACTGATATCTTATGATGTTTCTTTTTCTGTGTGACTTATTTCAGTTAGAATCATCATACCTGAATCCACTCATTGTGCTGCTAAGGGCCTGATGACACAGATTTCATTGCTGAGTGATATTGCTTTGTAACTAAATACCACAACTTCTTTATCCATTTTTCACTTTCTGCAATGTTGAACTTGTACTGTAAACGAGGTTCTTGTAAACAGAGCCGTTCCAAACTTTGGGGTGGCTGTGTCTTTTTGATTTTAATTTCCCTAAGCTATAGGACCATAAGTGGAAGTGCCCTAGGTTCTGTTGCTTTGTTTTTTAGATGTTTCAGGAAACACCATACACTTCTCCCGAGTGGTTGTTGGCAATTTACATCCCGCCCATCAGCATAACAAGGCTCCCAGTTCTCCATGGCCTGTCCTGCCTTTCTGGATTTTACACTTTTTTCAGATGGCCCTTTTGACTGGGGGGAAGTGAGACTTCATTGTAGTGCAGATTTCCTTTGCAAGCTTGCTTGGTTGGCCAAAAAGGGCGTATGCGTTTTTTCCTGAATATATTCAGGAAAAAACGCATACGCCCTTTTTGGCCAAGTGCATCATTGTGGACGTTCTGCCTCTTTTCCTATGCTTTCAATGCAATTCCAGTCTACCTCCTGAAATCGGATTCCTGCAATTCTGCCCCGCTTTCAAGTCCTCTTGGCAGCCTTACTTCAGTCTATTTTTGGACGATAGCTGTCATTTATAACTCTGCAGATTTGTGAATTACAGTGCCCCTGAGCTCCTTTCTTCAACTCGCTTTCTTTTGAGCTGGCCGCAACACCACAGGATGGCTTCAGGCCCTAATCTGGTTCCGGTACGGCACGCTGAGCCTTTGGTTATTTCCTCTTCCTGGTGGGAAATGAGAGTTAAATTTGCCCGTCCAGACACCTCCAGCTAGTCTCTCATTGGTTCTCGCTATTCCTGTTCATCTTCCGCAGAAATTGCAAACTGGGCCAAACAGGAGGTTAAAGGGACTGACTCTCCAAGTGGGGAGAGTGTTAGTAAAGCGTCTGGAATGTTGCACCCGAGTACCAGGGGAGGAAAACTGAGACATATTTGAACACGTCTCCCGATCACATGGTTGATCATACTCTGGGTTCCACATGCATGTTTTAGCTGAAGGAAGAATACCTAAAATTGCGTAGTTGAAATCCGTGGAATGGGTACCATGCAATATGACTTCAAAGGTCTTCATTTGCTCACTGAACCTCTCCAATCCTATCACTGCTGCGTTTATGCCCCTGTACACATGCTTGATTCTCTTTCGGAGACATAGCAATCTATAGGTTTTAAGATACTTACTAGTCAGGTACATTCTTAGGCGTTTAATATGCGGTGTTGAGTCCATTTCGTTGAGCAAGGAGTAGCTCTTGTCTATTCCATATTTGGCTTAAGGAACTTTGTGCTCATTTCAATCTCTGGTTTTATGCAGCACCCCAACTCACCTTTACCCTTAAGCAAGCATAAGTTGGTTTTCTAAATTTGAGACCCTGTTCTGTTCTGTAATTCAGTTCCTGTGTAGCCAAGTTTACATTCCGTGTATTACTGACATCTTATGATGTTTCTTTTTCTGTGTGACTTATTTCAGTTAGAATCATCATACCTGAATCCACTCATTGTGCTGCTAAGGGCCTGATGACACAGATTTCATTGCTGAGTGATATTGCTTTGTAACTAAATACCACAACTTCTTTATCCATTTTTCACTTTCTGCAATGTTGAACTTGTACTGTAAACGAGGTTCTTGTAAACAGAGCCGTTCCAAACTTTGGGGTGGCTGTGTCTTTTTGATTTTAATTTCCCTAAGCTATAGGACCATAAGTGGAAGTGCCCTAGGTTCTGTTGCTTTGTTTTTTAGATGTTTCAGGAAACACCATACACTTCTCCCGAGTGGTTGTTGGCAATTTACATCCCGCCCATCAGCATAACAAGGCTCCCAGTTCTCCATGGCCTGTCCTGCCTTTCTGGATTTTACACTTTTTTCAGATGGCCCTTTTGACCGGGGGGAAGTGAGACTTCATTGTAGTGCAGATTTCCTTTGCAAGCTTGCTTGGTTGGCCAAAAAGGGCGTATGCGTTTTTTCCTGAATATATTCAGGAAAAAACGCATACGCCCTTTTTGGCCAAGTGCATCATTGTGGACGTTCTGCCTCTTTTCCTATGCTTTCAATGCAATTCCAGTCTACCTCCTGAAATCGGATTCCTGCAATTCTGCCCCGCTTTCAAGTCCTCTTGGCAGCCTTACTTCAGTCTATTTTTGGACGATAGCTGTCATTTATAACTCTGCAGGTTTGTGAATTACAGTGCCCCTGAGCTCCTTTCTTCAACTCGCTTTCTTTTGAGCTGGCCGCAACACCGCAGGATGGCTTCAGGCCCTAATCTGGTTCCGGTACGGCACGCTGAGCCTTTGGTTATTTCCTCTTCCTGGTGGGAAATGAGAGTTAAATTTGCCCGTCCAGACACCTCCAGCTAGCCTCTCATTGGTTCTCGCTATTCCTGTTCATCTTCCGCAGAAATTGCAAACTGGGCCAAACAGGAGGTTAAAGGGACTGACTCTCCAAGTGGGGAGAGTGTTAGTAAAGCGTCTGGAATGTTGCACCCGAGTACCAGGGGAGGAAAACTGAGACATATTTGAACACGTCTCCCGATCACATGGTTGATCATACTCTGGGTTCCACATGCATGTTTTAGCTGAAGGAAGAATACCTAAAATCTGTGTAGTTGAAACCCGTGGAATGGGTACCATGCAATATGACTTCAAAGGTCTTCATTTGCTCACTGAACCTCTCCAATCCTATCACTGCTGCGTTTATGCCCCTGTACACATGCTTGATTCTCTTTCAGAGACATAGCAATCTATAGGTTTTAAGATACTTACTAGTCAGGTACATTCTTAGGCGTTTAATATGCGGTGTTGAGTCCACTTCGTTGAGCAAGGAGTAGCTCTTGTCTATTCCATATTTGGCTTAAGGAACTTTGTGCTCATTTCAATCTCTGGTTTTATGCAGCACCCCAACTCACCTTTCCCCTTAAGCAAGCATAAGTTGGTTTTCTAAATTTGAGACCCTGTTCTGTTCTGTAATTCAGTTCCTGTGTAGCCAAGTTTACATTCCGTGTATTACTGATATCTTATGATGTTTCTTTTTCTGTGTGACTTATTTCAGTTAGAATCACCATACCCGAATCCACTCATTATGCTGCTACGGGCCTGGTGACATAGATTTCATTGCTGAGTGATATTGCTTTGTACATGAGTACCACAACTTCTTTATCCATTTTTCACTTTCTGTGATATTGAACTTGTACGGTAAACGAGGTTCTTGTAAACAGAGGCGTCCCAAACTTTGGGGTGGCTGTGTCTTTTTGATTTTAATTTCCCTAAGCTATAGGACCATAAGTGGAAGTGCACTAGGCTCTGTTGCTTTGTTTTTTAGATGTTTCAGGAAACACCATACACTTCTCCGGAGTGGCTGTTGGCAATTTACATCCCGCCCATCAGCATAACAAGGCTCCCAGTTCTCCATGTCCTGTCCTGCCTTTCTGGATTTTACACTTTTTTCAGATGGCCCTTTTGACCGGGGGGAAGTGAGACTTCATTGTAGTGCAGATTTCCTTTGCAAGCTTGCTTGGTTGGCCAAAAAGGGCGTATGCGTTTTTTCCTGAATATATTCAGGAAAAAACGCATACGCCCTTTTTGGCCAAGTGCATCATTGTGGACGTTCTGCCTCTTTTCCTATGCTTTCAATGCAATTCCAGTCTACCTCCTGAAATCGGTTTCCTGCAATTCTGCCCCGCTTTCAAGTCCTCTTGGCAGCCTTACTTCGTCTATTTTTGGACGATAGCTGTCATTTATAACTCTGCAGGTTTGTGAATTACAGTACCCCTGAGCTCCTTTCTTCAACTCGCTTTCTTTTGAGCTGGCCGCAACACCGCAGGATGGCTTCAGGCCCTAATCTGGTTCCGGTACGGCACGCTGAGCCTTTGGTTATTTCCTCTTCCTGGTGGGAAATGAGAGTTAAATTTGCCCGTCCAGACACCTCCAGCTAGCCTCTCATTGGTTCTCGCTATTCCTGTTCATCTTCCGCAGAAATTGCAAACTGGGCCAAATAGGAGGTTAAAGGGACTGACTCTCCAAGTGGGGAGAGTGTTAGTAAAGCGTCTGGAATGTTGCACCCGAGTACCAGGGGAGGAAAACTGAGACATATTTGAACACGTCTCCCGATCACATGGTTGATCATACTCTGGGTTCCACATGCATGTTTTAGCTGAAGGAAGAATACCTAAAATCTGTGTAGTTGAAACCCGTGGAATGGGTACCATGCAATATGACTTCAAAGGTCTTCATTTGCTCACTGAACCTCTCCAATCCTATCACTGCTGCGTTTATGCCCCTGTACACATGCTTGATTCTCTTTCGGAGACATAGCAATCTATAGGTTTTAAGATACTTACTAGTCAGGTACATTCTTAGGCGTTTAATATGCAGTGTTGAGTCCACTTCGTTGAGCAAGGAGTAGCTCTTGTCTATTCCATATTTGGCTTAAGGAACTTTGTGCTCATTTCAATCTCTGGTTTTATGCAGCACCCCAACTCACCTTTCTCCTTAAGCAAGCATAAGTTGGTTTTCTAAATTTGAGACCCTGTTCTGTTCTGTAATTCAGTTCCTGTGTAGCCAAGTTTACATTCCGTGTATTACTGATATCTTATAATGTTTCTTTTTCTGTGTGACTTATTTCAGTTAGAATCATCATACCCGAATCCACTCATTATGCTGCTACGGGCCTGGTGACATAGATTTCATTGCTGAGTGATATTGCTTTGTACATGAGTACCACAACTTCTTTATCCATTTTTCACTTTCTGTGATATTGAACTTGTACGGTAAACGAGGTTCTTGTAAACAGAGGCGTCCCAAACTTTGGGGTGGCTGTGTCTTTTTGATTTTAATTTCCCTAAGCTATAGGACCATAAGTGGAAGTGCACTAGGCTCTGTTGCTTTGTTTTTTAGATGTTTCAGGAAACACCATACACTTCTCCGGAGTGGCTGTTGGCAATTTACATCCCGCCCATCAGCATAACAAGGCTCCCAGTTCTCCATGGCCTGTCCTGCCTTTCTGGATTTTACACTTTTTTCAGATGGCCCTTTTGACCGGGGGGAAGTGAGACTTCATTGTAGTGCAGATTTCCTTTGCAAGCTTGCTTGGTTGGCCAAAAAGGGCGTATGCGTTTTTTCCTGAATATATTCAGGAAAAAACGCATACGCCCTTTTTGACCAAGTGCATCATTGTGGACGTTCTGCCTCTTTTCCTATGCTTTCAATGCAATTCCAGTCTACCTCCTGAAATCGGTTTCCTGCAATTCTGCCCCGCTTTCAAGTCCACTTGGCAGCCTTACTTCAGTCTATTTTTGGACGATAGCTGTCATTTATAACTCTGCAGGTTTGTGAATTACAGTGCCCCTGAGCTCCTTTCTTCAACTCGCTTTCTTGTGAGCTGGCCGCAACACCGCAGGATGGCTTCAGGCCCTAATCTGGTTCCGGTACGGCACGCTGAGCCTTTGGTTATTTCCTCTTCCTGGTGGGAAATGAGAGTTAAATTTGCCCGTCCAGACACCTCCAGCTAGCCTCTTAATGGTTCTCGCTATTCCTGTTCATCTTCCACAGAAATTGCAAACTGGGCCAAACAGGAGGTTAAAGGGACTGACTCTCCAAGTGGGGAGAGTGTTAGTAAAGCGTCTGGAATGTTGCACCCGAGTACCAGGGGAGGAAAACTGAGACATATTTGAACACGTCTCCCGATCACATGGTTGATCATACTCTAGGTTCCACATGCATGTTTTAGCTGAAGGAAGAATACCTAAAATCTGCGTAGTTGAAACCCGTGGAATGGGTACCATGCAATATGACTCCAAAGGTCTTCATTTGCTCACTGAACCTCTCCAATCCTATCACTGCTGCGTTTATGCCCCTGTACACATGCTTGATTCTCTTTCGGAGACATAGCAATCTATAGGTTTTAAGATACTTACTAGTCAGGTACATTCTTAGGCGTTTAATATGCGGTGTTGAGTCCATTTCGTTGAGCAAGGAGTAGCTCTTGTCTATTCCATATTTGGCTTAAGGAACTTTGTGCTCATTTCAATCTCTGGTTTTATGCAGCACCCCAACTCACCTTTCCCCTTAAGCAAGCATAAGTTGGTTTTCTAAATTTGAGACCCTGTTCTGTTCTGTAATTCAGTTCCTGTGTAGCCAAGTTTACATTCCGTGTATTACTGATATCTTATGATGTTTCTTTTTCTGTGTGACTTATTTCAGTTAGAATCACCATACCCGAATCCACTCATTATGCTGCTACGGGCCTGGTGACATAGATTTCATTGCTGAGTGATATTGCTTTGTACATGAGTACCACAACTTCTTTATCCATTTTTCACTTTCTGTGATATTGAACTTGTACGGTAAACGAGGTTCTTGTAAACAGAGGCGTCCCAAACTTTGGGGTGGCTGTGTCTTTTTGATTTTAATTTCCCTAAGCTATAGGACCATAAGTGGCAGTGCCCTAGGCTCTGTTGCTTTGTTTTTTAGATGTTTCAGGAAACACCATACACTTCTCCCGAGTGGTTGTTGGCAATTTACATCCCGCCCATCAGCATAACAAGGCTCCCAGTTCTCCATGGCCTGTCCTGCCTTTCTGGATTTTACACTTTTTTCAGATGGCTCTTTTGACCGGGGGGAAGTGAGACTTCATTGTAGTGCAGATTTCCTTTGCAAGCTTGCTTGGTTGGCCAAAAAGGGCATATGCGTTTTTTCCTGAATATATTCAGGAAAAAACGCATATGCCCTTTTTGGCCAAGTGCATCATTGTGGACGTTCTGCCTCTTTTCCTATGCTTTCAATGCAATTCCAGTCTACCTCCTGAAATCGGTTTCCTGCAATTCTGCCCCGCTTTCAAGTCTTCTTGGCAGCCTTACTTCAGTCTATTTTGGGACGATAGCTGTCATTTATAACTCTGCAGGTTTGTGAATTACAGTGCCCCTGAGCTCCTTTCTTCAACTCGCTTTCTTTTCAGCTGGCCGCAACACTGCAGGATGGCTTCAGGCCCTAATCTGGTTCCGGTACGGCACGCTGAGCCTTTGGTTATTTCCAGTTCCTGGTGGGAAGTGAGAGTTAAATTTGCCCGTCCAGACACCTCCAGCTAGCCTCTCATTGGTTCTCGCTATTCCTGTTCATCTTCCGCAGAAATTGCAAACTGGGCCAAACAGGAGGTTAAAGGCTCTGACTCTCCAAGTGGGGAGAGTGTTAGTAAAGCGTCTGGAATGTTGCAACCGAGTACCAGGGGAGGAAAACTGAGACATATTTGAACACGTCTCCCGATCACATGGTTGATCATACTCTGGGTTCCACATGCATGTTTTAGCTGAAGGAAGAATACCTAAAATCTGGGTAGTTGAACCCCGTGGAATGGGTACCATGCAATATGACTTCAAAGGGTATTCATTTGCTCACTGAACCTCTCCAATCCTATCACTGCTGCGTTTATGCCCCTGTACACATGCTTGATTCTCTTTCGAAGACATAGCAATCCATAGGTTTTAAGATACTTACTAGTCAGGTACATTCTTAGGCGTTTAATATGCGGTGTTGAGTCCATTTCGTTGTGCAAGGAGTAGCTCTTGTCTATTCCATATTTGGCTTAAGGAACTTTATCTGTGCTCATTTCAATCTCTGGTTTTATGCAGCACCCCAACTCACCTTTCCCCTTAAGCAAGCATAAGTTGGTTTTCTAAATTTGAGACCCTGTTCTGTTCTGTAATTCAGTTCCTGTGTAGCCAAGTTTACATTCCGTGTATTACTGATGTCTTATGATGTTTCTTTTTCTGTGTGACTTATTTCAGTTAGAATCATCATACCTGAATCCACTCACTGTGCTGCTAAGGGCCTGATGACACAGATTTCATTGCTGAGTGATATTGCTTTGTAAGTAAATACCACAACTTTTTTATACATTTTTCACTTTCTGCGATGTTGAACTTGTACTGTAAACGAGGTTCTTGTAAACAGAACTGTTCGAAACTTTGGGGTGGCTGTGTCTTTTTGATTTTAAATTCCCTAAGCTATAGGACCATAAGTGGAAGTGCCCTAGGCTCTGTTGCTTTGTTTTTTAGATGTTTCAGGAAACACCATACACTTCTCCCGAGTGTTTGTTGGCAATTTATATCCCGCCCTTCAGCATAACAAGGCTCCCAGTTCTCCATGGCCTGTCCTGCCTTTCTGGATTTTACACTTTTTTCAGATGGCCCTTTTGACCGGGGGGAAGTGAGACTTCATTGTAGTGCAGATTTCCTTTGCAAGCTTGCTTGGTTGGCCAAAAAGGGCGTATGCGTTTTTTCCTGAATATATTCAGGAAAAAATGCATACGCCCTTTTTGGCCAAGTGCATCATTGTGGACGTTCTGCCTCTTTTCCTATGCTTTCAATGCAATTCCAGTCTACCTCCTGAAATCGGATTCCTGCAATTCTGCCCCGCTTTCAAGTCCTCTTGGCAGCCTTACTTCAGTCTATTTTTGGACGATAGCTGTCATTTATAACTCTGCAGGTTTGTGAATTACAGTGCCCCTGAGCTCCTTTCTTCAACTCGCTTTCTTTTGAGCTGGCCGCAACACCGCAGGATGGCTTCAGGCCCTAATCTGGTTCCGGTACAGCACGCTGAGCCTTTGGTTATTTCCTCTTCCTGGTGGGAAATGAGAGTTAAATTTGCCCGTCCAGACACCTCCAGCTAGCCTCTCATTGGTTCTCGCTATTCCTGTTCATCTTCCGCAGAAATTGCAAACTGGGCCAAACAGGAGGTTAAAGGGACTGACTCTCGAAGTGGGGAGAGTGTTAGTAAAGCGTCTGGAATGTTGCACCCGAGTACCAGGGGAGGAAAACTGAGACATATTTGAACACGTCTCCCGATCACATGGTTGATCATACTCTGGGTTCCACATGCATGTTTTAGCTGAAGGAAGAATACCTAAAATCTGTGTAGTTGAAACCCATGGAATGGGTACCATGCAATATGACTTCAAAGGTCTTCATTTGCTCACTGAACCTCTCCAATCCTATCACTGCTGCGTTTATGCCCCTGTACACATGCTTGATTCTCTTTCGGAGACATAGCAATCTATAGGTTTTAAGATACTTACTAGTCAGGTACATTCTTAGGCGTTTAATATGCGGTGTTGAGTCCACTTCGTTGAGCAAGGAGTAGCTCTTGTCTATTCCATATTTTGCTTAAGGAACTTTGTGCTCATTTCAATCTCTGGTTTTATGCAGCACCCCAACTCACCTTTCTCCTTAAGCAAGCATAAGTTGGTTTTCTAAATTTGAGACCCTGTTCTGTTCTGTAATTCAGTTCCTGTGTAGCCAAGTTTACATTCCGTGTATTACTGATATCTTATAATGTTTCTTTTTCTGTGTGACTTATTTCAGTTAGAATCACCATACCCGAATCCACTCATTATGCTGCTACGGGCCTGGTGACATAGATTTCATTGCTGAGTGATATTGCTTTGTACATGAGTACCACAACTTCTTTATCCATTTTTCACTTTCTGTGATATTGAACTTGTACGGTAAACGAGGTTCTTGTAAACAGAGGCGTCCCAAACTTTGGGGTGGCTGTGTCTTTTTGATTTTAATTTCCCTAAGCTATAGGATCACAAGTGGAAGTGCCCTAGGTTCTGTTGCTTTGTTTTTTAGATGTTTCAGGAAACACCATACACTTCTCCCGAGTGGTTGTTGGCAATTTACATCCCGCCCATCAGCATAACAAGGCTCCCAGTTCTCCATGGCCTGTCCTGCCTTTCTGGATTTTACACTTTTTTCAGATGGCCCTTTTGACCGGGGGGAAGTGAGACTTCATTGTAGTGCAGATTTCCTTTGCAAGCTTGCTTGGTTGGCCAAAAAGGGCGTATGCGTTTTTTCCTGAATATATTCAGGAAAAAACGCATACGCCCTTTTTGGCCAAGTGCATCATTGTGGACGTTCTGCCTCTTTTCCTATGCTTTCAATGCAATTCCAGTCTACCTCCTGAAATCGGTTTCCTGCAATTCTGCCCCGCTTTCAAGTCCTCTTGGCAGCCTTACTTCAGTCTATTTTTGGACGATAGCTGTCATTTATAACTCTGCAGGTTTGTGAATTACAGTGCCCCTGAGCTCCTTTCTTCAACTCGCTTTCTTTTGAGCTGGCCGCAACACCGCAGGATGGCTTCAGGCCCTAATCTGGTTCCGGTACGGCACGCTGAGCCTTTGGTTATTTCCTCTTCCTGGTGGGAAATGAGAGTTAAATTTGCCCGTCCAGACACCTCCAGCTAGCCTCTCATTGGTTCTCGCTATTCCTGTTCATCTTCCGCAGAAATTGCAAACTGGGCCAAACAGGAGGTTAAAGGGACTGACTCTCCAAGTGGGGAGAGTGTTAGTAAAGCGTCTGGAATGTTGCACCCGAGTACCAGGTGAGGAAAACTGAGACATATTTGAACACGTCTCCCGATCACATGGTTGATCATACTCTGGGTTCCACATGCATGTTTTAGCTGAAGGAAGAATACCTAAAATCTGCGTAGTTGAAACCCGTGGAATGGGTACCATGCAATATGACTTCAAAGGTCTTCATTTGCTCACTGAACCTCTCCAATCCTATCACTGCTGCGTTTATGCCCCTGTACACATGCTTGATTCTCTTTCGGAGACATAGCAATCTATAGGTTTTAAGATACTTACTAGTCAGGTACATTCTTAGGCGTTTAATATGCGGTGTTGAGTCCATTTCGTTGAGCAAGGAGTAGCTCTTGTCTATTCCATATTTGGCTTAAGGAACTTTGTGCTCATTTCAATCTCTGGTTTTATGCAGCACCCCAACTCACCTTTACCCTTAAGCAAGCATAAGTTGGTTTTCTAAATTTGAGACCCTGTTCTGTTCTGTAATTCAGTTCCTGTGTAGCCAAGTTTACATTCCGTGTATTACTGATATCTTATGATGTTTCTTTTTCTGTGTGACTTATTTCAGTTAGAATCACCATACCCGAATCCACTCATTATGCTGCTACGGGCCTGGTGACATAGATTTCATTGCTGAGTAATATTGCTTTGTACATGAGTAC
Organism: Stenella coeruleoalba; assembly: GCF_951394435.1. Lineage (NCBI taxonomy): Eukaryota > Metazoa > Chordata > Mammalia > Artiodactyla > Delphinidae > Stenella > Stenella coeruleoalba. Next base: position 1,294,663 of record NW_027646280.1, read on the forward strand.
CACAACTTCTTTATCCATTTTTCACTTTCTGTGATATTGAACTTGTACGGTAAACGAGGTTCTTGTAAACAGAGGCGTCCCAAACTTTGGGGTGGCTGTGTCTTTTTGATTTTAATTTCCCTAAGCTATAGGATCATAAGTGGAAGTGCCCTAGGTTCTGTTGCTTTGTTTTTTAGATGTTTCAGGAAACACCATACACTTCTCCGGAGTGGCTGTTGGCAATTTACATCCCGCCCATCAGCATAACAAGGCTCCCAGTTCTCCATGGCCTGTCCTGCCTTTCTGGATTTTACACTTTTTTCAGATGGCCCTTTTGACCGGGGGGAAGTGAGACTTCATTGTAGTGCAGATTTCCTTTGCAAGCTTGCTTGGTTGGCCAAAAAGGGCGTATGCGTTTTTTCCTGAATATATTCAGGAAAAAACGCATACGCCCTTTTTGGCCAAGTGCATCATTGTGGACGTTCTGCCTCTTTTCCTATGCTTTCAATGCAATTCCAGTCTACCTCCTGAAATCGGTTTCCTGCAATTCTGCCCCGCTTTCAAGTCCTCTTGGCAGCCTTACTTCAGTCTATTTTTGGACGATAGCTGTCATTTATAACTCTGCAGGTTTGTGAATTACAGTGCCCCTGAGCTCCTTTCTTCAACTCGCTTTCTTTTGAGCTGGCCGCAACACCGCAGGATGGCTTCAGGCCCTAATCTGGTTCCGGTACGGCACGCTGAGCCTTTGGTTATTTCCTCTTCCTGGTGGGAAATGAGAGTTAAATTTGCCCGTCCAGACACCTCCAGCTAGCCTCTCATTGGTTCTCGCTATTCCTGTTCATCTTCCGCAGAAATTGCAAACTGGGCCAAACAGGAGGTTAAAGGGACTGACTCTCCAAGTGGGGAGAGTGTTAGTAAAGCGTCTGGAATGTTGCACCCGAGTACCAGGGGAGGAAAACTGAGACATATTTGAACACGTCTCCCGATCACATGGTTGATCATACTCTGGGTTCCACATGCATGTTTTAGCTGAAGGAAGAATACCTAAAATCTGTGTAGTTGAAACCCGTGGAATGGGTACCATGCAATATGACTTCAAAGGTCTTCATTTGCTCACTGAACCTCTCCAATCCTATCACTGCTGCGTTTATGCCCCTGTACACATGCTTGATTCTCTTTCGGAGACATAGCAATCTATAGGTTTTAAGATACTTACTAGTCAGGTACATTCTTAGGCGTTTAATATGCGGTGTTGAGTCCATTTCGTTGAGCAAGGAGTAGCTCTTGTCTATTCCATATTTGGCTTAAGGAACTTTGTGCTCATTTCAATCTCTGGTTTTATGCAGCACCCCAACTCACCTTTCCCCTTAAGCAAGCATAAGTTGGTTTTCTAAATTTGAGACCCTGTTCTGTTCTGTAATTCAGTTCCTGTGTAGCCAAGTTTACATTCCGTGTATTACTGATATCTTATGATGTTTCTTTTTCTGTGTGACTTATTTCAGTTAGAATCATCATACCTGAATCCACTCATTGTGCTGCTAAGGGCCTGATGACACAGATTTCATTGCTGAGTGATATTGCTTTGTAACTAAATACCACAACTTCTTTATCCATTTTTCACTTTCTGCAATGTTGAACTTGTACTGTAAACGAGGTTCTTGTAAACAGAGCCGTTCCAAACTTTGGGGTGGCTGTGTCTTTTTGATTTTAATTTCCCTAAGCTATAGGACCATAAGTGGAAGTGCCCTAGGTTCTGTTGCTTTGTTTTTTAGATGTTTCAGGAAACACCATACACTTCTCCCGAGTGGTTGTTGGCAATTTACATCCCGCCCATCAGCATAACAAGGCTCCCAGTTCTCCATGGCCTGTCCTGCCTTTCTGGATTTTACACTTTTTTCAGATGGCCCTTTTGACCGGGGGGAAGTGAGACTTCATTGTAGTGCAGATTTCCTTTGCAAGCTTGCTTGGTTGGCCAAAAAGGGCGTATGCGTTTTTTCCTGAATATATTCAGGAAAAAACGCATACGCCCTTTTTGGCCAAGTGCATCATTGTGGACGTTCTGCCTCTTTTCCTATGCTTTCAATGCAATTCCAGTCTACCTCCTGAAATCGGATTCCTGCAATTCTGCCCCGCTTTCAAGTCCTCTTGGCAGCCTTACTTCAGTCTATTTTTGGACGATAGCTGTCATTTATAACTCTGCAGATTTGTGAATTACAGTGCCCCTGAGCTCCTTTCTTCAACTCGCTTTCTTTTGAGCTGGCCGCAACACCACAGGATGGCTTCAGGCCCTAATCTGGTTCCGGTACGGCACGCTGAGCCTTTGGTTATTTCCTCTTCCTGGTGGGAAATGAGAGTTAAATTTGCCCGTCCAGACACCTCCAGCTAGTCTCTTTGGTTCTCGCTATTCCTGTTCATCTTCCGCAGAAATTGCAAACTGGGCCAAACAGGAGGTTAAAGGGACTGACTCTCCAAGTGGGGAGAGTGTTAGTAAAGCGTCTGGAATGTTGCACCCGAGTACCAGGGGAGGAAAACTGAGACATATTTGAACACGTCTCCCGATCACATGGTTGATCATACTCTGGGTTCCACATGCATGTTTTAGCTGAAGGAAGAATACCTAAAATTGCGTAGTTGAAATCCGTGGAATGGGTACCATGCAATATGACTTCAAAGGTCTTCATTTGCTCACTGAACCTCTCCAATCCTATCACTGCTGCGTTTATGCCCCTGTACACATGCTTGATTCTCTTTCGGAGACATAGCAATCTATAGGTTTTAAGATACTTACTAGTCAGGTACATTCTTAGGTGTTTAATATGCGGTGTTGAGTCCATTTCGTTGAGCAAGGAGTAGCTCTTGTCTATTCCATATTTGGCTTAAGGAACTTTGTGCTCATTTCAATCTCTGGTTTTATGCAGCACCCCAACTCACCTTTACCCTTAAGCAAGCATAAGTTGGTTTTCTAAATTTGAGACCCTGTTCTGTTCTGTAATTCAGTTCCTGTGTAGCCAAGTTTACATTCCGTGTATTACTGACATCTTATGATGTTTCTTTTTCTGTGTGACTTATTTCAGTTAGAATCATCATACCTGAATCCACTCATTGTGCTGCTAAGGGCCTGATGACACAGATTTCATTGCTGAGTGATATTGCTTTGTAACTAAATACCACAACTTCTTTATCCATTTTTCACTTTCTGCAATGTTGAACTTGTACTGTAAACGAGGTTCTTGTAAACAGAGCCGTTCCAAACTTTGGGGTGGCTGTGTCTTTTTGATTTTAATTTCCCTAAGCTATAGGACCATAAGTGGAAGTGCCCTAGGTTCTGTTGCTTTGTTTTTTAGATGTTTCAGGAAACACCATACACTTCTCCCGAGTGGTTGTTGGCAATTTACATCCCGCCCATCAGCATAACAAGGCTCCCAGTTCTCCATGGCCTGTCCTGCCTTTCTGGATTTTACACTTTTTTCAGATGGCCCTTTTGACCGGGGGGAAGTGAGACTTCATTGTAGTGCAGATTTCCTTTGCAAGCTTGCTTGGTTGGCCAAAAAGGGCGTATGCGTTTTTTCCTGAATATATTCAGGAAAAAACGCATACGCCCTTTTTGGCCAAGTGCATCATTGTGGACGTTCTGCCTCTTTTCCTATGCTTTCAATGCAATTCCAGTCTACCTCCTGAAATCGGATTCCTGCAATTCTGCCCCGCTTTCAAGTCCTCTTGGCAGCCTTACTTCAGTCTATTTTTGGACGATAGCTGTCATTTATAACTCTGCAGGTTTGTGAATTACAGTGCCCCTGAGCTCCTTTCTTCAACTCGCTTTCTTTTGAGCTGGCCGCAACACCGCAGGATGGCTTCAGGCCCTAATCTGGTTCCGGTACGGCACGCTGAGCCTTTGGTTATTTCCTCTTCCTGGTGGGAAATGAGAGTTAAATTTGCCCGTCCAGACACCTCCAGCTAGCCTCTCATTGGTTCTCGCTATTCCTGTTCATCTTCCGCAGAAATTGCAAACTGGGCCAAACAGGAGGTTAAAGGGACTGACTCTCCAAGTGGGGAGAGTGTTAGTAAAGCGTCTGGAATGTTGCACCCGAGTACCAGGGGAGGAAAACTGAGACATATTTGAACACGTCTCCCGATCACATGGTTGATCATACTCTGGGTTCCACATGCATGTTTTAGCTGAAGGAAGAATACCTAAAATCTGTGTAGTTGAAACCCGTGGAATGGGTACCATGCAATATGACTTCAAAGGTCTTCATTTGCTCACTGAACCTCTCCAATCCTATCACTGCTGCGTTTATGCCCCTGTACACATGCTTGATTCTCTTTCAGAGACATAGCAATCTATAGGTTTTAAGATACTTACTAGTCAGGTACATTCTTAGGCGTTTAATATGCGGTGTTGAGTCCACTTCGTTGAGCAAGGAGTAGCTCTTGTCTATTCCATATTTGGCTTAAGGAACTTTGTGCTCATTTCAATCTCTGGTTTTATGCAGCACCCCAACTCACCTTTCCCCTTAAGCAAGCATAAGTTGGTTTTCTAAATTTGAGACCCTGTTCTGTTCTGTAATTCAGTTCCTGTGTAGCCAAGTTTACATTCCGTGTATTACTGATATCTTATGATGTTTCTTTTTCTGTGTGACTTATTTCAGTTAGAATCACCATACCCGAATCCACTCATTATGCTGCTACGGGCCTGGTGACATAGATTTCATTGCTGAGTGATATTGCTTTGTACATGAGTACCACAACTTCTTTATCCATTTTTCACTTTCTGTGATATTGAACTTGTACTGTAAACGAGGTTCTTGTAAACAGAGGCGTCCCAAACTTTGGGGTGGCTGTGTCTTTTTGATTTTAATTTCCCTAAGCTATAGGACCATAAGTGGAAGTGCACTAGGCTCTGTTGCTTTGTTTTTTAGATGTTTCAGGAAACACCATACACTTCTCCGGAGTGGCTGTTGGCAATTTACATCCCGCCCATCAGCATAACAAGGCTCCCAGTTCTCCATGTCCTGTCCTGCCTTTCTGGATTTTACACTTTTTTCAGATGGCCCTTTTGACCGGGGGGAAGTGAGACTTCATTGTAGTGCAGATTTCCTTTGCAAGCTTGCTTGGTTGGCCAAAAAGGGCGTATGCGTTTTTTCCTGAATATATTCAGGAAAAAACGCATACGCCCTTTTTGGCCAAGTGCATCATTGTGGACGTTCTGCCTCTTTTCCTATGCTTTCAATGCAATTCCAGTCTACCTCCTGAAATCGGTTTCCTGCAATTCTGCCCCGCTTTCAAGTCCTCTTGGCAGCCTTACTTCGTCTATTTTTGGACGATAGCTGTCATTTATAACTCTGCAGGTTTGTGAATTACAGTACCCCTGAGCTCCTTTCTTCAACTCGCTTTCTTTTGAGCTGGCCGCAACACCGCAGGATGGCTTCAGGCCCTAATCTGGTTCCGGTACGGCACGCTGAGCCTTTGGTTATTTCCTCTTCCTGGTGGGAAATGAGAGTTAAATTTGCCCGTCCAGACACCTCCAGCTAGCCTCTCATTGGTTCTCGCTATTCCTGTTCATCTTCTGCAGAAATTGCAAACTGGGCCAAACAGGAGGTTAAAGGGACTGACTCTCCAAGTGGGGAGAGTGTTAGTAAAGCGTCTGGAATGTTGCACCCGAGTACCAGGGGAGGAAAACTGAGACATATTTGAACACGTCTCCCGATCACATGGTTGATCATACTCTGGGTTCCACATGCATGTTTTAGCTGAAGGAAGAATACCTAAAATCTGCGTAGTTGAAATCCGTGGAATGGGTACCATGCAATATGACTTCAAAGGTCTTCATTTGCTCACTGAACCTCTCCAATCCTATCACTGCTGCGTTTATGCCCCTGTACACATGCTTGATTCTCTTTCGGAGACATAGCAATCTATAGGTTTTAAGATACTTACTAGTCAGGTACATTCTTAGGCGTTTAATATGCGGTGTTGAGTCCATTTCGTTGAGCAAGGAGTAGCTCTTGTCTATTCCATATTTGGCTTAAGGAACTTTGTGCTCATTTCAATCTCTGGTTTTTTGCAGCACCCCAACTCACCTTTCCCCTTAAGCAAGCATAAGTTGGTTTTCTAAATTTGAGACCCTGTTCTGTTCTGTAATTCTGTTCCTGTGTAGCCAAGTTTACATTCCGTGTATTACAGATATCTTATGATGTTTCTTTTTCTGTGTGACTTATTTCAGTTAGAATCATCATACCTGAATCCACTCATTGTGCTGCTAAGGGCCTGATGACACAGATTTCATTGCTGAGTGATATTGCTTTGTAACTAAATACCACAACTTCTTTATCCATTTTTCACTTTCTGCAATGTTGAACTTGTACTGTAAACGAGGTTCTTGTAAACAGAGCCGTTCCAAACTTTGGGGTGGCTGTGTCTTTTTGATTTTAATTTCCCTAAGCTATAGGACCATAAGTGGAAGTGCCCTAGGCTCTGTTGCTTTGTTTTTTAGATGTTTCAGGAAACACCATACACTTCTCCCGAGTGGTTGTTGGCAATTTACAAACCGCCCATCAGCATAACAAGGCTCCCAGTTCTCCATGGCCTGTCCTGCCTTTCTGGATTTTACACTTTTTTCAGATGGCCCTTTTGACCGGGGGGAAGTGAGACTTCATTGTAGTGCAGATTTCCTTTGCAAGCTTGCTTGGTTGGCCAAAAAGGGCGTATGCGTTTTTTCCTGAATATATTCAGGAAAAAACGCATACGCCCTTTTTGACCAAGTGCATCATTGTGGACGTTCTGCCTCTTTTCCTATGCTTTCAATGCAATTCCAGTCTACCTCCTGAAATCGGATTCCTGCAATTCTGCCCCGCTTTCAAGTCCTCTTGGCAGCCTTACTTCAGTCTATTTTTGGACGATAGCTGTCATTTATAACTCTGCAGGTTTGTGAATTACAGTGCCCCTGAGCTCCTTTCTTCAACTCGCTTTCTTGTGAGCTGGCCGCAACACCGCAGGATGGCTTCAGGCCCTAATCTGGTTCCGGTACGGCACGCTGAGCCTTTGGTTATTTCCTCTTCCTGGTGGGAAATGAGAGTTAAATTTGCCCGTCCAGACACCTCCAGCTAGCCTCTCATTGGTTCTCGCTATTCCTGTTCATCTTCCGCAGAAATTGCAAACTGGGCCAAATAGGAGGTTAAAGGGACTGACTCTCCAAGTGGGGAGAGTGTTAGTAAAGCGTCTGGAATGTTGCACCTGAGTACCAGGGGAGGAAAACTGAGACATATTTGAACACGTCTCCCGATCACATGGTTGATCATACTCTGGGTTCCACATGCATGTTTTAGCTGAAGGAAGAATACCTAAAATCTGTGTAGTTGAAACCCGTGGAATGGGTACCATGCAATATGACTTCAAAGGTCTTCATTTGCTCACTGAACCTCTCCAATCCTATCACTGCTGCGTTTATGCCCCTGTACACATGCTTGATTCTCTTTCGGAGACATAGCAATCTATAGGTTTTAAGATACTTACTAGTCAGGTACATTCTTAGGCGTTTAATATGCAGTGTTGAGTCCACTTCGTTGAGCAAGGAGTAGCTCTTGTCTATTCCATATTTGGCTTAAGGAACTTTGTGCTCATTTCAATCTCTGGTTTTATGCAGCACCCCAACTCACCTTTCTCCTTAAGCAAGCATAAGTTGGTTTTCTAAATTTGAGACCCTGTTCTGTTCTGTAATTCAGTTCCTGTGTAGCCAAGTTTACATTCCGTGTATTACTGATATCTTATAATGTTTCTTTTTCTGTGTGACTTATTTCAGTTAGAATCATCATACCCGAATCCACTCATTATGCTGCTACGGGCCTGGTGACATAGATTTCATTGCTGAGTGATATTGCTTTGTACATGAGTACCACAACTTCTTTATCCATTTTTCACTTTCTGTGATATTGAACTTGTACGGTAAACGAGGTTCTTGTAAACAGAGGCGTCCCAAACTTTGGGGTGGCTGTGTCTTTTTGATTTTAATTTCCCTAAGCTATAGGACCATAAGTGGAAGTGCACTAGGCTCTGTTGCTTTGTTTTTTAGATGTTTCAGGAAACACCATACACTTCTCCGGAGTGGCTGTTGGCAATTTACATCCCGCCCATCAGCATAACAAGGCTCCCAGTTCTCCATGGCCTGTCCTGCCTTTCTGGATTTTACACTTTTGTCAGATGGCCCTTTTGACCGGGGGGAAGTGAGACTTCATTGTAGTGCAGATTTCCTTTGCAAGCTTGCTTGGTTGGCCAAAAAGGGCGTATGCGTTTTTTCCTGAATATATTCAGGAAAAAACGCATACGCCCTTTTTGACCAAGTGCATCATTGTGGACGTTCTGCCTCTTTTCCTATGCTTTCAATGCAATTCCAGTCTACCTCCTGAAATCGGTTTCCTGCAATTCTGCCCCGCTTTCAAGTCCACTTGGCAGCCTTACTTCAGTCTATTTTTGGACGATAGCTGTCATTTATAACTCTGCAGGTTTGTGAATTACAGTGCCCCTGAGCTCCTTTCTTCAACTCGCTTTCTTGTGAGCTGGCCGCAACACCGCAGGATGGCTTCAGGCCCTAATCTGGTTCCGGTACGGCACGCTGAGCCTTTGGTTATTTCCTCTTCCTGGTGGGAAATGAGAGTTAAATTTGCCCGTCCAGACACCTCCAGCTAGCCTCTTAATGGTTCTCGCTATTCCTGTTCATCTTCCACAGAAATTGCAAACTGGGCCAAACAGGAGGTTAAAGGGACTGACTCTCCAAGTGGGGAGAGTGTTAGTAAAGCGTCTGGAATGTTGCACCCGAGTACCAGGGGAGGAAAACTGAGACATATTTGAACACGTCTCCCGATCACATGGTTGATCATACTCTAGGTTCCACATGCATGTTTTAGCTGAAGGAAGAATACCTAAAATCTGCGTAGTTGAAACCCGTGGAATGGGTACCATGCAATATGACTCCAAAGGTCTTCATTTGCTCACTGAACCTCTCCAATCCTATCACTGCTGCGTTTATGCCCCTGTACACATGCTTGATTCTCTTTCGGAGACATAGCAATCTATAGGTTTTAAGATACTTACTAGTCAGGTACATTCTTAGGCGTTTAATATGCGGTGTTGAGTCCATTTCGTTGAGCAAGGAGTAGCTCTTGTCTATTCCATATTTGGCTTAAGGAACTTTGTGCTCATTTCAATCTCTGGTTTTATGCAGCACCCCAACTCACCTTTCCCCTTAAGCAAGCATAAGTTGGTTTTCTAAATTTGAGACCCTGTTCTGTTCTGTAATTCAGTTCCTGTGTAGCCAAGTTTACATTCCGTGTATTACTGATATCTTATGATGTTTCTTTTTCTGTGTGACTTATTTCAGTTAGAATCACCATACCCGAATCCACTCATTATGCTGCTACGGGCCTGGTGACATAGATTTCATTGCTGAGTGATATTGCTTTGTACATGAGTACCACAACTTCTTTATCCATTTTTCACTTTCTGTGATATTGAACTTGTACGGTAAACGAGGTTCTTGTAAACAGAGGCGTCCCAAACTTTGGGGTGGCTGTGTCTTTTTGATTTTAATTTCCCTAAGCTATAGGACCATAAGTGGCAGTGCCCTAGGCTCTGTTGCTTTGTTTTTTAGATGTTTCAGGAAACACCATACACTTCTCCCGAGTGGTTGTTGGCAATTTACATCCCGCCCATCAGCATAACAAGGCTCCCAGTTCTCCATGGCCTGTCCTGCCTTTCTGGATTTTACACTTTTTTCAGATGGCTCTTTTGACCGGGGGGAAGTGAGACTTCATTGTAGTGCAGATTTCCTTTGCAAGCTTGCTTGGTTGGCCAAAAAGGGCATATGCGTTTTTTCCTGAATATATTCAGGAAAAAACGCATATGCCCTTTTTGGCCAAGTGCATCATTGTGGACGTTCTGCCTCTTTTCCTATGCTTTCAATGCAATTCCAGTCTACCTCCTGAAATCGGTTTCCTGCAATTCTGCCCCACTTTCAAGTCTTCTTGGCAGCCTTACTTCAGTCTATTTTGGGACGATAGCTGTCATTTATAACTCTGCAGGTTTGTGAATTACAGTGCCCCTGAGCTCCTTTCTTCAACTCGCTTTCTTTTCAGCTGGCCGCAACACTGCAGGATGGCTTCAGGCCCTAATCTGGTTCCGGTACGGCACGCTGAGCCTTTGGTTATTTCCAGTTCCTGGTGGGAAGTGAGAGTTAAATTTGCCCGTCCAGACACCTCCAGCTAGCCTCTCATTGGTTCTCGCTATTCCTGTTCATCTTCCGCAGAAATTGCAAACTGGGCCAAACAGGAGGTTAAAGGCTCTGACTCTCCAAGTGGGGAGAGTGTTAGTAAAGCGTCTGGAATGTTGCAACCGAGTACCAGGGGAGGAAAACTGAGACATATTTGAACACGTCTCCCGATCACATGGTTGATCATACTCTGGGTTCCACATGCATGTTTTAGCTGAAGGAAGAATACCTAAAATCTGGGTAGTTGAACCCCGTGGAATGGGTACCATGCAATATGACTTCAAAGGGTATTCATTTGCTCACTGAACCTCTCCAATCCTATCACTGCTGCGTTTATGCCCCTGTACACATGCTTGATTCTCTTTCGAAGACATAGCAATCCATAGGTTTTAAGATACTTACTAGTCAGGTACATTCTTAGGCGTTTAATATGCGGTGTTGAGTCCATTTCGTTGTGCAAGGAGTAGCTCTTGTCTATTCCATATTTGGCTTAAGGAACTTTATCTGTGCTCATTTCAATCTCTGGTTTTATGCAGCACCCCAACTCACCTTTCCCCTTAAGCAAGCATAAGTTGGTTTTCTAAATTTGAGACCCTGTTCTGTTCTGTAATTCAGTTCCTGTGTAGCCAAGTTTACATTCCGTGTATTACTGATGTCTTATGATGTTTCTTTTTCTGTGTGACTTATTTCAGTTAGAATCATCATACCTGAATCCACTCACTGTGCTGCTAAGGGCCTGATGACACAGATTTCATTGCTGAGTGATATTGCTTTGTAAGTAAATACCACAACTTTTTTATACATTTTTCACTTTCTGCGATGTTGAACTTGTACTGTAAACGAGGTTCTTGTAAACAGAACTGTTCGAAACTTTGGGGTGGCTGTGTCTTTTTGATTTTAAATTCCCTAAGCTATAGGACCATAAGTGGAAGTGCCCTAGGCTCTGTTGCTTTGTTTTTTAGATGTTTCAGGAAACACCATACACTTCTCCCGAGTGTTTGTTGGCAATTTATATCCCGCCCTTCAGCATAACAAGGCTCCCAGTTCTCCATGGCCTGTCCTGCCTTTCTGGATTTTACACTTTTTTCAGATGGCCCTTTTGACCGGGGGGAAGTGAGACTTCATTGTAGTGCAGATTTCCTTTGCAAGCTTGCTTGGTTGGCCAAAAAGGGCGTATGCGTTTTTTCCTGAATATATTCAGGAAAAAATGCATACGCCCTTTTTGGCCAAGTGCATCATTGTGGACGTTCTGCCTCTTTTCCTATGCTTTCAATGCAATTCCAGTCTACCTCCTGAAATCGGATTCCTGCAATTCTGCCCCGCTTTCAAGTCCTCTTGGCAGCCTTACTTCAGTCTATTTTTGGACGATAGCTGTCATTTATAACTCTGCAGGTTTGTGAATTACAGTGCCCCTGAGCTCCTTTCTTCAACTCGCTTTCTTTTGAGCTGCCCGCAACACCGCAGGATGGCTTCAGGCCCTAATCTGGTTCCGGTACGGCACGCTGAGCCTTTGGTTATTTCCTCTTCCTGGTGGGAAATGAGAGTTAAATTTGCCCGTCCAGACACCTCCAGCTAGCCTCTCATTGGTTCTCGCTATTCCTGTTCATCTTCCGCAGAAATTGCAAACTGGGCCAAACAGGAGGTTAAAGGGACTGACTCTCCAAGTGGGGAGAGTGTTAGTAAAGCGTCTGGAATGTTGCACCCGAGTACCAGGGGAGGAAAACTGAGACATATTTGAACACGTCTCCCGATCACATGGTTGATCATACTCTGGGTTCCACATGCATGTTTTAGCTGAAGGAAGAATACCTAAAATCTGTGTAGTTGAAACCCATGGAATGGGTACCATGCAATATGACTTCAAAGGTCTTCATTTGCTCACTGAACCTCTCCAATCCTATCACTGCTGCGTTTATGCCCCTGTACACATGCTTGATTCTCTTTCGGAGACATAGCAATCTATAGGTTTTAAGATACTTACTAGTCAGGTACATTCTTAGGCGTTTAATATGCGGTGTTGAGTCCACTTCGTTGAGCAAGGAGTAGCTCTTGTCTATTCCATATTTTGCTTAAGGAACTTTGTGCTCATTTCAATCTCTGGTTTTATGCAGCACCCCAACTCACCTTTCTCCTTAAGCAAGCATAAGTTGGTTTTCTAAATTTGAGACCCTGTTCTGTTCTGTAATTCAGTTCCTGTGTAGCCAAGTTTACATTCCGTGTATTACTGATATCTTATAATGTTTCTTTTTCTGTGTGACTTATTTCAGTTAGAATCACCATACCCGAATCCACTCATTATGCTGCTACGGGCCTGGTGACATAGATTTCATTGCTGAGTGATATTGCTTTGTACATGAGTACCACAACTTCTTTATCCATTTTTCACTTTCTGTGATATTGAACTTGTACGGTAAACGAGGTTCTTGTAAACAGAGGCGTCCCAAACTTTGGGGTGGCTGTGTCTTTTTGATTTTAATTTCCCTAAGCTATAGGATCACAAGTGGAAGTGCCCTAGGTTCTGTTGCTTTGTTTTTTAGATGTTTCAGGAAACACCATACACTTCTCCCGAGTGGTTGTTGGCAATTTACATCCCGCCCATCAGCATAACAAGGCTCCCAGTTCTCCATGGCCTGTCCTGCCTTTCTGGATTTTACACTTTTTTCAGATGGCCCTTTTGACCGGGGGGAAGTGAGACTTCATTGTAGTGCAGATTTCCTTTGCAAGCTTGCTTGGTTGGCCAAAAAGGGCGTATGCGTTTTTTCCTGAATATATTCAGGAAAAAACGCATACGCCCTTTTTGGCCAAGTGCATCATTGTGGACGTTCTGCCTCTTTTCCTATGCTTTCAATGCAATTCCAGTCTACCTCCTGAAATCGGTTTCCTGCAATTCTGCCCCGCTTTCAAGTCCTCTTGGCAGCCTTACTTCAGTCTATTTTTGGACGATAGCTGTCATTTATAACTCTGCAGGTTTGTGAATTACAGTGCCCCTGAGCTCCTTTCTTCAACTCGCTTTCTTTTGAGCTGGCCGCAACACCGCAGGATGGCTTCAGGCCCTAATCTGGTTCCGGTACGGCACGCTGAGCCTTTGGTTATTTCCTCTTCCTGGTGGGAAATGAGAGTTAAATTTGCCCGTCCAGACACCTCCAGCTAGCCTCTCATTGGTTCTCGCTATTCCTGTTCATCTTCCGCAGAAATTGCAAACTGGGCCAAACAGGAGGTTAAAGGGACTGACTCTCCAAGTGGGGAGAGTGTTAGTAAAGCGTCTGGAATGTTGCACCCGAGTACCAGGTGAGGAAAACTGAGACATATTTGAACACGTCTCCCGATCACATGGTTGATCATACTCTGGGTTCCACATGCATGTTTTAGCTGAAGGAAGAATACCTAAAATCTGCGTAGTTGAAACCCGTGGAATGGGTACCATGCAATATGACTTCAAAGGTCTTCATTTGCTCACTGAACCTCTCCAATCCTATCACTGCTGCGTTTATGCCCCTGTACACATGCTTGATTCTCTTTCGGAGACATAGCAATCTATAGGTTTTAAGATACTTACTAGTCAGGTACATTCTTAGGCGTTTAATATGCGGTGTTGAGTCCATTTCGTTGAGCAAGGAGTAGCTCTTGTCTATTCCATATTTGGCTTAAGGAACTTTGTGCTCATTTCAATCTCTGGTTTTATGCAGCACCCCAACTCACCTTTACCCTTAAGCAAGCATAAGTTGGTTTTCTAAATTTGAGACCCTGTTCTGTTCTGTAATTCAGTTCCTGTGTAGCCAAGTTTACATTCCGTGTATTACTGATATCTTATGATGTTTCTTTTTCTGTGTGACTTATTTCAGTTAGAATCACCATACCCGAATCCACTCATTATGCTGCTACGGGCCTGGTGACATAGATTTCATTGCTGAGTAATATTGCTTTGTACATGAGTACCACAACTTCTTTATCCATTTTTCACTTTCTGTGATATTGAACTTGTACGGTAAACGAGGTTCTTGTAAACAGAGGCGTCCCAAACTTTGGGGTGGCTGTGTCTTTTTGATTTTAATTTCCCTAAGCTATAGGATCATAAGTGGAAGTGCCCTAGGTTCTGTTGCTTTGTTTTTTAGATGTTTCAGGAAACACCATACACTTCTCCCGAGTGGTTGTTGGCAATTTACATCCCGCCCATCAGCATAACAAGGCTCCCAGTTCTCCATGGCCTGTCCTGCCTTTCTGGATTTTACACTTTTTTCAAATGGCTCTTTTGACCGGGGGGAAGTGAGACTTCATTGTAGTGCAGATTTCCTTTGCAAGCTTGCTTGGTTGGCCAAAAAGGGCATATGCGTTTTTTCCTGAATATATTCAGGAAAAAACGCATATGCCCTTTTTGGCCAAGTACATCATTGTGGACGTTCTGCCTCTTTTCCTATGCTTTCAATGCAATTCCAGTCTACCTCCTGAAATCGGTTTCCTGCAATTCTGCCCCGCTTTCAAGTCTTCTTGGCAGCCTTACTTCAGTCTATTTTGGGACGATAGCTGTCATTTATAACTCTGCAGGTTTGTGAATTACAGTGCCCCTGAGCTCCTTTCTTCAACTCGCTTTCTTTTGAGCTGGCCGCAACACCGCAGGATGGCTTCAGGCCCTAATCTGGTTCCGGTACGGCACGCTGAGCCTTTGGTTATTTCCTCTTCCTGGTGGGAAGTGAGAGTTAAATTTGCCCGTCCAGACACCTCCAGCTAGCCTCTCATTGGTTCTCGCTATTCCTGTTCATCTTCCGCAGAAATTGCAAACTGGGCCAAACAGGAGGTTAAAGGTGCTGACTCTCCAAGTGGGGAGAGTGTTAGTAAAGCGTCTGGAATGTTGCACCCGAGTACCAGGGGAGGAAAACTGAGACATATTTGAACACGTCTCCCGATCACATGGTTGATCATACTCTGGGTTCCACATGCATGTTTTAGCTGAAGGAAGAATACCTAAAATCTGGGTAGTTGAACCCCGTGGAATGGGTACCATGCAATATGACTTCAAAGGGTCTTCATTTGCTCACTGAACCTCTCCAATCCTATCACTGCTGCGTTTATGCCCCTGTACACATGCTTGATTCTCTTTCGAAGACATAGCAATCCATAGGTTTTAAGATACTTACTAGTCAGGTACATTCTTAGGCGTTTAATATGCGGTGTTGAGTCCATTTCGTTGAGCAAGGAGTAGCTCTTGTCTATTCCATATTTGGCTTAAGGAACTTTATCTGTGCTCATTTCAATCTCTGGTTTTATGCAGCACCCCAACTCACCTTTCCCCTTAAGCAAGCATAAGTTGGTTTTCTAAATTTGAGACCCTGTTCTGTTCTGTAATTGAGTTCCTGTGTAGCCAAGTTTACATTCCGTGTATTACTGATATCTTATGATGTTTCTTTTTCTGTGTGACTTATTTCAGTTAGAATCATCATACCTGAATCCACTCACTGTGCTGCTAAGGGCCTGATGACACAGATTTAATTGCTGAGTGATATTGCTTTGTAAGTAAATACCACAACTTTTTTATCCATTTTTCACTTTCTGCGATGTTGAACTTGTACTGTAAACGAGGTTCTTGTAAACAGAACCGTTCGAAACTTTGGGGTGGCTGTGTCTTTTTGATTTTAAATTCCCTAAGCTATAGGACCATAAGTGGAAGTGCCCTAGGCTCTGTTGCTTTGTTTTTTAGATGTTTCAGGAAACACCATACACTTCTCCCGAGTGTTTGTTGGCAATTTATATCCCGCCCTTCAGCATAACAAGGCTCCCAGTTCTCCATGGCCTGTCCTGCCTTTCTGGATTTTACACTTTTTTCAGATGGCCCTTTTGACCGGGAGGAAGTGAGACTTCATTGTAGTGCAGATTTCCTTTGCAAGCTTGCTTGGTTGGCCAAAAAGGGCGTATGCGTTTTTTCCTGAATATATTCAGGAAAAAACGCATACGCCCTTTTTGGCCAAGTGCATCATTGTGGACGTTCTGCCTCTTTTCCTATGCTTTCAATGCAATTCCAGTCTACCTCCTGAAATCGGTTTCCTGCAATTCTGCCCCGCTTTCAAGTCCTCTTGTCAGCCTTACTTCAGTCTATTTTTGGACGATAGCTGTCATTTATAACTCTGCAGGTTTGTGAATTACAGTGCCCCTGAGCTCCTTTCTTCAACTCGCTTTCTTGTGAGCTGGCCGCAACACCGCAGGATGGCTTCAGGCCCTAATCTGGTTCCGGCACGGCACACTGAGCCTTTGGTTATTTCCTCTTCCTGGTGGGAAATGAGAGTTAAATTTGCCCGTCCAGACACCTCCAGCTAGCCTCTCATTGGTTCTCGCTATTCTTGTTCATCTTCCGCAGAAATTGCAAACTGGGCCAAACAAGAGGTTAAAGGCGCTCACTTTCCAAGTGGGGAGAGTGTTAGTAAAGCATCTGGAATGTTGCACCCGAGTACCAGGGGAGGAAAACTGAGACATATTTGAACACGTCTCCCGTTCACATGGTTGATCATACTTGGGTTCCACATGCATGTTTTAGCTGAAGGAAGAATACCTAAAACCTGGGTAGTTGAAACCCGTGGAATGGGTACCATGCAATATGACTTCAAAGGGTCTTCATTTGCTCACCGAACCTCTCCAATCCTATCACTGCTGCGTTTATGCCCCTGTCCACATGCTTGATTCTCTTTCGGAGACATAGCAATCCATAGGTTTTAAGATACTTACTAGTCAGGTACATTCTTAGGCGTTTAATATGCGGTGTTGAGTCCATTTCGTTGAGCAAGGAGTAGCTCTTGTCTATTCCATATTTGGCTTAAGGAACCTTATCTGTGCTCATTTCAATCTCTGGTTTTATGCAGCACCCCAACTCACCTTTACCCTTAAGCAAGCATAAGTTGGTTTTCTAAATTTGAGACCCTGTTCTGTTCTGTAATTCAGTTCCTGTGTACCGAAGTTTCCATTCCGTGTATTACTGATATCTTATGATGTTTCTTTTTCTGTGTGACTTATTTCAGTTAGAATCATCGTACCTGAATCCACTCATTGTGCTGCTAAGGGCCTGATGACATAGATTTCATTGCTGAGTGATATTGCTTTTTAAGTGAATACCACAACTTCTTTATCCATTTCTCACTTTCTGCGATGTTGAACTTGTACTTTAAATGAGGTTCTTGTAAACAGAGCCGTTCCAAACTTTGGGGTGGCTGTTTCTTTTTGATTTTAATTTCCCTAAGCTATAGGACCATAAGTGGAAGTGCCCTAGGCTCTGTTGCTTTGTTTTTTAGATGTTTCAGGAAACACCATACACTTCTCCCGAGTGTCTGTTGGCAATTTACATCCCGCCCATCAGCATAACAAGGCTCCCAGTTCTCCATGGCCTGTCCTGCCTTTCTGGATTTTACACTTTTTTCAGATGGCCCTTTTGACCGGGGGGAAGTGAGACTTCATTGTAGTGCAGATTTCCTTTGCAAGCTTGCTTGGTTGGCCAAAAAGGGCGTATGCGTTTTTTCCTGAATATATTCAGGAAAAAACGCATACGCCCTTTTTGGCCAAGTGCATCATTGTGGACGTTCTGCCTCTTTTCCTATGCTTTCAATGCAATTCCAGTCTACCTCCTAAAATCGGTTTCCTGCAATTCTGCCCCGCTTTCAAGTCCTCTTGGCAGCCTTACTTCAGTCTATTTTTGGACGATAGCTGTCATTTATAACTCTGCAGGTTTGTGAATTACAGTGCCCCTGAGCTCCTTTCTTCAACTCGCTTTCTTGTGAGCTGGCCGCAACACCGCAGGATGGCTTCAGGCCCTAATCTGGTTCTGGCACGGCACGCTGAGCCTTTGGTTAATTCCTCTTCCTGGTGGGAAATGAGAGTTAAATTTGCCCGTCCAGACACCTCCAGCTAGTCTCTCATTGGTTCTCGCTATTCCTGTTCATCTTCCGCAGAAATTGCAAACTGGGGCAAACAGGAGGTTAAAGGCAATGACTCTCCAAGTAGGGAGAGTGTTAGTAAAGCGTCTGGAATGTTGCACCCGAGTACCAGGGTACGAAAACTGAGACATATTTGAACACGTCTCCCGATCACATGGTTGATCATACTCTAGGTTCCACATGCATGTTTTAGCTGAAGGAAGAATACCTTAAACCTGGGTAGTTGAAACCCGTGGAATGGGTACCATGCAATATGACTTCAAAGGGTCTTCATTTGCTCACTGAACCTCTCCAATCCTATCACTGCTGCGTTTATGCCCCTGTACAAATGCTTGATTCTCTTTCGGAGACATAGCAATCGATAGGTTTTAAGATACTTACAAGTCAGGTACATTCTTAGGCGTTTAATATGCGGTGTTGAGTCCATTTCGTTGAGCAAGGAGTAGCTCTTGTCTATTCCATATTTGGCTTAAGGAACTTTATCTGTGCTCATTTCAATCTCTGGTTTTATGCAGGACCCCAACTCACCTTTACCCTTAAGCAAGCATATGTTGGTTTTCTAAATTTGAGACCCTGTTCTGTTCTGTAATTCAGTTCCTGTGTAGCCAAGTTTACATTCCGTGTATTTCTGATATCTTATGATGTTTCTTTTTCTGTGTGACTTATTTCAGTTAGAATCATCATACCTGAATCCACTCATTGTGCTGCTAAGGGCCTGATGACACAGATTTCATTGCTGAGTGATACTGCATTGTAAGTAAATACCACAAGTTCTTTATCCATTTTTCACTTTCTGCGATGTTGAACTTGTACTGTAAACGAGGTTCTTGTAAACAGAGGCGTCCCAAACTTTGGGGTGGCTGTGTCTTTTTGATTTTAATTTCCCTAAGCTATAGGACCATAAGTGGAAGTGCCCTAGGTTCTGTTGCTTTGATTTTTAGATGTTTCAGGAAACACCATACACTTCTCCCCAGTGGTTGTTGACAATTTACATCCCGCCCATCAGCATAACAAGGCTCCCAGTTCTCCATGGCCTGTCCTGCCTTTCTGGATTTTACACTTTTTTCAGATGGCCCTTTTGACCAGGGGGAAGTGAGACTTCATTGTAGTGCAGATTTCCTTTGCAAGCTTGCTTGGTTGGCCAAAAAGGGCGTATGCGTTTTTTCCTGAATATATTCAGGAAAAATCGCATACGCCCTTTTTGGCCAAGTGCATCATTGTGGACGTTCTGCCTCTTTTCCTATGCTTTCAATGCAATTCCAGTCTACCTCCTAAAATCGGTTTCCTGCAATTCTGCCCCGCTTTCAAGTCCTCTTGGCAGCCTTACTTCAGTCTATTTTTGGACGATAGCTGTCATTTATAACTCTGCAGGTTTGTGAATTACAGTGCCCCTGAGCTCCTTTCTTCAACTCGCCTTCTTTTGAGCTGGCCGCAACACCGCAGGATGGCTTCAGGCCCTAATCTGGTTCTGGCATGGCACGCTGAGCCTTTGGTTAATTCCTCTTCCTGGTAGGAAATGAGAGTTAAATTTGCCCATCCAGACACCTCCAGCTAGTCTCCATTGGTTCTCGCTATTCCTGTTCATCTTCCGCAGAAATTGCAAACTGGACCAAACAGGAGGTTAAAGGGACTGACTGTCCAAGTCGGGAGAGTGTTAGTAAAGCGTCTGGAATGTTGCACCCGAGTACCAGGGTACGAAAACTGAGACATATTTGAACACGTCTCCCGATCACATGGTTGATCATACTCTAGGTTCCACATGCATGTTTTAGCTGAAGGAAGAATACCTTAAACCTGGGTAGTTGAAACCCGTGGAATGGGTACCATGCAATATGACTTCAAAGGGTCTTCATTTGCTCACCGAACCTCTCCAATCTTATCACTGCTGCGTTTATGCCCCTGTACACATGCTTGATTCTCTTTTGGAGACATAGCAATCCATAGGTTTTAAGATACTTACAAGTCAGGTACATTCTTAGGCGTTTAATATGCGGTGTTGAGTCCATTTCGTTGAGCAAGGAGTAGCTCTTGTCTATTCCATATTTGGCTTAAGGAACTTTATCTGTGCTCATTTCAATCTCTGGTTTTATGCAGCACCCCAACTCACCTCTACCCTTAAACAAGCATAAGTTGGTTTTCTAAATTTGAGACCCTGTTCTGTTCTGTAATTCAGTTCCTGTGTAGCCAAGTTTACATTCCATGTATTACTGATATCTTATGATGTTTCTTTTTCTGTGTGACTTATTTCAGTTAGAATCATCATACCTGAATCCACTCATTGTGCTGCTAAGGCCTGATGACACAGATTTCATTGCTGAGTGATACTGCATTGTAAGTAAATACCACAAGTTCTTTATCCATTTTTCACTTTCTGCGATGTTGAACTTGTACTGTAAATGAGGTTCTTGTAAACAGAGCCGTCCCAAACTTTGGGGTGGCTGTGTCTTTTTGATTTTAATTTCCCTAAGCTATAGAACCATAAGTGGAAGTGCCCTAGGTTCTGTTGCTTTGTTTTTTAGATGTTTCAGGAAACACCATACACTTCTCCCGAGTGGTTGTTGGCAATTTACATCCCGCCCATCAGCATAACAAGGCTCCCAGTTCTCCATGGCATGTCCTGCCTTTCTGGATTTTACACTTTTTTCAGATGGCCCTTTTGACCGGGGGGAAGTGAGACTTCATTGTAGTGCAGATTTCCTTTGCAAGCTTGCTTGGTTGGCCAAAAAGGGCGTATGCGTTTTTTCCTGAATATATTCAGGAAAAAACGCATACGCCCTTTTTGGCCAAGTGCATCATTGTGGACGTTCTGCCTCTTTTCCTATGCTTTCAATGCAATTCCAGTCTACCTCCTGAAATCGGTTTCCTGCAATTCTGCCCCGCTTTCAAGTCCTCTTGGCAGCCTTACTTCAGTCTATTTTTGGACGATAGCTGTCATTTATGACTCTGCAGGTTTGTGAATTACAGTGCCCCTGAGCTCCTTTCTTCAACTCTGTTTCTTTTGAGCTGGCCGCAACACCGCAGGATGGCTTCAGGCCCTAATCTGGTTCCGGCACGGCACACTGAGCCTTTGGTTATTTCCTCTTCCTGGTGGGAAATGAGAGTTAAATTTGCCCGTCCAGACACCTCCAGCTAGCCTCTCATTGGTTCTCGCTATTCCTGTTCATCTTCCGCAGAAATTGCAAACTGGGCCAAACAGGAGGTTAAAGGCGCTGACTCTCCAAGTGGGGAGAGTGTTAGTAAAGCGTCTGGAATGTTGCACCCGAGTACCAGGGGAGGAAAACTGAGACATATTTGAACACGTCTCCCGATCACATGGTTGATCATACTCTAGGTTCCACATGCATGTTTTAGCTGAAGGAAGAATACCTGAAACCTGGGTAGTTGAAACCCTTGGAATGGGGACCATGCAATATGACTTCAAAGGGTCTTCATTTGCTCACCGAACGTCTCCAATCCTATCACTGCTGCGTTTATGCCCCTGTACACATGCTTGATTCTCTTTCGGAGACATAGCAATCCTTAGGTTTTAAGATACTTACAAGTCAGGTACATTCTTAGGCGTTTAATATGCGGTGTTGAGTCCATTTCGTTGAGCAAGGAGTAGCTCTTGTCTATTCCATATTTGGCTTAAGGAACTTTATCTGTGCTCATTTCAATCTCTGGTTTTATGCAGCACCCCAACTCACCTTTCCCCTTAAGCAAGCATAAGTTGGTTTTCTAAATTTGAGAACCTGTTCTGTTTTGGAATTCAGTTCCTGTGTAGCCACGTTTACATTCCGTGTATTACTGATATCTTATGATGTTTCTTTTTCTGTGTGACTTATTTCAGTTAGAATCATCGTACCTGAATCTACTCATTATGCTGCTACGGGCCTGATGACATAGATTTCATTGCTGAGTGATACTGCATTGTACGTAAGTACCACAAGTTCTTTATCCATTTTTCACTTTCTGCGATGTTGAACTTGTACTGTAAACGAGGTTCTTGTAAACAGAGGCGTCCCAAACTTTGGGGTGGCTGTGTCTTTTTGATTTTAATTTCCCTAAGCTATAGGACCATAAGTGGAAGTGCCCTAGGCTCTGTTGCTTTGTTTTTTAGATGTTTCAGGAAACACCATACACTTCTCCCCAGTGGTTGTTGACAATTTACATCCCGCCCATCAGCATAACAAGGCTCCCAGTTCTCCATGGCCTGTTGCCTTTCTGGATTTTACACTTTTTTCAGATGGCCCTTTTGACGGGGGGGAAGTGAGACTTCATTGTAGTGCAGATTTCCTTTGCAAGCTTGCTTGGTTGGCCAAAAATGGCGTATGCGTTTTTTCCTGAATATATTCAGGAAAAAACGCATACGCCCTTTTTGGCCAAGTGCATCATTGTGGACGTTCTGCCTCTTTTCCTATGCTTTCAATGCAATTCCAGTCTACCTCCTGAAATCGGTTTCCTGCAATTCTGCCCCGCTTTCAAGTCCTCTTGGCAGCCTTACTTCAGTCTATTTTTGGACGATAGCTGTCATTTATAACTCTGCAGGTTTGTGAATTACAGTGCCCCTGAGCTCCTTTCTTCAACTCGCTTTCTTGTGAGCTGGCCGCAACACCGCAGGATGGCTTCAGGCCCTAATCTGGTTCCGGCACGGCACGCTGAGCCTTTGGTTAATTCCTCTTCCTGGTGGGAAATGAGAGTTAAATTTGCCCGTCCAGACCCCTCCAGCTAGTCTCTCATTGGTTCTCGCTATTCCTGTTCATCTTCCGCAGAAATTGCAAACTGGGGCAAACAGGAGGTTAAAGACACTGACTCTCCAAGTCGGGAGAGTGTTAGTAAAGCGTCTGGATTGTTGCACCCGAGTACCAGGGGAGGAAAACTGAGACATATTTGAACACGTCTCCCGATCACATGGTTGATCATACTCTGGGTTCCACATGCATGTTTTAGCTGAAGGAAGAATACCTAAAACCTGGGTAGTTGAAACCCGTGGAATGGGTACCATGCAATATGACTTCAAAGGGTCTTCATTTGCTCACCGAACCTCTCCAATCCTATCACTGCTGCGTTTATGCCCCTGTACACATGCTTGATTCTCTTTCGGAGACATAGCAATCCATAGGTTTTAAGATACTTACTAGTCAGGTACATTCTTAGGCGTTTAATATGCGGTGTTGAGTCCATTTCGTTGAGCAAGGAGTAGCTCTTGTCTATTCCATATTTGGCTTAAGGAACTTTATCTGTGCTCATTTCAATCTCTGGTTTTATGCAGCACCCCAACTCACCTTTCCCCTTAAGCAAGCATAAGTTGGTTTTCTAAATTTGAGAACCTGTTCTGTTTTGGAATTCAGTTCCTGTGTAGCCAAGTTTACATTCCGTGTATTAGTGATATCTTATGATGTTTCTTTTTCTGTGTGACTTATTTCAGTTAGAATCATCGTACCTGAATCTACTCATTATGCTGCTACGGGCCTGATGACATAGATTTCATTGCTGAGTGATACTGCATTGTACGTAAGTACCACAAGTTCTTTATCCATTTCTCACTTTCTGCGATGTTGAACTTGTACTGTAAACGAGGTTCTTGTAAACAGAGCCGTTCCAAACTTTGGGGTGTCTGTGTCTTTTTGATTTTAATTTCCCTAAGCTATAGGACCATAAGTGGAAGTGCCCTAGGCTCTGTTGCTTTGTTTTTTAGATGTTTCAGGAAACACCATACACTTCTCCTGAGTGGTTGTTTGCAATTTACATCCCGCCCATCAGCATATCAAGGCTCCCAGTTCTCCATGGCCTGTCCTGCCTTTCTGGATTTTACACTTTTTTCAGATGGCCCTTTTGACCGGGGAGAAGTGAGACTTCATTGTAGTGCAGATTTCCTTTGCAAGCTTGCTTGGTTGGCCAAAAAGGGCGTATGCGTTTTTTCCTGAATATATTCAGGAAAAAACGCATACGCCCTTTTTGGCCAAGTGCATCATTGTGGACGTTCTGCCTCTTTTCCTATGCTTTCAATGCAATTCCAGTCTACCTCCTGAAATCGGTTTCCTGCAATTCTGCCCCTCTTTCAAGTCCTCTTGGCAGCCTTACTTCAGTCTATTTTTGGACGATAGCTGTCATTTATAACTCTGCAGGTTTGTGAATTACAGTGCCCCTGATCTCCTTTCTTCAACTCACTTTCTTGTGACCTGGCCGCAACATCGCAGGATGGCTTCAGGCCCTAATCTGGTTCCGGCACGGCACACTGAGCCTTTGGTTATTTCCTCTTCCTGGTGGGAAATGAGAGTTAAATTTGCCCGTCCAGACACCTCCAGCTAGCCTCTCATTGGTTCTCGCTATTCCTGTTCATCTTCCGCAGAAATTGCAAACTGAGCCAAACAGGAGGTTAAAGGCGCTGACTCTCCAAGTGGGGAGAGTGTTAGTAAAGCGTCTGGAATGTTGCACCCGAGTACCAGGGGAGAAAAACTGAGACATATTTGAACACGTCTCCCGTTCACACGGTTGATCATACTCTGGGTTCCACCTGCATGTTTTAGCTGAAGGAAGAATACTTTAAACCTGCAGATTTGAGACCCGTGGAATGGGTCCCATGCAATATGACTTCAAAGGGTCTTCATTTGCTCACCGAACCTCTCCAATCCTATCACTGCTGCGTTTATGCCCCTGTACACACGCTTGATTCTCTTTTGGAGACATAGCAATCCATAGGTTTTAAGATACTTACTAGTCAGGTACATTCTTAGGCGTTTAATATGGGGTGTTGAGTCCATTTCGTTGAGCAAGGAGTAGCTCTTGTCTATTCCATATTTAGCTTAAGGAACTTTATCTGTGCTCATTTCAATCTCTGGTTTTATGCAGCACCCCAACTCACCTTTCCCCTTAAGCAAGCATAAGTTGCTTTTCTAAATTTGAGACCCTGTTCTGTTTTGGAATTCAGTTCCTGTGTAGCCAAGTTTACATTCTGTGTATTAGTGATATCTTATGATGTTTCTTTTTCTGTGTGACTTATTTCAGTTAGAATCATCGTACCTGAATCCACTCATTATGCTGCTACGGGCCTGATGACATAGATTTCATTGCTGAGTGATACTGCATTGTACGTAAGTACCACAATTTCTTTATCCATTTTTCACTTTCTGTGATATTGAACTTGTACGGTAAACGAGGTTCTTGTAAACAGAGGCGTCCCAAACTTTGCGGTGGCTGTGTCTTTTTGATTTTAATTTCCCTAAGCTATAGGACCATAAGTGGCAGTGCCCTAGGCTCTGTTGCTTTGTTTTTTAGATGTTTCAGGAAACACCATACACTTCTCCCGAGTGTCTGTTGGCAATTTACATCCCGCCCATCAGCATAACAAGGCTCCCAGTTCTCCATGGCCTGTCCTGCCTTTCTGGATTTTACACTTTTTTCAGATGGCCCTTTTGACCGGGGGGAAGTGAGACTTCATTGTAGTGCAGATTTCCTTTGCAAGCTTGCTTGGTTGGCCAAAAAGGGCGTATGCGTTTTTTCCTGAATATATTCAGGAAAAAACGCATACGCCCTTTTTGGCCAAGTGCATCATTGTGGACGTTCTGCCTCTTTTCCTATGCTTTCAATGCAATTCCAGTCTACCTCCTGAAATCGGTTTCCTGCAATTCTGCCCCGCTTTCAAGTCCTCTTGGCAGCCTTACCTCAGTATATTTTTGGACGATAGCTGTCATTTATAACTCTGCAGGTTTGTGAATTACAGTGCCCCTGAGCTCCTTTCTTCAACTCGCTTTCTTGTGAGCTGGCCGCAACACCGCAGGATGGCTTCAGGCCCTAATCTGCTACCGGCACGGCATGCTGAGCCTTTGGTTATTTCCTCTTCCTGGTGGGAAATGAGAGTTAAATTTGCCCGTCCAGACACCTCCAGCTAGTCTCTCATTGGTTCTCCCTATTCCTGTTCATCTTGCGCAGAAATTGCAAACTGGGCCAAACAGGAGGTTAAAGGTGCTGACTCTCCAAGTGGGGAGAGTGTTAGTAAAGCGTCTGGATTGTTGCACCCGAGTACCAGGGTACGAAAACTGAGACATATTTGAACACGTCTCCTGATGACATGGTTGATCATACTCTAGGTTCTACATGCATGTTTTAGCTGAAGGAAGAATACCTTAAACCTAAGTAGTTGAAACCCGTGGAATGGGTACCATGCAATATGACTTCAAAGGGTCTTCATTTGCTCACCGAACCTCTCCAATCCTATCACTGCTGCGTTTATGCCCCTGTACACACGCTTGATTCTCTTTTGGAGACATAGCAATCCATAGGTTTTACGATACTTACTAGTCAGGTACATTCTTAAGCGTTTAATATGCGGTGTTGAGTCCATTTCGTTGAGCAAGGAGTAGCTCTTGTCTATTCCATATTTGGCTTAAGGACCTTTATCTGTGCTCATTTCAATCTCTGGTTTTATGCAGCACCCCAACTCACCTTTCCCCTTAAGCAAGCATAAGTTGCTTTTCTAAATTTGAGACCCTGTTCTGTTTTGGAATTCAGTTCCTGTGTAGCCAAGTTTACATTCTGTGTATTAGTGATACCTTATGATGTTTCTTTTTCTGTGTGACTTATTTCAGTTAGAATCATCGTACCTGAATCCACTCATTATGCTGCTACGGGCCTGATGACATAGATTTCATTGCTGAGTGATACTGCATTGTACGTAAGTACCACAAGTTCTTTATCCATTTTTCACTTTCTGTGATATTGAACTTGTACGGTAAATGAGGTTCTTGTAAACAGAGGCGTCCCAAATTTTGGGGTGGCTGTGTGTTTTTGATTTTAATTTTCCTAAGCTATAGGACCATAAGTGGAAGTGCCCTAGGTTCTGTTGCTTTGTTTTTTAGATGTTTCAGGAAACACCATACACTTCTCCCGAGTGGTTGTTGGCAATTTACATCCCGCCCATCAGCATAACAAGGCTCCCAGTTCTCCATGGCCTGTCCTGCCTTTCTGGATTTTACACTTTTTTCAGATGGCCCTTTTGACCGGGGGGAAGTGAGACTTCATTGTAGTGCAGATTTCCTTTGCAAGCTTGCTTGGTTGGCCAAAAAGGGCGTATGCGTTTTTTCCTGAATATATTCAGGAAAAAACGCATACGCCCTTTTTGGCCAAGTGCATCATTGTGGACGTTCTGCCTCTTTTCCTATGCTTTCAATGCAATTCCAGTCTACCTCCTGAAATCGGTTTCCTGCAATTCTGCCCCGCTTTCAAGTCCTCTTGGCAGCCTTACTTCAGTCTATTTTTGGACGATAGCTGTCATTTATAACTCTGCAGGTTTGTGAATTACAGTGCCCCTGAGCTCCTTTCTTCAACTCGCTTTCTTGTGACCTGGCCGCAACACCGCAGGATGGCTTCAGGCCCTAATCTGGTTCCGGCACGACACGCTGAGCCTTTGGTTATTTCCTCTTCCTGGTGGGAAATGAGAGTTAAATTTGCCCGTCCAGACACCTCCAGCTAGTCTCTCATTGGTTCTCGCTATTCCTCTTCATCTTCCGCAGAAATTGCAAACTGGGCCAAACAGGAGGTTAAAGGCGCTGACTCTCCAAGTGGGGAGAGTGTTAGTAAAGCGTCTGGAATGTTGCACCCGAGTACCAGGGTACGAAAACTGAGACATATTTGAACACGTCTCCCGATCACATGGTTGATCATACTCTAGGTTCCACATGCATGTTTTAGCTGAAGGAAGAATACCTTAAACCTGGGTAGTTGAAACCCTTGGAATGGGTACCATGCAATATGACTTCAAAGGGTCTTCATTTGCTCACCGAACCTCTCCAATCCTATCACTGTTGCGTTTATGCCCCTGTACACATGCTTGATTCTCTTTCGGAGACATAGCAATCCATAGGTTTTAAGATACTTACAAGTCAGGTACATTCTTAGGCGTTTAATATGCGGTGTTGAGTCCATTTCGTTGAGCAAGGAGTAGCTCTTGTCTATTCCATATTTGGCTTAAGGAACTTTATCTGTGCTCATTTCAATCTCTGGTTTTATGCAGCACCCCAACTCACCTTTCCCCTTAAGCAAGAATAAGTTGGTTTTCTAAATTTGAGACCCTGTTCTGTTCTGTAATTCAGTTCCTGTGTAGCCAAGTTTACATTCCGTGTATTACTGATATCTTACAATGTTTCTTTTTCTGTGTGACTTATTTCAGTTAGAATCATCATACCTGAATCCACTCATTGTGCTGCTAAGGGCCTGATGACACAGATTTCATTGCTGAGTGATATTGCTTTGTAAGTAAATACCACAACTTCTTTATCCATTTTTTACTTTCTGCGATGTTGAACTTGTACTGTAAACGAGGTTCTTGTAAACAGAGCCGTTCCAAACTTTGGGGTGGCTGTGTCTTTTTGATTTTAATTTCCCTAAGCTATAGGACCATAAGTGGAAGTGCCCTAGGTTCTGTTGCTTTGTTTTTTAGATGTTTCAGGAAACACCATACACTTCTCCCGAGTGGTTGTTGGCAATTTACATCCCGCCCATCAGCATAACAAGGCTCCCAGTTCTCCATGGCCTGTTGCCTTTCTGGATTTTACACTTTTTTCAGATGGCCCTTTTGACCGGGGGGAAGTGAGACTTCATTGTAGTGCAGATTTCCTTTGCAAGCTTGCTTGTTTGGCCAAAAAGGGCGTATGCGTTTTTTCCTGAATATATTCAGGAAAAAACGCATACGCCCTTTTTGGCCAAGTGCATCATTGTGGACGTTCTGCCTCTTTTCCTATGCTTTCAATGCAATTCCAGTCTACCTCCTGAAATCGGTTTCCTGCAATTCTGCCCCGCTTTCAAGTCCTCTTGGCAGCCTTACTTCAGTCTATTTTTGGACGATAGCTGTCATTTATAACTCTGCAGGTTTGTGAATTACAGTGCCCCTGAGCTCCTTTCTTCAACTCGCTTTCTTGTGACCTGGCCGCAACACCGCAGGATGGCTTCAGGCCCTAATCTGGTTCCAGCACGGCACGCTGAGCCTTTGGTTAATTCCTCTTCCTGGTGGGAAATGAGAGTTAAATTTGCTCGTCCAGACACCTCCAGCTAGTCTCTCATTGGTTCTCGCTATTCCTGTTCATCTTCCGCAGAAATTGCAAACTGGGCCAAACAGGAGGTTAAAGGGACTGACTCTCCAAGTCGGGAGAGTGTTAGTAAAGCGTCTGGAATGTTGCACCCGAGTACCAGGGGAGGAAAACTGAGACATATTTGAACACGTCTCCCGTTCACATGGTTGATCATACTTGGGTTCCACATGCATGTTTTAGCTGAAGGAAGAATACCTAAAAGCTGGGTAGTTGAAACCCGTGGAATGGGTACCATGCAATATGACTTCAAAGGGTCTTCATTTGCTCACCGAACCTCTCCAATCCTATCACTGCTGCGTTTATGCCCCTGTACACACGCTTGATTCTCTTTTGGAGACATAGCAATCCATCGGTTTTACGATACTTACTAGTCAGGTACATTCTTAGGCGTTTAATATGCGGTGTTGAGTCCATTTCGTTGAGCAAGGAGTAGCTCTTGTCTATTCCATATTTGACTTAAGGAACTTTATCTGTGCTCATTTCAATCTCTGGTTTTATGCAGCACCCCAACTCACCTTTACCCTTAAGCAAGCATAAGTTGGTTTTCTAAATTTGAGACCCTCTTCTGTTTTGGAATGCAGTTCCTGTGTAGCCAAGTTTACATTCCGTGTATTAGTGATATCTTATGATGTTTCTTTTTCTGTGTGACTTATTTCAGTTAGAATCATCATACCTGAATCCACTCATTGTGCTGCTAAGGGCCTGATGACACAGATTTCATTGCTGAGTGATATTGCTTTGTAAGTAAATACCACAACTTCTTTATCCATTTTTCACTTTCTGTGATATTGAACTTGTACGGTAAACGAGATTCTTGTAAACGGAGGCGTCCCAAACTTTGGGGTGGCTGTGTCTTTTTGATTTAATTTCCCTAAGCTATAGGACCATAAGTGAAAGTGCCCTAGGGTCTGTTGCTTTGTTTTTTAGATGTTTCTGGAAACACTATACACTTCTCCCGAGTGGTTGTTGGCAATTTACGTCCCGCCCATCAGCATAACAAGGCTCCCAGTTCTCCATGGCCTGTCCTGCCTTTCTGGATTTTACACTTTTTTCAGATGGCCCTTTTGACCGGGGGGAAGTGAGACTTCATTGTAGTGCAGATTTCCTTTGCAAGCTTGCTTGGTTGGCCAAAAAGGGCGTATGCGTTTTTTCCTGAATATATTCAGGAAAAAACGCATACGCCCTTTTTGGCCAAGTGCATCATTGTGGACGTTCTGCCTCTTTTCCTATGCTTTCAATGCAATTCCAGTCTACCTCCTGAAATCGGTTTCCTGCAATTCTGCCCCGCTTTCAAGTCCTCTTGGCAGCCTTACTTCAGTCTATTTTTGGACGATAGCTGTCATTTATAACTCTGCAGGTTTGTGAATTACAGTGCCCCTGAGCTCCTTTCTTCAACTCGCTTTCTTGTGACCTGGCCGCAACACCGCAGGATGTCTTCAGGCCCTAATCTGGTTCCGGCATGGCACGCTGAGCCTTTGGTTATTTCCTCTTCCTGGTGGGAAATGAGAGTTAAATTTGCCCGTCCACATACCTCCAGCTAGTCTCTCATTGGTTCTCGCTATTCCTGTTCATCTTCCGCAGAAATTGCAAACTGGGCCAAACAGGAGGTTAAAGGGACTGACTCTCCAAGTGGGGAGAGTGTTAGTAAAGCGTCTGGAATGTTGCACCCGAGTACCAGGGGAGGAAAAGTGAGACATATTTGAACACGTCTCCCGATCACATGGTTGATCATACTCTAGGTTCCACATGCATGTTTTAGCTGAAGGAAGAATACCTTAAACCTGGGTAGTTGAAACCCGTGGAATGGGTACCATGCAATATGACTTCAAAGGGTCTTCATTTGCTCACCGAACCTCTCCAATCCTATCACTGCTGCGTTTATGCCCCTGTACACATGCTTGATTCTCTTTCGGAGACATAGCAATCCATAGGTTTTAAGATACTTACAAGTCAGGTACATTCTTAGGCGTTTAATATGCGGTGTTGAGTCCATTTCCTTGAGCAAGGAGTAGCTCTTGTCTATTCCATATTTGGCTTAAGGAACTTTATCTGTGCTCATTTCAATCTCTGGTTTTATGCAGCACCCCAACTCACCTTTACCCTTAAGCAAGCATAAGTTGTTTTTCTAAAGTTGAGACCCTGGTCTGTTCTGTAATTCAGTTCCTGTGTAGCCAAGTTTCCATTCCGTGTATTACTGATATCTTATGATGTTTCTTTTTCTGTGTGACTTTTTTCAGTTAGAATCATCATACCTGAACCCACTCATTGTGCTGCTAAGGGCCTGATGACATAGATTTCATTGCTGAGTGATATTGCTTTGTAAGTGAATACCACAACTTCTTTATCCATTTTTCACATTCTGCGATGTTGAACTTGTACTGTAAACGAGGTTCTTGTAAACAGAGCCATTCCAAACTTTGGGGTGGCTGTGTCTTTTTGATTTTAATTTCCCTAAGCTATAGGACCATAAGTGGAAGTGCCCTAGGCTCTGTTGCTTTGTTTTTTAGATGTTTCAGGAAACACCATACACTTCTCCCAAGTGTCTGTTGGCAATTTACATCCCACCCATCAGCATAACAAGGCTCCCAGTTCTCCATGGCCTGTTGCCTTTCTGGATTTTACACTTTTTTCAGATGGCCCTTTTAACCGAGGGGAAGTGAGACTTCATTGTAGTGCAGATTTCCTTTGCAAGCTTGCTTGGTTGGCCAAAAAGGGCGTATGCGTTTTTTCCTGAATATATTCAGGAAAAAACGCATACGCACTTTTTGGCCAAGTGCATCATTGTGGACGTTCTGCCTCTTTTCCTATGCTTTCAATGCAATTCCAGTCTACCTCCTGAAATCGGTTTCCTGCAATTCTGCCCCGCTTTCAAGTCCTCTTGGCAGCCTTACTTCAGTCTATTTTTGGACGATAGCTGTCATTAATAACTCTGCAGGTTTGTGTATTACAGTGCCCCTGAGCTCCTTTCTTCAACTCGCTTTCTTGTGACCTGGCCGCAACACCGCAGGATGGCTTCAGGCCCTAATCTGGTTCCGGTACGGCACGCTGAGCCTTTGGTTATTTCCTCTTTCTGGTGGGAAATGAGAGTTAAATTTGCCCGTCCAGACACCTCCAGCTAGCCTCTCATTGGTTCTCACTATTCCTGTTCATCTTCCGCAGAAATTGCAAACTGGGCCAAACAGGAGGTTAAAGGCGCTGACTCTCCAAGTGGGGAGAGTGTTAGTAAAGCGTCTGGAATGTTGCACCCGAGTACCAGGGGAGGAAAACTGAGACATATTTGAACACGTCTCCCGTTCACATGGTTGATCATACTTGGGTTCTACATGCATGTTTTAGCTGAAGGAAGAATACCTTAAACCTGGAGAGTGGAGACCCGTGGAATGGGTACCATGCAATATGACTTCAAAGGGTCTTCATTTGCTCACCGAACCTCTCCAATCCTATCACTGCTGCGTTTATGCCCCTGTACACATGCTTGATTCTCTTTCGGAGACATAGCAATCCACAGGTTTTACGATACTTACTAGTCAGGTACATTCTTAGGCGTTTAATATGCGGTGTTGAGTCCATTTCGTTGAGCAAGGTGTAGCTCTTGTCTATTCCATATTTGACTTAAGGAACTTTATCTGTGCTCATTTCAATCTCTGGTTTTATGCAGCACCCCAACTCACCTTTACCCTTAAGCAAGCATAAGTTGGTTTTCTAAATTTGAGACCCTGTTCTGTTCTGTAATTCAGTTCCTGTGTAGCCAAGTTTACATTCCGTGTATTACTGATATCTTATGATGTTTCTTTTTCTGTGTGACTTATTTCAGTTAGAATCATCATACCTGAATCCACTCATTATGCTGCTAAGGGCCTGATGACATAGATTTCATTGCTGAGTGATACTGCATTGTACGTAAGTACCTCAAGTTCTTTATCCATTTTTCACTTTCTGTGATATTGAACTTGTACGGTAAACGAGGTTCTTGTAAACGGAGGCTTCCCAAACTTTGGGGTGGCTGTGTCTTTTTGATTTTAATTTCCCTAAGCTATAGGACCATAAGTGGAAGTGCCCTAGGTTCTGTTGCTTTGTTTTTTAGATGTTTCAGGAAACACCATACACTTCTCCTGAGTGGTTGTTGGCAATTTACATCCCGCCCATCAGCAAAACAAGGCTCCCAGTTCTCCATGGCCTGTCCTGCCTTTCTGGATTTTACACTTTTTTCAGATGGCCCTTTTGACCGGGGGGAAGTGAGACTTCATTGTAGTGCAGATTTCCTTTGCAAGCTTGCTTGGTTGGCCAAAAAGGGCGTATGCGTTTTTTCCTGAATATATTCAGGAAAAAACGCATATGCCCTTTTTGGCCAAGTGCATCATTGTGGACGTTCTGCCTCTTTTCCTATGCTTTCAATGCAATTCCAGTCTACCTCCTGAAATCAGTTTCCTGCAATTCTGCCCCGCTTTCAACTCCACTTGGCAGCCTTACTTCAGTCTATTTTTGGACGATAGCTGTCATTTATAACTCTGCAGGTTTGTGAATTACAGTGCCCCTGAGCTCCTTTCTTCAACTCCTTTTCTTTTGAGCTGGCCGCAACACCGCAGGATGACTTCAGGCCCTAATCTGGCTCCGGTACGGCACGCTGAGCCTTTGGTTATTTCCTCTTCCTGGTGGGAAATGAGAGTTAAATTTGCCCGTCCAGACACCTCCAGCTAGCCTCTCATTGGTTCTCGCTATTCCTGTTCATCTTCCGCAGAAATTGCAAACTGGGCCAAACAGGAGGTTAAAGACACTGACTCTCCAGGTCGGGAGAGTGTTAGTAAAGCGTCTGGAATGTTGCTCCCGAGTACCAGGGGAGGAAAACTGAGACATATTTGAACACGTCTCCCGTTCACATGGTTGATCATACTTGGGTTCCACATGCATGTTTTAGCTGAAGGAAGAATACCTAAAAGCTGTGTAGTTGAAACCCGTGGAATGGGTACCATGCAATATGACTTCAAAGGGTCTTCATTTGCTCACCGAACCTCTCCAATCCTATCACTGCTGCGTTTATGCCCCTGTACACACGCTTGATTCTCTTTTGGAGACATAGCAATCCATCGGTTTTACGATACTTACTAGTCAGGTACATTCTTAGGCGTTTAATATGCGGTGTTGAGTCCATTTCGTTGAGCAAGGAGTAGCTCTTGTCTATTCCATATTTGACTTAAGGAACTTTATCTGTGCTCATTTCAATCTCTGGTTTTATGCAGCACCCCAACTCACCTTTACCCTTAAGCAAGCATAAGTTGGTTTTCTAAATTTGAGACCCTCTTCTGTTTTGGAATGCAGTTCCTGTGTAGCCAAGTTTACATTCCGTGTATTAGTGATATCTTATGATGTTTCTTTTTCTGTGTGACTTATTTCAGTTAGAATCATCATACCTGAATCCACTCATTGTGCTGCTAAGGGCCTGATGACACACATTTCATTGCTGAGTGATATTGCTTTGTAAGTAAATACCACAACTTCTTTATCCATTTT
This sequence comes from Stenella coeruleoalba, assembly GCF_951394435.1. Classification (NCBI taxonomy): domain Eukaryota; kingdom Metazoa; phylum Chordata; class Mammalia; order Artiodactyla; family Delphinidae; genus Stenella; species Stenella coeruleoalba. The sequence continues at coordinate 1,329,387 of NW_027646280.1, forward strand.
TCACTTTCTGCGATGTTGAACTTGTACTGTAAACGAGTTTCTTGTAAACAGAGGCGTCCCAAACTTTGGGGTGGCTGTGTCTTTTTGATTTTAATTTCCCTAAGCTATAGGACCATAAGTGGAAGTGCCCTAGGCTCTGTTGCTTTGATTTTTAGATGTTTCAGGAAACACCATACACTTCTCCCGAGTGGTTGTTGGCAATTTACATCCCGCCCATCAGCATAACAAGGCTCCCAGTTCTCCATGGCCTGTCCTGCCTTTCTGGATTTTACACTTTTTTCAGATGGCCCTTTTGACCGGGGGGAAGTGAGACTTCATTGTAGTGCAGATTTCCTTTGCAAGCTTGCTTGGTTGGCCAAAAAGGGCGTATGCGTTTTTTCCTGAATATATTCAGGAAAAAACGCATACGCCCTTTTTGGCCAAGTGCATCATTGTGGACGTTCTGCCTCTTTTCCTATGCTTTCAATGCAATTCCAGTCTACCTCCTGAAATCGGTTTCCTGCAATTCTGCCCCACTTTCAAGTCCTCTTGGCAGCCTTACTTCAGTCTATTTTTGGACGATAGCTGTCATTTATAACTCTGCAGGTTTGTGAATTACAGTGCCCCTGAGCTCCTTTCTTCAACTCGCTTTCTTGTGACCTGGCCGCAACACCGCAGGATGGCTTCAGGCCCTAATCTGGTTCCGGTACGGCACGCTGAGCCTTTGGTTATTTCCTCTTCCTGGTGGGAAATGAGAGTTAAATTTGCCCGTCCAGACACCTCCAGCTAGCCTCTCATTGGTTCTCACTATTCCTGTTCATCTTCCGCAGAAATTGCAAACTGGGCCAAACAGGAGGTTAAAGGCGCTGACTCTCCAAGTGGGGAGAGTGTTAGTAAAGCGTCTGGAATGTTGCACCCGAGTACCAGGGGAGGAAAACTGAGACATATTTGAACACGTCTCCCGTTCACATGGTTGATCATACTTGGGTTCCACATGCATGTTTTAGCTGAAGGAAGAATACCTTAAACCTGGAGAGTGGAGACCCGTGGAATGGGTACCATGCAATATGACTTCAAAGGGTCTTCATTTGCTCACCGAACCTCTCCAATCCTATCACTGCTGCGTTTATGCCCGTGTACACACGCTTGATTCTCTTTTGGAGACATAGCAATCCATAGGTTTTAAGATACTTACTAGTCAGGTACATTCTTAGGCGTTTAATATGTGGTGTTGAGTCCATTTCGTTGAGCAAGGAGTAGCTCTTGTCTATTCCATATTTGGCTTAAGGAACTTTATCTGTGCTCATTTCAATCTCTGGTTTTATGCAGCACCCCAACTCACCTTTCCCCTTAAGCAAGCATAAGTTGGTTTTCTAAATTTGAGACCCTGTTCTGTTTTGGAATGCAGTTCCTGTGTAGCCAAGTTTACATTCCGTGTATTAGTGATATCTTATGATGTTTCTTTTTCTGTGTGACTTATTTCAGTTAGAATCATCGTACCTGAATCCACTCATTGTGCTGCTACGGGCCTGATGACATAGATTTCATTGCTGAGTGATACTGCATTGTACGTAAGTACCACAAGTTCTTTATCCATTTTTCACTTTCTGTGATATTGAACTTGTACTGTAAACAAGGTTCTTGTAAACAGAGCCGTTCCAAACTTTGGGGTGGCTGTGTCTTTTTGATTTTAATTTCCCTAAGCTATAGGACCATAAGTGGAAGTGCCCTAGGTTCTGTTGCTTTGTTTTTTAGATGTTTCAGGAAACACCATACACTTCTCCCGAGTGGTTGTTGGCAATTTACATCCCGCCCATCAGCATAACAAGGCTCCCAGTTCTCCATGGCATGTCCTGCCTTTCTGGATTTTACACTTTTTTCAGATGGCCCTTTTGACCGGGGGGAAGTGAGACTTCATTGTAGTGCAGATTTCCTTTGCAAGCTTGCTTGGTTGGCCAAAAAGGGCGTATGCGTTTTTTCCTGAATATATTCAGGAAAAAACGCATACGCCCTTTTTGGCCAAGTGCATCATTGTGGACGTTCTGCCTCTTTTCCTATGCTTTCAATGCAATTCCAGTCTACCTCCTGAAATCGGTTTCCTGCAATTCTGCCCCGCTTTCAAGTCCACTTGGCAGCCTTACTTCAGTCTATTTTTGGACGATAGCTGTCATTTATAACGCTGCAGGTTTGTGAATTACAGTGCCCCTGAGCTCCTTTCTTCAACTTGCTTTCTTTTGAGCTGGCCGCAACACCGCAGGATGACTTCAGGCCCTAATCTGGCTCCGGTACGGCACGCTGAGCCTTTGGTTATTTCCTCTTCCTGGTGGGAAATGAGAGTTAAATTTGCCCGTCCAGACACCTCCAGCTAGCCTCTCATTGGTTCTCGCTATTCCTGTTCATCTTCCGCAGAAATTGCAAACTGGGCCAAACAGGAGTTTAAAGGCGCTGACTCTCCAAGTGGGGAGAGTGTTAGTAAAGCGTCTGGAATGTTGCACCCGAGTACCAGGGGAGGAAAACTGAGACATATTTGAACACGTCTCCCGTTCACATGGTTGATCATACTTGGGTTCCACATGCATGTTTTAGCTGAAGGAAGAATACCTTAAACCTGGAGAGTTGAGACCCGTGTAATGGGTACCATGCAATATGACTTCAAAGGGTCTTCATTTGCTCACCGAACCTCTCCAATCCTATCACTGCTGCGTTTATGCCCCTGTACACACGCTTGATTCTCTTTCGGAGACATAGCAATCCATAGGTTTTACGATACTTACTAGTCAGGTACATTCTTAGGCGTTTAATATGCGGTGTTGAGTCCATTTCGTTCAGCAAGGAGTAGCTCTTGTCTATTCCATATTTGGCTTAAGGAACTTTATCTGTGCTCATTTCAATCTCTGGTTTTATGCAGCACCCCAACTCACCTTTACCCTTAAGCAAGCATAAGTTGGTTTTCTAAATTTGAGACCCTCTTCTGTTCTGTAATTCAGTTCCTGTGTAGCCAAGTTTACATTCCGTGTATTACTGATATCTTATGATGTTTCTTTTTCTGTGTGACTTATTTCAGTTAGAATCATCATACCTGAATCCACTCATTGTGATGCTAAGGGCCTGATGACATAGATTTCATTGCTGAGTGATATTGCTTTGTAAGTAAATACCACAACTTCTTTATCCATTTTTCACTTTCTGCGATGTTGAACTTGTACTGTAAACGAGGTTCTTGTAAACAGAGGCGTCCCAAACTTTGGGGTGGCTGTGTCTTTTTGATTTTAATTTCCCTAAGCTATAGGACCATAATTGGCAGTGCCCTAGGCTCTGTTGCTTTGTTTTTTAGTTGTTTCAGGAAACACCATACACTTCTCCCCAGTGTCTGTTGGCAATTTACATCCCGCCCATCAGCATAACAAGGCTCCCAGTTCTCAATGGCCTGTTGCCTTTCTGGATTTTACACTTTTTTCAGATGGCCCTTTTGACCGGGGGGAAGTGAGACTTCATTGTAGTGCAGATTTCCTTTGCAAGCTTGCTTGGTTGGCCAAAAAGGGCGTATGCGTTTTTTCCTGAATATATTCAGGAAAAAACGCATACGCCCTTTTTGGCCAAGTGCATCATTGTCGAGTTTCTGACTCTCTTCATATGCTTTCAATGCAATTCCAGTCTACCTCCTGAAATCGGTTTCCTGCAATTCTGCCTTGCTTTCAATGCCTCTTCATAGCCTTACCTCAATATATTTTTTAAAAATAGTTGGCCTTTATAACTCTGCAGGTTTTTGAATTGCAGTGGCCCTTAGCTCCATTTTTTAGCTCTTATTTTTGTGGTCTTGCCCCATAACCACAGGATTCCTTGAAGCCCTATTTTTCTTCTGGGGCACCTTGCTGTGCCTTTGGTTAATTCTTCTTACTGATGTGATATTAGAGTGACATGTGCCCATTGAAACCGCTACAGCTAGTTTCTCACTGGTTCCCCCTATTCCCATTCATCCTCTGCACTAACTGCAGACTGTGCGATACCAGAACTTAAAGGCATTGACTCCATGTGGGGATGTTGTTAGTAAAGCGGCTGGAATGTCGATCCGGAGCCCCAGGAGAGGAAAAATGAGGTGCGTTTTAGAAACCTTTCCCGATCATATGGTATACCAGTCGCTGGGTTTCCCAAGCATGGTTTAGCTGTAGGAAGATTCCCTTCAACCTGGAGTGTTGGGACCCTTGGAATGAGTAGCATGAAGTATTGCATTAAACTTTCGGCAGTTGCTCACCAAAGCTCACCAATCCTGTCAGCCCCAAGTGTCCAGCCTTATGTCTTATCCAGCTGTGGGTTTATATGTGGTCAATCCAGGTTGCATCACAGCCCCTGAGCGAATTTTGTAAGAATTTTTCTCTCTTTCATTGTTTCAGCGTTTTGTTTTTAAAATTTATTTCTATAATGGGGTTTAGCTCCTTTTCACTGCTGTGTTTGTGCCGCTCTGCACACACTTGATTCCCTTATGGAGATATATCAATACATGGGTTTTAAGATTCTTATTCCTCAGATATATTTCTCTGCGGTGTATAGGGTGTGTTGAGGCCTGTTCATTGAGCAAGGTGTAGATCTTGTCTAATACCTATTTGGTTTATTGAACGGTATCTGTGCTAATTTCAAACTCTGGTTTTATGCATCACCCCACCTCTCCTTTCCCCTTAAGCTGACATAAGTGTGTTTTCTAAATGTGAGACACCGTTCTGTTCTGTAATTCATTTCTTGTGCAGCCATATTTACCCTCCCTCTATAAGTGATATCTTATGATATGTTTCTTTTTCTGTTTGACTTATTTCAAGTAGTATTATCGGACCTAAATCCACTCTTTATCCTTCTACTAGCCTTATTACATTGATTTCATGGTGAAGAGATATTCCATTGTACATAAGTACCACATCTTCTTTATCCATTGTTCTCTTTCCTGGGATATTTAAGGTGTACTGAAGTTGAGGTTCTTGTAAACAGAGTAGCCCTAAACTGTGGTGTGCTTGTGTCTTGTTGATTTTTAGACTTCCCTAGATATACTCCCATGATTGGAAGTGTCCTATGCTCTGTAGCTCTGTTTTTTAGATGATTTAGGAACCACCATACACTTCTCCAGAGTGGCTCTCGGCAGTTCACACACTGCCCATCAGCGTATAAAGGCTCCCTGTTCTCCATGGCCTGTCCTGCATTTCTGGTTTTTACAATTTTTTAGGATGGCCCTTTTGACCGGTGGGAAGTGAGACTTCTTTGTTGTGCACATTTGCATTGCTTGCTTGCTTCGTTGCCCATAAAGTGCGTATGCGTTTTTTCCTGGATATAATCAGGAAAAAACGCATACGCCCTTTTGGGCCAACTGCATCATTGTCGAAATTCTGCCGCTTTTCATGTGCGTTAAAGACGAGTCCAATCTATCTCTTGAAATCTGTTTCTTGCAATTCTGTCTTGCATTCAGATCCTCTTCTTTGCCTTACCTCAACATATTTTTGGACGTTAGTTTTCATTTATAACTCTGCAGGTTTGTGAATTGCAGTGACCCTGAGCTCCATTTTTTAAGTTGCTCTTTTGTGAGCTGGCCTCAAACCCGCAGGATTGCTTCAGGCCCTATTTTGGCTCCGGTGAGGCAGGCTGAGCCTTTCTTTAATTCTTATTCTTAATGGGAAATTAGAGTGATATGTGCCCGTCCAAACCCCTACAACTCTTCTCTCATTGGTTCCCCCTCTTCCCGTTCATCCTCCTCACAATTTGCAAAATGTGTGAAACAGAAGTTTAAATGTGCTGATTCTCCAAGTGGGGAGATTCTAAGTAGCGTGGCTGGAATGGTGAACAGGAGCACCAGGAGAGGATAAATGAGGTGCATTTTAGACACATCTCCCGATCACATGGTGTACAGTCCTCTGGGTTTTCCATGCATGTTTTAGCTGTAGGAAGATCCCTTGAACCTGCAGATTTGGGACCCATTGAATGGGTACCAGGTAGTATTACTTTAAAGGGTGTGCATTTCCTCACCCAACCTCACATTTCTCTTAGCGCAAACAGTTTCCAGCCTTATGTCTCATCCTGCTGTGGGTCTAGATGTGTTCAATCCATGTTGCATCACCGTCCCTGAGGAAAAGTTGTAAGAGGTTTTCTCTGTCTCTCTGTCGTTTATTTTTTTCAATTTATTACTATATTGGTTACAGCTGATTTTCAAAGCTCTGTTTCTTGCTGCTGTACATCCACTTGATTCGCGTACAGAGAGACATCAATAAATTCTTTTTCAGATTCTTACCAGTCGTATATATTCTTTTCCGGTGACTTGAGTGTGCTGAGTGCAGTTCTTTTAGCTACCGTGTAGGCCTTGTTGATTATCAGTTTGGTATTTGGAATGGTATCTTTGCTAATTTCAACCTCCTGGATGATGCCTCACCCCTCCCCACCTTTCCCGTTTAGCAGCCTTATGCGTGTTTTCTACATATTTGACTATGTTTTTGTTTTGTAATTTATTTCATGTGTAGCCATTTTGGATTCCACCTTTAAGTGATATCTTATGATATGTGTCTTTTTCTTTTTGAATTCTGTCACTTAGAATGATCATACGTAACTCCTCCGGAGTTGTTACAACTGGCCATATTTCATTGATTTCCAGGCTGAATAATATTCCACTCTACCTAAGTACCACATCTCTATCCATTTTTTCCCTCCAGAGACATTTAAGTTATATCCTAGTCGAGGATCTTTTAAACAGAGAGGGGGTAAACATTGGGGTGCCTGTGTCCTCTCGATTTTTGTTTTTCCCAAGATATACGCCCATGAGTGCAAGTGCCCTATGCTCTGTAGCTCATTTTTTAGATGCTTTAGTAAACACAATACACTTCTCCAGAATGGCCGTTGGCAATATACATTTCCACTATAAGTCTCACAGGGCTCCCTCTTCTCGTTGCCCTGTCCTGCATTTCTGTTGTTTACGCTTTATGAGGATGGCTCTTCTGACTGATGCGAAGTGATATCTTTTGTAGTATTGACTTCCAGTGCCCACCTGTTTGGTTGGCTAAAAAAGTGTATGCCCTTTTCTTGAATATATACAGAAAAGAACGCATACACCCTTTTTGGCCAACTGCAATGTTGGCAATGTTCAGCTCCTTTTCTTGTGCTTAATGGCGAGTCCTTTCTACCTCCTCAAATCCCTTTCCTGCCATTCTCCCTTGCTTACAAGTCCTTTTCTCTGACTTTCCTCAAGACATTTTTCAGTGATGGATATTTTCAACTCTGCAGTTTTGTGAATTTTACTGCCCCTGAGTTCCATTGTTCAACTCGTGTTTATGGGAACTGGCCACAAAGCAGCGGGATTTCCTCAAGCCCTATACTGTTTCCATGGGCAACCCTAGCCTTTGGTCAATTCGTCTTCCTGATTGGAAATTAGAGTGACATGTGCCTGTCTGAACACCTAGGACTTGTCTCTCATTGTTCCTCATCCTTCCGCTTCATCCTCTGGACAAATTCCAAACTGTACGCAACAGGATGTTGACAGTGCTGACATCTCCAAGTGGGGAGACTGTTAGTAAAGACGCTGGAGGGGTGAACCCGAGCACCAGGAGATGAGGAGATGAGATGCCTTTTCCAAACTCTTCCCGATCAGACGGTATACCATCCTCTGGGTGTGACAGACATGTTTTAGCAGTAGGAAGAGTCCCATTCATGTAAGGAGAACACCAGGGCTTTTTCAAAATCAGTGTCTCCCCGAAACCCAAACTGGGGAAGTTTTTAAGCTACGGCTACACATATGTTCATTAAGGGCCTTGGGAAGTAGGCAGAGTCCAAACTTTAGATGATTGAAGTCTTCAGGGTCAGAAGCACTCACCACCAGCTTCCCTTAGGCTACACTTTAACTGTCATTGATAGATGATGTCAATAAAAATATCTATTCTTTTTCAGATTATTTCCCCTTATAGGTTATTGCAAAATGTTGAGTGTAGTTCCCTGTGCTATACAGTAGTTCCTTGTTGATGATCTATTTTATACATAGCAGTGTGTATGTGTTCATTCCAAACTGTTAATTTATCCCTCCTCCCACCTTTCCCCTTTGGTAATAATAAATTATAAGATTTTATACTTCTCAGAAATGGGGGAGCTGAAAGAGAGGTATCATTTTCAATGGAAAAGCATTTAAAACAAGATTGAAGGTTTAACCAAGATTATTAGCTGTACATCCTTGGAAAGAAATCACTTCGTTTCTCTAATATTGACCTGACAAATAAGACAAACCTTTTCACTGAACTTGCTTATAAAAAGTGATGGAAATATCAAATGGAAGTGTTAAAAACATCTTATTTTACCCGAGCCTTATACACTGTTCTATGTTAACTACAGTTTGGCTCACACATCTGTTCATTGAGGTTACAATAGTCTCAATTTCTGTTACTGATCCTCCAGAGTGGACCCCAACAAGTGTCCCCCTGCCCAGTGTCATTGGGGCCAACAGATCGAGACTGAGTTTGGTTCACAAGCAAAGGAAACTTTATATTTTGATCAGAGAATGGAGAGGTGAGAGCATGCACTACCCCGTGGGCTGTGGGCTGGGCTGCTGTGTAGAGATCCTGTCAGAGTCAGTGGGAGGGAGGGAGGCGGCGGAGCTCTCGAGGGCCGGGTTGGCTGTAGCTCAGGCTCTATATCGTGGAGTCTGCACTGGGCCCCAGGAGCTGAGGTGTCGACCCAGCCATTCTGCACTAGGAAATCTGGTCTGAAGTGCCGGGTGTGGAACCTCTGCATGCGGGACCCTAGGAGCACGTGAAATTAGACAAAGCACAAAGGATAAAAAAGGTTAGACTTGACTTTATTGCCCAGATTCTATTTTTATCTCCCAGGGATTTTTAATGGGCTTTGCTGGGGACAAACCCCTCCTCTGCCTTTTGTCCCGTTCCTCATTCTTGGAGTGCTGAGGGTGCAGACCCTTCTTCTGTAACTGCTGAGTGCTGAGTTGGGAGCCCTCATACCCTGGGGCGAGGGTCAGAGCTTCTCCCCAGCAGCCTCCCGGTGACGTTGATTGTCCCCAGGACCCCTGCCTCCCTGCTCGTCCACCTGAGCACCAGCATTGGAAGTGTTATAGATTCTAATGACCTTTAAGGGTCCAGGAAAGAGATGTGCAGAGACGCTGTGGGGGCCGGTTTCACCCCGCCCCACATTTGTTCGGCCACCTTAGGCTGACCGTCTCTGCCAGCCTAGATGCTCTGACCAGTAGTCTGCGCTTTCTTCAATTAGGCCCCTGAATTAACGTACAAACAGCACCAGGTGTCAGAGCCCTGCCCGCTCAACTCCCAGACAGTCCAGGGTCAGTGGTGACCAAGGACCATGATGGCTACTGAGTCAACAGCCTTTTGAAGTAAACAGGAGTCCAGCCGGTCTTATTGGCCACCATCATCACGGTGTCTGTAGGCTTTTCTATGGTGACAGTGTGGTATACTGTTCCCCCGCCAAGATTATTAGCTCCCCTCTGGGTGCAGTAAGTCCTGCAAGCAGTAGTCTACTCTTTTGGGACACACTCTTGTTGTTTTATGAGAGAAACTCCAGGTCAAGTGATGTTCACACGAGTCGTCATGGTGCCCTGTTGCCCCCGGTTATCTCTCTGGATGTTGGAGTTGGAGGGCCTCCTCACTCGAGGTCGGTGTGCCCACGGAGCGAACCCTGCAACTTCAGGGCATGGTTGGTGGTTAGGATCACCACGTGGGGTCCTTTTCCCTTAGGAGGGAGGTGGCCTTTTGGGCTGCTGATTTCCAGGTTTTTAGATACCGCCAGTATCTTGGCCAGATGTGGCAGTGGGCCAAGCCCCTTAGTGACCGTAGTTTATCCTACCTGGATGGCATTCTTGCATTGTTCCATTTCAAGCGGTCCCAGTTTTTGCACTAATTCTCCAATGGCGATTCACCTTTCACTGGGAATGTAAAGGTCAAAGGGTTTAGCTAAATTAGGGAGTTCCAGGGCAAGGGTCTGAATTGACTGCTCTTTCCATTCTTGAAAGGCCACTTCTGGATTCTATTCAAAAGGATCATCATCTTTTCCTTTCAGTGTTTCATATAGAGGCCCAGCTAGTAGACTGTAGTTAGGGATCCAGAAGCAGCAAACCCTGGCCTCCCCAGGAACCCCTAAGCTGTCTTCTAGTTTTAGAAAGGGGTAAGGCTGAAAATGGTTTCTTCCCTTTCCTGGGATGGGCTTCTCTGACCTTCTGTGAGAATGAAGCCCAGGCAGGTCACCGCAGTCTGTGATATTTGAGCTTTTTCTTGGACAACTTCTATCCTTTATTGGCTTGGTAGTTCAGAGGCCTCCTTAGTAGGGCTGGTGATCAGAATGTCGTCTGCATATTGAAGGAGGGTTTCCTTTTCCAGAGGTAGAACTTTTAGGTCTTTAGCTAAGCTTTCCCCAAAGATGGTGTGGGAATTTTTGCACCCTTGGGGCCAGACGGCCCGGAAGTATTGTTTTAGTTGTATGTGGAGTCCTGCCACTCACAAGCCAAAATTTCTTGTGACTCTGGGACTAATGGAATACAAAAGAAGGCATCATTGAAGACTAATACAGAATACCATGTCCTGGTGGTTGGTAGAATGACCAGCAGGGTGTAGGAATTAGGAGCAACTGGAGGTATATCCTCGGTGGCTTCACTGACTGTCCTGACATCCTTTACCAGGTCCCCAGCAGCCCATGGGGCTCTCGTGGTCAGACCAATCCCAGAATATGGAGCTCACCTGGGCAGGTACCCCACCCCCACCCCAGCCCACGGGGCTCTCGTGGTCAGGCCCCTCCCAGGATACAGAGCTACCCTTGCAGGTACCGTGGCAGGGCTGGGCACACAGGAACCGTGCACATAGCCCTCATTGCAGAGCACCCCCAGCTCACCTGTCGCTCAGAGCTGACACAGAGCACCTCAGAGCAGGACTTGAACTAACAAACAGCAGCTGCGACAGGTCTGTGACCCTGGGCATCACTCTGTGAGGCCTCCCTCCACCTGGTCTTCCAGAGACTTCCACTGCACCCGGGGCACCAGGCCTCTGTCTCCAACCACCACCCACCCCTCCTCTGCCTGACTCCTGGGTTCCTCTCATTAGGAGAGGGTTTTCTTGAAGTTGTCTCCCACTCATGGGCCAGATAAAATGATTAGAAAACAAGCCAAAGCTGCAGCCCCTTGTCTATCCTGACTCTCAGGAGCCCACACCTGTTCCTTGGACCTGGCCGGTTCAGCAAGTTCCATTTTCTGCAACTGTGAGCCCCGGAGGGGTGATGATTGGCTGACCTGGGCAGCCTTACCGTGCCGGCCAGCCCTCCCCAGGTGTGCCTGGGTTGAGATCAATATAAATACCACTCCAGGCAGCAAGAGCCCCTGCAGCCGTGCCTGACGCCATTTTCTCTGCCCTGTCAGCAGTCTCGGGGCTGGGCTGGTGGGAGGGAGTGAGAGGCCACGGCTTTGTGGGTGGCCCAGTGTGAGTGGGGCTCTGCTGGACTTTCTGCAGCAGTTGCCAGGCTGCCACCTGCTAAAGAAGAGGATGTGTCACCCATACCTGCTGCTGGAATTTCTCCCTGGGCAGAGGTGAGGAAGGAAAAAAGCAGTGGGGGCAGGGACAGGACGGGTATCTCAGGCAGGGAAATGGAAATCTTCCAGAAGAGCACCCAGGGCCAGGACCATCCTGGCTGGCCTGCAGGCACCAAGTCGGCCGGCATGCTGTCACTCGTGTGGCTCTATGGCCCTTCCTCTAGGCTTTCAAGTCCTTGTATATATTCAGGTGTTTTACCTGGGACGGGTGGGAATAGTTCAGCAGCAACTGGCCTGGGGCTCAGCTCACGTTTACTCACAGATGCCTCGGCACGGTGCCCCAGCTTTGCAATGAGGACGCTTGTTGTGTGGGGGCTGCTGGCTGAATGGGAGACGATTCCCCACCACTGACCAACTTCAGAATTGTTTACAACTGGAGCAAGTGCCCTGATACGGTTTTCCTCTGTGTAACTGGTGGGTTCTGTGTTTTTTTTCTCTTTTTCGTTTTTGGTTCAAGGTAGATTTTATTCCTCTTTTTTGTATTTACAGATATAAGCATGGAAATAATTTATTCATATAAATACATGTATGTGCAGGGAATAATTGTTTTTTCTGTTTTATTTTTTAAATTTTATTTCTTTTTAATTTTGAATTTTATTTTATATTTTTATACAGCAGGTTCTTATTGGTTATCTATTTTATACATATAAATGTATACATGCCAATCCCAGTCTCTCAACTCCTCCCACCACCACCCCCCCAACAGCTTTCCCCCCTTGTTGTCCATACGTTTGTTGTCTACATCTGTTGCTCTATTTATGCCTTGCAAAATGGTTAATCTGTACAGTATTTCTAGGTTCCACATATATGCATGAATATACAAGATTTGTTTTTCTCTTTCTGACTTACTTCACTCTGTATGACAGTCTCTAGATCCATCGACGTCTCTACAAATGACCCAATTTCATTCCTTTTCATGGCTTAGTAATATTCCATTTTATATATGTACCACAGCTTTATGCATTCGTCTGTCTGTGGGCATTTAGGTTGCTTCCATTACCTCGATATTGTAAATAGTGATGCAATGAACATTGCGGTGAATGACTCTTTTTGATTTATGGTTTTGTCTGGGTATATGTCCAGTACTGGGATTGCTGTATCATATGGTAATTCTATTGTTAGTTTCTTAAGAAATTCCATATTGTTCTCCATAATGACTGTATCAATTTATATTCCCAACAATAGTGGAAGAGGGTTCCTTTTCTCCACACCCTTTCCAGCATTTTTTGTTTGTAGATTTTCAATGATGCCTATTCTACCAGGTGTGAGGTGATACCTCATTGTTGAATCCATTTCGTTGAGCAAGGGGTAGCTCTTGTCTATTCCATATTTGGCTTATGGAACGGTATCTGTGCTAATTTCAAACTCTGCTTTTATGCAGCACCCCAACTCACCTTCCCCCTTAAGCAGGCATAAGTTGGTTTTCTAAACTTGAGACCCTGTTCTGTTTTGTAATTCAGTTCATGTGTAGCCAAGTTCACATTCCGTGTATTAGTGATACCTTATGATGTTTCTTTTTCTGTGTGACTTATTTCACTTAGAATCATCGTGCCTCAATGCACTCATTATGCTGGTACGGGCCTGGTGACATAGATTTCATTGCTGAGTGGTATTCTGTTGTACAGAAGTACCGCAACTTCTTTATCCATTATTTGCTCTCTGGGATATTTAACTTGTGCCGTAGAAGAGATTCCTCTAAAAAGAGCCGTCCCAAATTTTGGGGTTGCTGTGTCTTTTTGATATTAATTTCCCTAAGCTATAGGACCATAAGTGGAAGTGCCCTAGGCTCTGTTGCTTTGTTTTTTAGATGTTTCAGGAAACACCATACACTTCTCCTGAGTGTCTGTTGGCAATTTACATCCCGCCCATCAGCATAACAAGGCTCCTAGTTCTCCATGGCCTGTCCTGCCTTTCTGGATTTTACACTTTATTCTCATGGCCCTTTTGACCGGGGGGAAGTGAGACTTCATTGTAGTGCAGATTTCCTTTGCAAGCTTGCTTGGTTGGCCAAAAAGGGCGTATGCGTTTTTTCCTGAATATATTCAGGAAAAAACGCATATGCCCTTTTGGCAAAGTGCATCATTGTGGACGTTCTGCCTCTTTTCCTACGCTTTCAATACAATTCCAGTCTACCTCCTGAAATCGGTATCCTGCAATTCTGCCCCGCTTTCAAGTCCTCTTGGAAGCCTTACTTCTGTCTATTTTTGGACGATAGCTGTCATTTATAACTCTGCAGGTTTGTGAATTACAGAGCCCCTGAGCTCCTTTCTTCAACTCACTTTCTTGTGAGCTGGCCGCAACACCGCAGGATGGCTTCAGGCCCTAATCTGTTTCCGCCACGGCACGCTGAGCCTTTGGTTAATTCCTCTTCCTAGTGGGAAATGAGAGTTAAATTTGCCCGTCCAGACACCTCCAGCTAGTCTCTCATTGGTTCTCCCTATTCCTGTTCATCTTCCGCAGAAATTGCAAACTGGGCCAAACAGGAGGTTAAAGGCACTGACTGTCCAAGTCGGGAGAGTGTTAGTAAAGCGTCTGGAATGTTGCACCCGAGTACCATGGTATGAAAACTGAGACATATTTGAACACGTCTCCCGATCACACGGTTGATCATACTCTGGGTTCCACATGCATGTTTTAGCTGAAGGAAGAACACCTTAAACCTGGAGAGTTGAGACCCGTGGAATGGGTACCATGCAATATGACTTCAAAGGGTCTTCATTTGCTCACCGAACCTCTCCAATCCTATCACTGCTGCATTTATGCCCCAGTACACACGCTTGATTCTCTTTCGGAGACATAGCAATCCATAGGTTTTAAGATACTTACTAGTCAGGTATATTCTTAGGCGTTTAATATGGGGTGTGGAGTCCATTTCGTTGAGCAAGGAGTAGCTCTTGTCTATTCCATATTTGGCTTAAGGAACTTTATCTGTGCTCATTTCAATCTCTGGTTTTATGCAGCACCCCAACTCACCTTTCCACTTAAGCAAGCATAAGTTGGTTTTCTAAATTTGAGACCCTGTTCTGTTTTGCAATTCAGTTCCTCTGTAGCCAAGTTTAAATTCCATGTATTAGTGATATTTTTTGATGTTTCTTTTTCTGTGTGACTTATTTCAGTTAGAATCACCATACCTGAATCCACTCATTATGCTGCTACGGGCCTGGTGACATAGATTTCATTGCTGAGTGATATTGCTTTGTACATGAGTACCACAACTTCTTTATCCATTTTTCACTTTCTGTGATATTGAACTTGTACGGTAAACGAGGTTCTTGTAAACAGAGGCGTCCCAAACTTTGGGGTGGCTGTGTCTTTTTGATTTTAATTTCCCTAAGCTATAGGACCATAAGTGGAAGTGCACTAGGCTCTGTTGCTTTGTTTTTTAGATGTTTCAGGAAACACCATACACTTCTCCGGAGTGGCTGTTGGCAATTTACATCCCGCCCATCAGCATAACAAGGCTCCCAGTTCTCCATGTCCTGTCCTGCCTTTCTGGATTTTACACTTTTTTCAGATGGCCCTTTTGACCGGGGGGAAGTGAGACTTCATTGTAGTGCAGATTTCCTTTGCAAGCTTGCTTGGTTGGCCAAAAAGGGCGTATGCGTTTTTTCCTGAATATATTCAGGAAAAAACGCATACGCCCTTTTTGGCCAAGTGCATCATTGTGGACGTTCTGCCTCTTTTCCTATGCTTTCAATGCAATTCCAGTCTACTTCCTGAAATCGGATTCCTGCAATTCTGCCCCGCTTTCAAGTCCTCTTGGCAGCCTTACTTCAGTCTATTTTTGGACGATAGCTGTCATTTATAACTTTGCAGGTTTGTGAATTACAGTGCCCCTGAGCTCCTTTCTTCAACTCGCTTTCTTTTGAGCTGGCCGCAACACCGCAGGATGGCTTCAGGCCCTAATCTGGTTCCGGTACGGCACGCTGAGCCTTTGGTTATTTCCTCTTCCTGGTGGGAAATGAGAGTTAAATTTGCCCGTCCAGACACCTCCAGCTAGCCTCTCATTGGTTCTCGCTATTCCTGTTCATCTTCTGCAGAAATTGCAAACTGGGCCAAACAGGAGGTTAAAGGGACTGACTCTCCAAGTGGGGAGAGTGTTAGTAAAGCGTCTGGAATGTTGCACCCGAGTACCAGGGGAGGAAAACTGAGACATATTTGAACACGTCTCCCGATCACATGGTTGATCATACTCTGGGTTCCACATGCATGTTTTAGCTGAAGGAAGAATACCTAAAATCTGTGTAGTTGAAACCCGTGGAATGGGTACCATGCAATATAACTTCAAAGGACTTCATTTGCTCACTGAACCTCTCCAATCCTATCACTGCTGCGTTTATGCCCCTGTACACATGCTTGATTCTCTTTCGGAGACATAGCAATCTATAGGTTTTAAGATACTTACTAGTCAGGTACATTCTTAGGCGTTTAATATGCGGTGTTGAGTCCATTTCGTTGAGCAAGGAGTAGCTCTTGTCTATTCCATATTTCGCTTAAGGAACTTTGTGCTCATTTCAATCTCTGGTTTTATGCAGCACCCCAACTCACCTTTCCCCTTAAGCAAGTATAAGTTGGTTTTCTAAATTTGAGACCCTGTTCTGTTCTGTAATTCAGTTCCTGTGTAGCCAAGTTTCCATTCCGTGTATTACTGATATCTTATGATGTTTCTTTTTCTGTGTGACTTATTTCAGTTAGAATCACCATACCCGAATCCACTCATTATGCTGCTACGGGCCTGGTGACATAGATTTCATTGCTGAGTGATATTGCTTTGTACATGAGTACCACAACTTCTTTATCCATTTTTCACTTTCTGTGATATTGAACTTGTACGGTAAACGAGGTTCTTGTAAACAGAGGCGTCCCAAACTTTGGGGTGGCTGTGTCTTTTTGATTTTAATTTCCCTAAGCTATAGGACCATAAGTGGAAGTGCACTAGGCTCTGTTGCTTTGTTTTTTAGATGTTTCAGGAAACACCATACACTTCTCCGGAGTGGCTGTTGGCAATTTACATCCCGCCCATCAGCATAACAAGGCTCCCAGTTCTCCATGTCCTGTCCTGCCTTTCTGGATTTTACACTTTTTTCAGATGACCCTTTTGACCGGGGGGAAGTGAGACTTCATTGTAGTGCAGATTTCCTTTGCAAGCTTGCTTGGTTGTCCAAAAAGGGCATATGCGTTTTTTCCTGAATATATTCAGGAAAAAACGCATACGCCCTTTTTGGCCAAGTGCATCATTGTGGACGTTCTGCCTCTTTTCCTATGCTTTCAATGCAATTCCAGTCTACCTCCTGAAATTGGTTTCCTGCAATTCTGCCCCGCTTTCAAGTCCTCTTGGCAGCCTTACTTCAGTATATTTTTGGACGATAGCTGTCATTTATAACTCTGCAGGTTTGTGAATTACAGTGCCCCTGAGCTCCTTTCTTCAACTCGGTTTCTTTTGAGCTGGCCGCAACACCGCAGGATGGCTTCAGGCCCTAATCTGGTTCCGGTTCGGCACGCTGAGCCTTTGGTTATTTCCTCTTCCTGGTGGGAAATGAGAGTTAAATTTGCCCGTCCAGACACCTCCAGCTAGCCTCTCATTGGTTCTCGCTATTCCTGTTCATCTTCCGCAGAAATTGCAAACTGGGCCAAACAGGAGGTTAAAGGGACTGACTGTCCAAGTCGGGAGAGTGTTAGTAAAGCGTCGGGAATGTTCCACCGAAGTACCAGGGGACGAAAACTGAGACATATTTGAACACGTCTCCCGTTCACACGGTTGATCATACTCTGGGTTCCACATGCATGTTTTAGCTGAAGAAAGAATACCTTAAACCTGGAGAGTTGAGACCCGTGGAATGGGTACCATGCAATATGACTTCAAAGGGTCTTCATTTGCTCACCGAATCTCTCCAATCCTATCACTGCTGCGTTTATGACCCTTGTACACACGCTTGATTCTCTTTTGGAGACATAGCAATCCATAGGTTTTAAGATACTTACTAGTCAGGTATATTCTTAGCCGTTTAATATGGGGTGTGGAGTCCATTTCGTTGAGCAAGGAGTAGCTCTTGTCTATTCCATATTTGGCTTAAGGAACTTTATCTGTGCTCATTTCAATCTCTGGTTTTATGCAGCACCCCAACTCACCTTTCCACTTAAGCAAGCATAAGTTGGTTTTCTAAATTTGAGACCCTGTTCTGCTTTGCAATTCAGTTCCTCTGTAGCCAAGTTTAAATTCCATGTATTAGTGATATTTTTTGATGTTTCTTTTTCTTTGTGACTTATTTCAGTTAGAATCACCATACCCGAATCCACTCATTATGCTGCTACGGGCCTGGTGACATAGATTTCATTGCTGAGTGATATTGCTTTGTACATGAGTACCACAACTTCTTTATCCATTTTTCACTTTCTGTGATATTGAACTTGTACGGTAAACGAGGTTCTTGTAAACAGAGGCGTCCCAAACTTTGGGGTGGCTGTGTCTTTTTGATTTTAATTTCCCTAAGCTATAGGACCATAAGTGGAAGTGCACTAGGCTCTGTTGCTTTGTTTTTTAGATGTTTCAGGAAACACCATACACTTCTCCGGAGTGGCTGTTGGCAATTTACATCCCGCCCATCAGCATAACAAGGCTCCCAGTTCTCCATGGCCTGTCCTGCCTTTCTGGATTTTACACTTTTTTCAGATGGCCCTTTTGACCGGGGGGAAGTGAGACTTCATTGTAGTGCAGATTTCCTTTGCAAGCTTGCTTGGTTGGCCAAAAAGGGCGTATGCGTTTTTTCCTGAATATATTCAGGAAAAAACGCATACGCCCTTTTTGGCCAAGTGCATCATTGTGGACGTTCTGCCTCTTTTCCTATGCTTTCAATGCAATTCCAGTCTACCTCCTGAAATCGGTTTCCTGCAATTCTGCCCCGCTTTCAAGTCCTCTTGGCAGCCTTACTTCAGTCTATTTTTGGACGATAGCTGTCATTTATAACTCTGCAGGTTTGTGAATTACAGTGCCCCTGAGCTCCTTTCTTCAACTCGCTTTCTTTTGAGCTGGCCGCAACACCACAGGATGGCTTCAGGCCCTAATCTGGTTCCGGTACGGCACGCTGAGCCTTTGGTTATTTCCTCTTCCTGGTGGGAAATGAGAGTTAAATTTGCCCGTCCAGACACCTCCAGCTAGCCTCTCATTGGTTCTCGCTATTCCTGTTCATCTTCCGCAGAAATTGCAAACTGGGCCAAACAGGAGGTTAAAGGGACTGACTCTCCAAGTGGGGAGAGTGTTAGTAAAGCGTCTGGAATGTTGCACCCGAGTACCAGGGGAGGAAAACTGAGACATATTTGAACACGTCTCCCGATCACATGGTTGATCATACTCTGGGTTCCACATGCATGTTTTAGCTGAAGGAAGAATACCTAAAATCTGTGTAGTTGAAACCCGTGGAATGGGTACCATGCAATATGACTTCAAAGGTCTTCATTTGCTCACTGAACCTCTCCAATCCTATCACTGCTGCGTTTATGCCCCTGTACACATGCTTGATTCTCTTTCGGAGACATAGCAATCTATAGGTTTTAAGATACTTACTAGTCAGGTACATTCTTAGGCGTTTAATATGCGGTGTTGAGTCCATTTCGTTGAGCAAGGAGTAGCTCTTGTCTATTCCATATTTGGCTTAAGGAACTTTGTGCTCATTTCAATCTCTGGTTTTATGCAGCACCCCAACTCACCTTTCCCCTTAAGCAAGCATAAGTTGGTTTTCTAAATTTGAGACCCTGTTCTGTTCTGTAATTCAGTTCCTGTGTAGCCAAGTTTACATTCCGTGTATTACTGATATCTTATGATGTTTCTTTTTCTGTGTGACTTATTTCAGTTAGAATCATCATACCTGAATCCACTCATTGTGCTGCTAAGGGCCTGATGACACAGATTTCATTGCTGAGTGATATTGCTTTGTAACTAAATACCACAACTTCTTTATCCATTTTTCACTTTCTGCAATGTTGAACTTGTACTGTAAACGAGGTTCTTGTAAACAGAGCCGTTCCAAACTTTGGGGTGGCTGTGTCTTTTTGATTTTAATTTCCCTAAGCTATAGGACCATAAGTGGAAGTACCCTAGGTTCTGTTGCTTTGTTTTTTAGATGTTTCAGGAAACACCATACACTTCTCCCGAGTGGTTGTTGGCAATTTACATCCCGCCCATCAGCATAACAAGGCTCCCAGTTCTCCATGGCCTGTCCTGCCTTTCTGGATTTTACACTTTTTTCAGATGGCCCTTTTGACCGGGGGGAAGTGAGACTTCATTGTAGTGCAGATTTCCTTTGCAAGCTTGCTTGGTTGGCCAAAAAGGGCGTATGCGTTTTTTCCTGAATATATTCAGGAAAAAACGCATACGCCCTTTTTGGCCAAGTGCATCATTGTGGACGTTCTGCCTCTTTTCCTATGCTTTCAATGCAATTCCAGTCTACCTCCTGAAATCGGATTCCTGCAATTCTGCCCCGCTTTCAAGTCCTCTTGGCAGCCTTACTTCAGTCTATTTTTGGACGATAGCTGTCATTTATAACTCTGCAGATTTGTGAATTACAGTGCCCCTGAGCTCCTTTCTTCAACTCGCTTTCTTTTGAGCTGGCCGCAACACCACAGGATGGCTTCAGGCCCTAATCTGGTTCCGGTACGGCACGCTGAGCCTTTGGTTATTTCCTCTTCCTGGTGGGAAATGAGAGTTAAATTTGCCCGTCCAGACACCTCCAGCTAGTCTCTCATTGGTTCTCGCTATTCCTGTTCATCTTCCGCAGAAATTGCAAACTGGGCCAAACAGGAGGTTAAAGGGACTGACTCTCCAAGTGGGGAGAGTGTTAGTAAAGCGTCTGGAATGTTGCACCCGAGTACCAGGGGAGGAAAACTGAGACATATTTGAACACGTCTCCCGATCACATGGTTGATCATACTCTGGGTTCCACATGCATGTTTTAGCTGAAGGAAGAATACCTAAAATTGCGTAGTTGAAATCCGTGGAATGGGTACCATGCAATATGACTTCAAAGGTCTTCATTTGCTCACTGAACCTCTCCAATCCTATCACTGCTGCGTTTATGCCCCTGTACACATGCTTGATTCTCTTTCGGAGACATAGCAATCTATAGGTTTTAAGATACTTACTAGTCAGGTACATTCTTAGGCGTTTAATATGCGGTGTTGAGTCCATTTCGTTGAGCAAGGAGTAGCTCTTGTCTATTCCATATTTGGCTTAAGGAACTTTGTGCTCATTTCAATCTCTGGTTTTATGCAGCACCCCAACTCACCTTTACCCTTAAGCAAGCATAAGTTGGTTTTCTAAATTTGAGACCCTGTTCTGTTCTGTAATTCAGTTCCTGTGTAGCCAAGTTTACATTCCGTGTATTACTGACATCTTATGATGTTTCTTTTTCTGTGTGACTTATTTCAGTTAGAATCATCATACCTGAATCCACTCATTGTGCTGCTAAGGGCCTGATGACACAGATTTCATTGCTGAGTGATATTGCTTTGTAACTAAATACCACAACTTCTTTATCCATTTTTCACTTTCTGCAATGTTGAACTTGTACTGTAAACGAGGTTCTTGTAAACAGAGCCGTTCCAAACTTTGGGGTGGCTGTGTCTTTTTGATTTTAATTTCCCTAAGCTATAGGACCATAAGTGGAAGTGCCCTAGGTTCTGTTGCTTTGTTTTTTAGATGTTTCAGGAAACACCATACACTTCTCCCGAGTGGTTGTTGGCAATTTACATCCCGCCCATCAGCATAACAAGGCTCCCAGTTCTCCATGGCCTGTCCTGCCTTTCTGGATTTTACACTTTTTTCAGATGGCCCTTTTGACCGGGGGGAAGTGAGACTTCATTGTAGTGCAGATTTCCTTTGCAAGCTTGCTTGGTTGGCCAAAAAGGGCGTATGCGTTTTTTCCTGAATATATTCAGGAAAAAACGCATACGCCCTTTTTGGCCAAGTGCATCATTGTGGACGTTCTGCCTCTTTTCCTATGCTTTCAATGCAATTCCAGTCTACCTCCTGAAATCGGATTCCTGCAATTCTGCCCCGCTTTCAAGTCCTCTTGGCAGCCTTACTTCAGTCTATTTTTGGACGATAGCTGTCATTTATAACTCTGCAGGTTTGTGAATTACAGTGCCCCTGAGCTCCTTTCTTCAACTCGCTTTCTTTTGAGCTGGCCGCAACACCGCAGGATGGCTTCAGGCCCTAATCTGGTTCCGGTACGGCACGCTGAGCCTTTGGTTATTTCCTCTTCCTGGTGGGAAATGAGAGTTAAATTTGCCCGTCCAGACACCTCCAGCTAGCCTCTCATTGGTTCTCGCTATTCCTGTTCATCTTCCGCAGAAATTGCAAACTGGGCCAAACAGGAGGTTAAAGGGACTGACTCTCCAAGTGGGGAGAGTGTTAGTAAAGCGTCTGGAATGTTGCACCCGAGTACCAGGGGAGGAAAACTGAGACATATTTGAACACGTCTCCCGATCACATGGTTGATCATACTCTGGGTTCCACATGCATGTTTTAGCTGAAGGAAGAATACCTAAAATCTGTGTAGTTGAAACCCGTGGAATGGGTACCATGCAATATGACTTCAAAGGTCTTCATTTGCTCACTGAACCTCTCCAATCCTATCACTGCTGCGTTTATGCCCCTGTACACATGCTTGATTCTCTTTCAGAGACATAGCAATCTATAGGTTTTAAGATACTTACTAGTCAGGTACATTCTTAGGCGTTTAATATGCGGTGTTGAGTCCACTTCGTTGAGCAAGGAGTAGCTCTTGTCTATTCCATATTTGGCTTAAGGAACTTTGTGCTCATTTCAATCTCTGGTTTTATGCAGCACCCCAACTCACCTTTCCCCTTAAGCAAGCATAAGTTGGTTTTCTAAATTTGAGACCCTGTTCTGTTCTGTAATTCAGTTCCTGTGTAGCCAAGTTTACATTCCGTGTATTACTGATATCTTATGATGTTTCTTTTTCTGTGTGACTTATTTCAGTTAGAATCACCATACCCGAATCCACTCATTATGCTGCTACGGGCCTGGTGACATAGATTTCATTGCTGAGTGATATTGCTTTGTACATGAGTACCACAACTTCTTTATCCATTTTTCACTTTCTGTGATATTGAACTTGTACGGTAAACGAGGTTCTTGTAAACAGAGGCGTCCCAAACTTTGGGGTGGCTGTGTCTTTTTGATTTTAATTTCCCTAAGCTATAGGACCATAAGTGGAAGTGCACTAGGCTCTGTTGCTTTGTTTTTTAGATGTTTCAGGAAACACCATACACTTCTCCGGAGTGGCTGTTGGCAATTTACATCCCGCCCATCAGCATAACAAGGCTCCCAGTTCTCCATGTCCTGTCCTGCCTTTCTGGATTTTACACTTTTTTCAGATGGCCCTTTTGACCGGGGGGAAGTGAGACTTCATTGTAGTGCAGATTTCCTTTGCAAGCTTGCTTGGTTGGCCAAAAAGGGCGTATGCGTTTTTTCCTGAATATATTCAGGAAAAAACGCATACGCCCTTTTTGGCCAAGTGCATCATTGTGGACGTTCTGCCTCTTTTCCTATGCTTTCAATGCAATTCCAGTCTACCTCCTGAAATCGGTTTCCTGCAATTCTGCCCCGCTTTCAAGTCCTCTTGGCAGCCTTACTTCGTCTATTTTTGGACGATAGCTGTCATTTATAACTCTGCAGGTTTGTGAATTACAGTGCCCCTGAGCTCCTTTCTTCAACTCGCTTTCTTTTGAGCTGGCCGCAACACCGCAGGATGGCTTCAGGCCCTAATCTGGTTCCGGTACGGCACGCTGAGCCTTTGGTTATTTCCTCTTCCTGGTGGGAAATGAGAGTTAAATTTGCCCGTCCAGACACCTCCAGCTAGCCTCTCATTGGTTCTCGCTATTCCTGTTCATCTTCCGCAGAAATTGCAAACTGGGCCAAACAGGAGGTTAAAGGGACTGACTCTCCAAGTGGGGAGAGTGTTAGTAAAGCGTCTGGAATGTTGCACCCGAGTACCAGGGGAGGAAAACTGAGACATATTTGAACACGTCTCCCGATCACATGGTTGATCATACTCTGGGTTCCACATGCATGTTTTAGCTGAAGGAAGAATACCTAAAATCTGCGTAGTTGAAATCCGTGGAATGGGTACCATGCAATATGACTTCAAAGGTCTTCATTTGCTCACTGAACCTCTCCAATCCTATCACTGCTGCGTTTATGCCCCTGTACACATGCTTGATTCTCTTTCGGAGACATAGCAATCTATAGGTTTTAAGATACTTACTAGTCAGGTACATTCTTAGGCGTTTAATATGCGGTGTTGAGTCCATTTCGTTGAGCAAGGAGTAGCTCTTGTCTATTCCATATTTGGCTTAAGGAACTTTGTGCTCATTTCAATCTCTGGTTTTATGCAGCACCCCAACTCACCTTTCCCCTTAAGCAAGCATAAGTTGGTTTTCTAAATTTGAGACCCTGTTCTGTTCTGTAATTCTGTTCCTGTGTAGCCAAGTTTACATTCCGTGTATTACAGATATCGTATGATGTTTCTTTTTCTGTGTGACTTATTTCAGTTAGAATCATCATACCTGAATCCACTCATTGTGCTGCTAAGGGCCTGATGACACAGATTTCATTGCTGAGTGATATTGCTTTGTAACTAAATACCACAACTTCTTTATCCATTTTTCACTTTCTGCAATGTTGAACTTGTACTGTAAACGAGGTTCTTGTAAACAGAGCCGTTCCAAACTTTGGGGTGGCTGTGTCTTTTTGATTTTAATTTCCCTAAGCTATAGGACCATAAGTGGAAGTGCCCTAGGCTCTGTTGCTTTGTTTTTTAGATGTTTCAGGAAACACCATACACTTCTCCCGAGTGGTTGTTGGCAATTTACAAACCGCCCATCAGCATAACAAGGCTCCCAGTTCTCCATGGCCTGTCCTGCCTTTCTGGATTTTACACTTTTTTCAGATGGCCCTTTTGACCGGGGGGAAGTGAGACTTCATTGTAGTGCAGATTTCCTTTGCAAGCTTGCTTGGTTGGCCAAAAAGGGCGTATGCGTTTTTTCCTGAATATATTCAGGAAAAAACGCATACGCCCTTTTTGACCAAGTGCATCATTGTGGACGTTCTGCCTCTTTTCCTATGCTTTCAATGCAATTCCAGTCTACCTCCTGAAATCGGATTCCTGCAATTCTGCCCCGCTTTCAAGTCCTCTTGGCAGCCTTACTTCAGTCTATTTTTGGACGATAGCTGTCATTTATAACTCTGCAGGTTTGTGAATTACAGTGCCCCTGAGCTCCTTTCTTCAACTCGCTTTCTTGTGAGCTGGCCGCAACACCGCAGGATGGCTTCAGGCCCTAATCTGGTTCCGGTACGGCACGCTGAGCCTTTGGTTATTTCCTCTTCCTGGTGGGAAATGAGAGTTAAATTTGCCCGTCCAGACACCTCCAGCTAGCCTCTCATTGGTTCTCGCTATTCCTGTTCATCTTCCGCAGAAATTGCAAACTGGGCCGAATAGGAGGTTAAAGGGACTGACTCTCCAAGTGGGGAGAGTGTTAGTAAAGCGTCTGGAATGTTGCACCTGAGTACCAGGGGAGGAAAACTGAGACATATTTGAACACGTCTCCCGATCACATGGTTGATCATACTCTGGGTTCCACATGCATGTTTTAGCTGAAGGAAGAATACCTAAAATCTGTGTAGTTGAAACCCGTGGAATGGGTACCATGCAATATGACTTCAAAGGTCTTCATTTGCTCACTGAACCTCTCCAATCCTATCACTGCTGCGTTTATGCCCCTGTACACATGCTTGATTCTCTTTCGGAGACATAGCAATCTATAGGTTTTAAGATACTTACTAGTCAGGTACATTCTTAGGCGTTTAATATGCAGTGTTGAGTCCACTTCGTTGAGCAAGGAGTAGCTCTTGTCTATTCCATATTTGGCTTAAGGAACTTTGTGCTCATTTCAATCTCTGGTTTTATGCAGCACCCCAACTCACCTTTCTCCTTAAGCAAGCATAAGTTGGTTTTCTAAATTTGAGACCCTGTTCTGTTCTGTAATTCAGTTCCTGTGTAGCCAAGTTTACATTCCGTGTATTACTGATATCTTATAATGTTTCTTTTTCTGTGTGACTTATTTCAGTTAGAATCATCATACCCGAATCCACTCATTATGCTGCTACGGGCCTGGTGACATAGATTTCATTGCTGAGTGATATTGCTTTGTACATGAGTACCACAACTTCTTTATCCATTTTTCACTTTCTGTGATATTGAACTTGTACGGTAAACGAGGTTCTTGTAAACAGAGGCGTCCCAAACTTTGGGGTGGCTGTGTCTTTTTGATTTTAATTTCCCTAAGCTATAGGACCATAAGTGGAAGTGCACTAGGCTCTGTTGCTTTGTTTTTTAGATGTTTCAGGAAACACCATACACTTCTCCGGAGTGGCTGTTGGCAATTTACATCCCGCCCATCAGCATAACAAGGCTCCCAGTTCTCCATGGCCTGTCCTGCCTTTCTGGATTTTACACTTTTGTCAGATGGCCCTTTTGACCGGGGGGAAGTGAGACTTCATTGTAGTGCAGATTTCCTTTGCAAGCTTGCTTGGTTGGCCAAAAAGTGCGTATGCGTTTTTTCCTGAATATATTCAGGAAAAAACGCATACGCCCTTTTTGACCAAGTGCATCATTGTGGACGTTCTGCCTCTTTTCCTATGCTTTCAATGCAATTCCAGTCTACCTCCTGAAATCGGTTTCCTGCAATTCTGCCCCGCTTTCAAGTCCACTTGGCAGCCTTACTTCAGTCTATTTTTGGACGATAGCTGTCATTTATAACTCTGCAGGTTTGTGAATTACAGTGCCCCTGAGCTCCTTTCTTCAACTCGCTTTCTTGTGAGCTGGCCGCAACACCGCAGGATGGCTTCAGGCCCTAATCTGGTTCCGGTACGGCACGCTGAGCCTTTGGTTATTTCCTCTTCCTGGTGGGAAATGAGAGTTAAATTTGCCCGTCCAGACACCTCCAGCTAGCCTCTTAATGGTTCTCGCTATTCCTGTTCATCTTCCACAGAAATTGCAAACTGGGCCAAACAGGAGGTTAAAGGGACTGACTCTCCAAGTGGGGAGAGTGTTAGTAAAGCGTCTGGAATGTTGCACCCGAGTACCAGGGGAGGAAAACTGAGACATATTTGAACACGTCTCCCGATCACATGGTTGATCATACTCTAGGTTCCACATGCATGTTTTAGCTGAAGGAAGAATACCTAAAATCTGCGTAGTTGAAACCCGTGGAATGGGTACCATGCAATATGACTCCAAAGGTCTTCATTTGCTCACTGAACCTCTCCAATCCTATCACTGCTGCGTTTATGCCCCTGTACACATGCTTGATTCTCTTTCGGAGACATAGCAATCTATAGGTTTTAAGATACTTACTAGTCAGGTACATTCTTAGGCGTTTAATATGCGGTGTTGAGTCCATTTCGTTGAGCAAGGAGTAGCTCTTGTCTATTCCATATTTGGCTTAAGGAACTTTGTGCTCATTTCAATCTCTGGTTTTATGCAGCACCCCAACTCACCTTTACCCTTAAGCAAGCATAAGTTGGTTTTCTAAATTTGAGACCCTGTTCTGTTCTGTAATTCAGTTCCTGTGTAGCCAAGTTTACATTCCGTGTATTACTGATATCTTATGATGTTTCTTTTTCTGTGTGACTTATTTCAGTTAGAATCACCATACCCGAATCCACTCATTATGCTGCTACGGGCCTGGTGACATAGATTTCATTGCTGAGTGATATTGCTTTGTACATGAGTACCACAACTTCTTTATCCATTTTTCACTTTCTGTGATATTGAACTTGTACGGTAAACGAGGTTCTTGTAAACAGAGGCGTCCCAAACTTTGGGGTGGCTGTGTCTTTTTGATTTTAATTTCCCTAAGCTATAGGACCATAAGTGGCAGTGCCCTAGGCTCTGTTGCTTTGTTTTTTAGATGTTTCAGGAAACACCATACACTTCTCCCGAGTGGTTGTTGGCAATTTACATCCCGCCCATCAGCATAACAAGGCTCCCAGTTCTCCATGGCCTGTCCTGCCTTTCTGGATTTTACACTTTTTTCAGATGGCTCTTTTGACCGGGGGGAAGTGAGACTTCATTGTAGTGCAGATTTCCTTTGCAAGCTTGCTTGGTTGGCCAAAAAGGGCATATGCGTTTTTTCCTGAATATATTCAGGAAAAAACGCATATGCCCTTTTTGGCCAAGTGCATCATTGTGGACGTTCTGCCTCTTTTCCTATGCTTTCAATGCAATTCCAGTCTACCTCCTGAAATCGGTTTCCTGCAATTCTGCCCCGCTTTCAAGTCTTCTTGGCAGCCTTACTTCAGTCTATTTTGGGACGATAGCTGTCATTTATAACTCTGCAGGTTTGTGAATTACAGTGCCCCTGAGCTCCTTTCTTCAACTCGCTTTCTTTTCAGCTGGCCGCAACACTGCAGGATGGCTTCAGGCCCTAATCTGGTTCCGGTACGGCACGCTGAGCCTTTGGTTATTTCCAGTTCCTGGTGGGAAGT
Organism: Stenella coeruleoalba; assembly: GCF_951394435.1. Lineage (NCBI taxonomy): Eukaryota > Metazoa > Chordata > Mammalia > Artiodactyla > Delphinidae > Stenella > Stenella coeruleoalba. The sequence goes on from NW_027646280.1 coordinate 1,357,484, forward strand.
GAGAGTTAAATTTGCCCGTCCAGACACCTCCAGCTAGCCTCTCATTGGTTCTCGCTATTCCTGTTCATCTTCCGCAGAAATTGCAAACTGGGCCAAACAGGAGGTTAAAGGCTCTGACTCTCCAAGTGGGGAGAGTGTTAGTAAAGCGTCTGGAATGTTGCACCCGAGTACCAGGGGAGGAAAACTGAGACATATTTGAACACGTCTCCCGATCACATGGTTGATCATACTCTGGGTTCCACATGCATGTTTTAGCTGAAGGAAGAATACCTAAAATCTGGGTAGTTGAACCCCGTGGAATGGGTACCATGCAATATGACTTCAAAGGGTCTTCATTTGCTCACTGAACCTCTCCAATCCTATCACTGCTGCGTTTATGCCCCTGTACACATGCTTGATTCTCTTTCGAAGACATAGCAATCCATAGGTTTTAAGATACTTACTAGTCAGGTACATTCTTAGGCGTTTAATATGCGGTGTTGAGTCCATTTCGTTGAGCAAGGAGTAGCTCTTGTCTATTCCATATTTGGCTTAAGGAACTTTATCTGTGCTCATTTCAATCTCTGGTTTTATGCAGCACCCCAACTCACCTTTCCCCTTAAGCAAGCATAAGTTGGTTTTCTAAATTTGAGACCCTGTTCTGTTCTGTAATTGAGTTCCTGTGTAGCCAAGTTTACATTCCGTGTATTACTGATATCTTATGATGTTTCTTTTTCTGTGTGACTTATTTCAGTTAGAATCATCATACCTGAATCCACTCACTGTGCTGCTAAGGGCCTGATGACACAGATTTAATTGCTGAGTGATATTGCTTTGTAAGTAAATACCACAACTTTTTTATCCATTTTTCACTTTCTGCGATGTTGAACTTGTACTGTAAACGAGGTTCTTGTAAACAGAACCGTTCGAAACTTTGGGGTGGCTGTGTCTTTTTGATTTTAAATTCCCTAAGCTATAGGACCATAAGTGGAAGTGCCCTAGGCTCTGTTGCTTTGTTTTTTAGATGTTTCAGGAAACACCATACACTTCTCCCGAGTGTTTGTTGGCAATTTATATCCCGCCCTTCAGCATAACAAGGCTCCCAGTTCTCCATGGCCTGTCCTGCCTTTCTGGATTTTACACTTTTTTCAGATGGCCCTTTTGACCAGGGGGAAGTGAGACTTCATTGTAGTGCAGATTTCCTTTGCAAGCTTGCTTGGTTGGCCAAAAAGGGCGTATGCGTTTTTTCCTGAATATATTCAGGAAAAAACGCATACGCCCTTTTTGGCCAAGTGCATCATTGTGGACGTTCTGCCTCTTTTCCTATGCTTTCAATGCAATTCCAGTCTACCTCCTGAAATCGGTTTCCTGCAATTCTGCCCCGCTTTCAAGTCCTCTTGTCAGCCTTACTTCAGTCTATTTTTGGACGATAGCTGTCATTTATAACTCTGCAGGTTTGTGAATTACAGTGCCCCTGAGCTCCTTTCTTCAACTCGCTTTCTTGTGAGCTGGCCGCAACACCGCAGGATGGCTTCAGGCCCTAATCTGGTTCCGGCACGGCACACTGAGCCTTTGGTTATTTCCTCTTCCTGGTGGGAAATGAGAGTTAAATTTGCCCGTCCAGACACCTCCAGCTAGCCTCTCATTGGTTCTCGCTATTCTTGTTCATCTTCCGCAGAAATTGCAAACTGGGCCAAACAAGAGGTTAAAGGCGCTCACTTTCCAAGTGGGGAGAGTGTTAGTAAAGCATCTGGAATGTTGCACCCGAGTACCAGGGGAGGAAAACTGAGACATATTTGAACACGTCTCCCGTTCACATGGTTGATCATACTTGGGTTCCACATGCATGTTTTAGCTGAAGGAAGAATACCTAAAACCTGGGTAGTTGAAACCCGTGGAATGGGTACCATGCAATATGACTTCAAAGGGTCTTCATTTGCTCACCGAACCTCTCCAATCCTATCACTGCTGCGTTTATGCCCCTGTCCACATGCTTGATTCTCTTTCGGAGACATAGCAATCCATAGGTTTTAAGATACTTACTAGTCAGGTACATTCTTAGGCGTTTAATATGCGGTGTTGAGTCCATTTCGTTGAGCAAGGAGTAGCTCTTGTCTATTCCATATTTGGCTTAAGGAACCTTATCTGTGCTCATTTCAATCTCTGGTTTTATGCAGCACCCCAACTCACCTTTACCCTTAAGCAAGCATAAGTTGGTTTTCTAAATTTGAGACCCTGTTCTGTTCTGTAATTCAGTTCCTGTGTACCGAAGTTTCCATTCCGTGTATTACTGATATCTTATGATGTTTCTTTTTCTGTGTGACTTATTTCAGTTAGAATCATCGTACCTGAATCCACTCATTGTGCTGCTAAGGGCCTGATGACATAGATTTCATTGCTGAGTGATATTGCTTTTTAAGTGAATACCACAACTTCTTTATCCATTTCTCACTTTCTGCGATGTTGAACTTGTACTTTAAATGAGGTTCTTGTAAACAGAGCCGTTCCAAACTTTGGGGTGGCTGTTTCTTTTTGATTTTAATTTCCCTAAGCTATAGGACCATAAGTGGAAGTGCCCTAGGCTCTGTTGCTTTGTTTTTTAGATGTTTCAGGAAACACCATACACTTCTCCCGAGTGTCTGTTGGCAATTTACATCCCGCCCATCAGCATAACAAGGCTCCCAGTTCTCCATGGCCTGTCCTGCCTTTCTGGATTTTACACTTTTTTCAGATGGCCCTTTTGACCGGGGGGAAGTGAGACTTCATTGTAGTGCAGATTTCCTTTGCAAGCTTGCTTGGTTGGCCAAAAAGGGCGTATGCGTTTTTTCCTGAATATATTCAGGAAAAAACGCATACGCCCTTTTTGGCCAAGTGCATCATTGTGGACGTTCTGCCTCTTTTCCTATGCTTTCAATGCAATTCCAGTCTACCTCCTAAAATCGGTTTCCTGCAATTCTGCCCCGCTTTCAAGTCCTCTTGGCAGCCTTACTTCAGTCTATTTTTGGACGATAGCTGTCATTTATAACTCTGCAGGTTTGTGAATTACAGTGCCCCTGAGCTCCTTTCTTCAACTCGCTTTCTTGTGAGCTGGCCGCAACACCGCAGGATGGCTTCAGGCCCTAATCTGGTTCTGGCACGGCACGCTGAGCCTTTGGTTAATTCCTCTTCCTGGTGGGAAATGAGAGTTAAATTTGCCCGTCCAGACACCTCCAGCTAGTCTCTCATTGGTTCTCGCTATTCCTGTTCATCTTCCGCAGAAATTGCAAACTGGGGCAAACAGGAGGTTAAAGGCACTGACTCTCCAAGTAGGGAGAGTGTTAGTAAAGCGTCTGGAATGTTGCACCCGAGTACCAGGGTACGAAAACTGAGACATATTTGAACACGTCTCCCGATCACATGGTTGATCATACTCTAGGTTCCACATGCATGTTTTAGCTGAAGGAAGAATACCTTAAACCTGGGTAGTTGAAACCCGTGGAATGGGTACCATGCAATATGACTTCAAAGGGTCTTCATTTGCTCACTGAACCTCTCCAATCCTATCACTGCTGCGTTTATGCCCCTGTACAAATGCTTGATTCTCTTTCGGAGACATAGCAATCGATAGGTTTTAAGATACTTACAAGTCAGGTACATTCTTAGGCGTTTAATATGCGGTGTTGAGTCCATTTCGTTGAGCAAGGAGTAGCTCTTGTCTATTCCATATTTGGCTTAAGGAACTTTATCTGTGCTCATTTCAATCTCTGGTTTTATGCAGGACCCCAACTCACCTTTACCCTTAAGCAAGCATATGTTGGTTTTCTAAATTTGAGACCCTGTTCTGTTCTGTAATTCAGTTCCTGTGTAGCCAAGTTTACATTCCGTGTATTTCTGATATCTTATGATGTTTCTTTTTCTGTGTGACTTATTTCAGTTAGAATCATCATACCTGAATCCACTCATTGTGCTGCTAAGGGCCTGATGACACAGATTTCATTGCTGAGTGATACTGCATTGTAAGTAAATACCACAAGTTCTTTATCCATTTTTCACTTTCTGCGATGTTGAACTTGTACTGTAAACGAGGTTCTTGTAAACAGAGGCGTCCCAAACTTTGGGGTGGCTGTGTCTTTTTGATTTTAATTTCCCTAAGCTATAGGACCATAAGTGGAAGTGCCCTAGGTTCTGTTGCTTTGATTTTTAGATGTTTCAGGAAACACCATACACTTCTCCCCAGTGGTTGTTGACAATTTACATCTCGCCCATCAGCATAACAAGGCTCCCAGTTCTCCATGGCATGTCCTGCCTTTCTGGATTTTACACTTTTTTCAGATGGCCCTTTTGACCAGGGGGAAGTGAGACTTCATTGTAGTGCAGATTTCCTTTGCAAGCTTGCTTGGTTGGCCAAAAAGGGCGTATGCGTTTTTTCCTGAATATATTCAGGAAAAATCGCATACGCCCTTTTTGGCCAAGTGCATCATTGTGGACGTTCTGCCTCTTTTCCTATGCTTTCAATGCAATTCCAGTCTACCTCCTAAAATCGGTTTCCTGCAATTCTGCCCCGCTTTCAAGTCCTCTTGGGAGCCTTACTTCAGTCTATTTTTGGACGATAGCTGTCATTTATAACTCTGCAGGTTTGTGAATTACAGTGCCCCTGAGCTCCTTTCTTCAACTCGCCTTCTTTTGAGCTGGCCGCAACACCGCAGGATGGCTTCAGGCCCTAATCTGGTTCTGGCATGGCACGCTGAGCCTTTGGTTAATTCCTCTTCCTGGTAGGAAATGAGAGTTAAATTTGCCCATCCAGACACCTCCAGCTAGTCTCCATTGGTTCTCGCTATTCCTGTTCATCTTCCGCAGAAATTGCAAACTGGACCAAACAGGAGGTTAAAGGGACTGACTGTCCAAGTCGGGAGAGTGTTAGTAAAGCGTCTGGAATGTTGCACCCGAGTACCAGGGTACGAAAACTGAGACATATTTGAACACGTCTCCCGATCACATGGTTGATCATACTCTAGGTTCCACATGCATGTTTTAGCTGAAGGAAGAATACCTTAAACCTGGGTAGTTGAAACCCGTGGAATGGGTACCATGCAATATGACTTCAAAGGGTCTTCATTTGCTCACCGAACCTCTCCAATCTTATCACTGCTGCGTTTATGCCCCTGTACACATGCTTGATTCTCTTTTGGAGACATAGCAATCCATAGGTTTTAAGATACTTACAAGTCAGGTACATTCTTAGGCGTTTAATATGCGGTGTTGAGTCCATTTCGTTGAGCAAGGAGTAGCTCTTGTCTATTCCATATTTGGCTTAAGGAACTTTATCTGTGCTCATTTCAATCTCTGGTTTTATGCAGCACCCCAACTCACCTCTACCCTTAAACAAGCATAAGTTGGTTTTCTAAATTTGAGACCCTGTTCTGTTCTGTAATTCAGTTCCTGTGTAGCCAAGTTTACATTCCATGTATTACTGATATCTTATGATGTTTCTTTTTCTGTGTGACTTATTTCAGTTAGAATCATCATACCTGAATCCACTCATTGTGCTGCTAAGGCCTGATGACACAGATTTCATTGCTGAGTGATACTGCATTGTAAGTAAATACCACAAGTTCTTTATCCATTTTTCACTTTCTGCGATGTTGAACTTGTACTGTAAATGAGGTTCTTGTAAACAGAGCCGTCCCAAACTTTGGGGTGGCTGTGTCTTTTTGATTTTAATTTCCCTAAGCTATAGAACCATAAGTGGAAGTGCCCTAGGTTCTGTTGCTTTGTTTTTTAGATGTTTCAGGAAACACCATACACTTCTCCCGAGTGGTTGTTGGCAATTTACATCCCGCCCATCAGCATAACAAGGCTCCCAGTTCTCCATGGCATGTCCTGCCTTTCTGGATTTTACACTTTTTTCAGATGGCCCTTTTGACCGGGGGGAAGTGAGACTTCATTGTAGTGCAGATTTCCTTTGCAAGCTTGCTTGGTTGGCCAAAAAGGGCGTATGCGTTTTTTCCTGAATATATTCAGGAAAAAACGCATACGCCCTTTTTGGCCAAGTGCATCATTGTGGACGTTCTGCCTCTTTTCCTATGCTTTCAATGCAATTCCAGTCTACCTCCTGAAATCGGTTTCCTGCAATTCTGCCCCGCTTTCAAGTCCTCTTGGCAGCCTTACTTCAGTCTATTTTTGGACGATAGCTGTCATTTATGACTCTGCAGGTTTGTGAATTACAGTGCCCCTGAGCTCCTTTCTTCAACTCTGTTTCTTTTGAGCTGGCCGCAACACCGCAGGATGGCTTCAGGCCCTAATCTGGTTCCGGAACGGCACACTGAGCCTTTGGTTATTTCCTCTTCCTGGTGGGAAATGAGAGTTAAATTTGCCCGTCCAGACACCTCCAGCTAGCCTCTCATTGGTTCTCGCTATTCCTGTTCATCTTCCGCAGAAATTGCAAACTGGGCCAAACAGGAGGTTAAAGGCGCTGACTCTCCAAGTGGGGAGAGTGTTAGTAAAGCGTCTGGAATGTTGCACCCGAGTACCAGGGGAGAAAAACTGAGACATATTTGAACACGTCTCCCGTTCACACGGTTGATCATACTCTGGGTTCCACCTGCATGTTTTAGCTGAAGGAAGAATACTTTAAACCTGCAGATTTGAGACCCGTGGAATGGGTCCCATGCAATATGACTTCAAAGGGTCTTCATTTGCTCACCGAACCTCTCCAATCCTATCACTGCTGCGTTTATGCCCCTGTACACACGCTTGATTCTCTTTTGGAGACATAGCAATCCATAGGTTTTAAGATACTTACTAGTCAGGTACATTCTTAGGCGTTTAATATGGGGTGTTGAGTCCATTTCGTTGAGCAAGGAGTAGCTCTTGTCTATTCCATATTTAGCTTAAGGAACTTTATCTGTGCTCATTTCAATCTCTGGTTTTATGCAGCACCCCAACTCACCTTTCCCCTTAAGCAAGCATAAGTTGCTTTTCTAAATTTGAGACCCTGTTCTGTTTTGGAATTCAGTTCCTGTGTAGCCAAGTTTACATTCTGTGTATTAGTGATATCTTATGATGTTTCTTTTTCTGTGTGACTTATTTCAGTTAGAATCATCGTACCTGAATCCACTCATTATGCTGCTACGGGCCTGATGACATAGATTTCATTGCTGAGTGATACTGCATTGTACGTAAGTACCACAAGTTCTTTATCCATTTTTCACTTTCTGTGATATTGAACTTGTACGGTAAACGAGGTTCTTGTAAACAGAGGCGTCCCAAACTTTGCGGTGGCTGTGTCTTTTTGATTTTAATTTCCCTAAGCTATAGGACCATAAGTGGCAGTGCCCTAGGCTCTGTTGCTTTGTTTTTTAGATGTTTCAGGAAACACCATACACTTCTCCCGAGTGTCTGTTGGCAATTTACATCCCGCCCATCAGCATAACAAGGCTCCCAGTTCTCCATGGCCTGTCCTGCCTTTCTGGATTTTACACTTTTTTCAGATGGCCCTTTTGACCGGGGGGAAGTGAGACTTCATTGTAGTGCAGATTTCCTTTGCAAGCTTGCTTGGTTGGCCAAAAAGGGCGTATGCGTTTTTTCCTGAATATATTCAGGAAAAAACGCATACGCCCTTTTTGGCCAAGTGCATCATTGTGGACGTTCTGCCTCTTTTCCTATGCTTTCAATGCAATTCCAGTCTACCTCCTGAAATCGGTTTCCTGCAATTCTGCCCCGCTTTCAAGTCCTCTTGGCAGCCTTACCTCAGTATATTTTTGGACGATAGCTGTCATTTATAACTCTGCAGGTTTGTGAATTACAGTGCCCCTGAGCTCCTTTCTTCAACTCGCTTTCTTGTGAGCTGGCCGCAACACCGCAGGATGGCTTCAGGCCCTAATCTGCTACCGGCACGGCACGCTGAGCCTTTGGTTATTTCCTCTTCCTGGTGGGAAATGAGAGTTAAATTTGCCCGTCCAGACACCTCCAGCTAGTCTCTCATTGGTTCTCCCTATTCCTGTTCATCTTGCGCAGAAATTGCAAACTGGGCCAAACAGGAGGTTAAAGGTGCTGACTCTCCAAGTGGGGAGAGTGTTAGTAAAGCGTCTGGATTGTTGCACCTGAGTACCAGGGTACGAAAACTGAGACATATTTGAACACGTCTCCTGATGACATGGTTGATCATACTCTAGGTTCTACATGCATGTTTTAGCTGAAGGAAGAATACCTTAAACCTAAGTAGTTGAAACCCGTGGAATGGGTACCATGCAATATGACTTCAAAGGGTCTTCATTTGCTCACCGAACCTCTCCAATCCTATCACTGCTGCGTTTATGCCCCTGTACACACGCTTGATTCTCTTTTGGAGACATAGCAATCCATAGGTTTTACGATACTTACTAGTCAGGTACATTCTTAAGCGTTTAATATGCGGTGTTGAGTCCATTTCGTTGAGCAAGGAGTAGCTCTTGTCTATTCCATATTTGGCTTAAGGACCTTTATCTGTGCTCATTTCAATCTCTGGTTTTATGCAGCACCCCAACTCACCTTTCCCCTTAAGCAAGCATAAGTTGCTTTTCTAAATTTGAGACCCTGTTCTGTTTTGGAATTCAGTTCCTGTGTAGCCAAGTTTACATTCTGTGTATTAGTGATACCTTATGATGTTTCTTTTTCTGTGTGACTTATTTCAGTTAGAATCATCGTACCTGAATCCACTCATTATGCTGCTACGGGCCTGATGACATAGATTTCATTGCTGAGTGATACTGCATTGTACGTAAGTACCACAAGTTCTTTATCCATTTTTCACTTTCTGTGATATTGAACTTGTACGGTAAATGAGGTTCTTGTAAACAGAGGCGTCCCAAATTTTGGGGTGGCTGTGTGTTTTTGATTTTAATTTTCCTAAGCTATAGGACCATAAGTGGAAGTGCCCTAGGTTCTGTTGCTTTGTTTTTTAGATGTTTCAGGAAACACCATACACTTCTCCCGAGTGGTTGTTGGCAATTTACATCCCGCCCATCAGCATAACAAGGCTCCCAGTTCTCCATGGCCTGTCCTGCCTTTCTGGATTTTACACTTTTTTCAGATGGCCCTTTTGACCGGGGGGAAGTGAGACTTCATTGTAGTGCAGATTTCCTTTGCAAGCTTGCTTGGTTGGCCAAAAAGGGCGTATGCGTTTTTTCCTGAATATATTCAGGAAAAAACGCATACGCCCTTTTTGGCCAAGTGCATCATTGTGGACGTTCTGCCTCTTTTCCTATGCTTTCAATGCAATTCCAGTCTACCTCCTGAAATCGGTTTCCTGCAATTCTGCCCCGCTTTCAAGTCCTCTTGGCAGCCTTACTTCAGTCTATTTTTGGACGATAGCTGTCATTTATAACTCTGCAGGTTTGTGAATTACAGTGCCCCTGAGCTCCTTTCTTCAACTCGCTTTCTTGTGACCTGGCCGCAACACCGCAGGATGGCTTCAGGCCCTAATCTGGTTCCGGCACGACACGCTGAGCCTTTGGTTAATTCCTCTTCCTGGTGGGAAATGAGAGTTAAATTTGCTCGTCCAGACACCTCCAGCTAGTCTCTCATTGGTTCTCGCTATTCCTGTTCATCTTCCGCAGAAATTGCAAACTGGGCCAAACAGGAGGTTAAAGGGACTGACTCTCCAAGTCGGGAGAGTGTTAGTAAAGCGTCTGGAATGTTGCACCCGAGTACCAGGGGAGGAAAACTGAGACATATTTGAACACGTCTCCCGTTCACATGGTTGATCATACTTGGGTTCCACATGCATGTTTTAGCTGAAGGAAGAATACCTAAAAGCTGGGTAGTTGAAACCCGTGGAATGGGTACCATGCAATATGACTTCAAAGGGTCTTCATTTGCTCACCGAACCTCTCCAATCCTATCACTGCTGCGTTTATGCCCCTGTACACACGCTTGATTCTCTTTTGGAGACATAGCAATCCATCGGTTTTACGATACTTACTAGTCAGGTACATTCTTAGGCGTTTAATATGCGGTGTTGAGTCCATTTCGTTGAGCAAGGAGTAGCTCTTGTCTATTCCATATTTGACTTAAGGAACTTTATCTGTGCTCATTTCAATCTCTGGTTTTATGCAGCACCCCAACTCACCTTTACCCTTAAGCAAGCATAAGTTGGTTTTCTAAATTTGAGACCCTCTTCTGTTTTGGAATGCAGTTCCTGTGTAGCCAAGTTTACATTCCGTGTATTAGTGATATCTTATGATGTTTCTTTTTCTGTGTGACTTATTTCAGTTAGAATCATCATACCTGAATCCACTCATTGTGCTGCTAAGGGCCTGATGACACAGATTTCATTGCTGAGTGATATTGCTTTGTAAGTAAATACCACAACTTCTTTATCCATTTTTCACTTTCTGTGATATTGAACTTGTACGGTAAACGAGATTCTTGTAAACGGAGGCGTCCCAAACTTTGGGGTGGCTGTGTCTTTTTGATTTAATTTCCCTAAGCTATAGGACCATAAGTGAAAGTGCCCTAGGGTCTGTTGCTTTGTTTTTTAGATGTTTCTGGAAACACTATACACTTCTCCCGAGTGGTTGTTGGCAATTTACGTCCCGCCCATCAGCATAACAAGGCTCCCAGTTCTCCATGGCCTGTCCTGCCTTTCTGGATTTTACACTTTTTTCAGATGGCCCTTTTGACCGGGGGGAAGTGAGACTTCATTGTAGTGCAGATTTCCTTTGCAAGCTTGCTTGGTTGGCCAAAAAGGGCGTATGCGTTTTTTCCTGAATATATTCAGGAAAAAACGCATACGCCCTTTTTGGCCAAGTGCATCATTGTGGACGTTCTGCCTCTTTTCCTATGCTTTCAATGCAATTCCAGTCTACCTCCTGAAATCGGTTTCCTGCAATTCTGCCCCGCTTTCAAGTCCTCTTGGCAGCCTTACTTCAGTCTATTTTTGGACGATAGCTGTCATTTATAACTCTGCAGGTTTGTGAATTACAGTGCCCCTGAGCTCCTTTCTTCAACTCGCTTTCTTGTGACCTGGCCGCAACACCGCAGGATGTCTTCAGGCCCTAATCTGGTTCCGGCATGGCACGCTGAGCCTTTGGTTATTTCCTCTTCCTGGTGGGAAATGAGAGTTAAATTTGCCTGTCCACATACCTCCAGCTAGTCTCTCATTGGTTCTCGCTATTCCTGTTCATCTTCCGCAGAAATTGCAAACTGGGCCAAACAGGAGGTTAAAGGGACTGACTCTCCAAGTGGGGAGAGTGTTAGTAAAGCGTCTGGAATGTTGCACCCGAGTACCAGGGGAGGAAAAGTGAGACATATTTGAACACGTCTCCCGATCACATGGTTGATCATACTCTAGGTTCCACATGCATGTTTTAGCTGAAGGAAGAATACCTTAAACCTGGGTAGTTGAAACCCGTGGAATGGGTACCATGCAATATGACTTCAAAGGGTCTTCATTTGCTCACCGAACCTCTCCAATCCTATCACTGCTGCGTTTATGCCCCTGTACACATGCTTGATTCTCTTTCGGAGACATAGCAATCCATAGGTTTTAAGATACTTACAAGTCAGGTACATTATTAGGCGTTTAATATGCGGTGTTGAGTCCATTTCCTTGAGCAAGGAGTAGCTCTTGTCTATTCCATATTTGGCTTAAGGAACTTTATCTGTGCTCATTTCAATCTCTGGTTTTATGCAGCACCCCAACTCACCTTTCCCCTTAAGCAAGCATAAGTTGTTTTTCTAAAGTTGAGACCCTGGTCTGTTCTGTAATTCAGTTCCTGTGTAGCCAAGTTTCCATTCCGTGTATTACTGATATCTTATGATGTTTCTTTTTCTGTGTGACTTTTTTCAGTTAGAATCATCATACCTGAACCCACTCATTGTGCTGCTAAGGGCCTGATGACATAGATTTCATTGCTGAGTGATATTGCTTTGTAAGTGAATACCACAACTTCTTTATCCATTTTTCACATTCTGCGATGTTGAACTTGTACTGTAAGCGAGGTTCTTGTAAACAGAGCCATTCCAAACTTTGGGGTGGCTGTGTCTTTTTGATTTTAATTTCCCTAAGCTATAGGACCATAAGTGGAAGTGCCCTAGGCTCTGTTGCTTTGTTTTTTAGATGTTTCAGGAAACACCATACACTTCTCCCAAGTGTCTGTTGGCAATTTACATCCCACCCATCAGCATAACAAGGCTCCCAGTTCTCCATGGCCTGTTGCCTTTCTGGATTTTACACTTTTTTCAGATGGCCCTTTTAACCGAGGGGAAGTGAGACTTCATTGTAGTGCAGATTTCCTTTGCAAGCTTGCTTGGTTGGCCAAAAAGGGCGTATGCGTTTTTTCCTGAATATATTCAGGAAAAAACGCATACGCACTTTTTGGCCAAGTGCATCATTGTGGACGTTCTGCCTCTTTTCCTATGCTTTCAATGCAATTCCAGTCTACCTCCTGAAATCGGTTTCCTGCAATTCTGCCCCGCTTTCAAGTCCTCTTGGCAGCCTTACTTCAGTCTATTTTTGGACGATAGCTGTCATTAATAACTCTGCAGGTTTGTGTATTACAGTGCCCCTGAGCTCCTTTCTTCAACTCGCTTTCTTGTGACCTGGCCGCAACACCGCAGGATGGCTTCAGGCCCTAATCTGGTTCCGGTACGGCACGCTGAGCCTTTGGTTATTTCCTCTTCCTGGTGGGAAATGAGAGTTAAATTTGCCCGTCCAGACACCTCCAGCTAGCCTCTCATTGGTTCTCACTATTCCTGTTCATCTTCCGCAGAAATTGCAAACTGGGCCAAACAGGAGGTTAAAGGCGCTGACTCTCCAAGTGGGGAGAGTGTTAGTAAAGCGTCTGGAATGTTGCACCCGAGTACCAGGGGAGGAAAACTGAGACATATTTGAACACGTCTCCCGTTCACATGGTTGATCATACTTGGGTTCCACATGCATGTTTTAGCTGAAGGAAGAATACCTTAAACCTGGAGAGTGGAGACCCGTGGAATGGGTACCATGCAATATGACTTCAAAGGGTCTTCATTTGCTCACCGAACCTCTCCAATCCTATCACTGCTGCGTTTATGCCCGTGTACACACGCTTGATTCTCTTTTGGAGACATAGCAATCCATAGGTTTTAAGATGCTTACTAGTCAGGTACATTCTTAGGCGTTTAATATGTGGTGTTGAGTCCATTTCGTTGAGCAAGGAGTAGCTCTTGTCTATTCCATATTTGGCTTAAGGAACTTTATCTGTGCTCATTTCAATCTCTGGTTTTATGCAGCACCCCAACTCACCTTTCCCCTTAAGCAAGCATAAGTTGGTTTTCTAAATTTGAGACCCTGTTCTGTTTTGGAATGCAGTTCCTGTGTAGCCAAGTTTACATTCCGTGTATTAGTGATATCTTATGATGTTTCTTTTTCTGTGTGACTTATTTCAGTTAGAATCATCGTACCTGAATCCACTCATTGTGCTGCTACGGGCCTGATGACATAGATTTCATTGCTGAGTGATACTGCATTGTACGTAAGTACCACAAGTTCTTTATCCATTTTTCACTTTCTGTGATATTGAACTTGTACTGTAAACAAGGTTCTTGTAAACAGAGCCGTTCCAAACTTTGGGGTGGCTGTGTCTTTTTGATTTTAATTTCCCTAAGCTATAGGACCATAAGTGGAAGTGCCCTAGGTTCTGTTGCTTTGTTTTTTAGATGTTTCAGGAAACACCATACACTTCTCCCGAGTGGTTGTTGGCAATTTACATCCCGCCCATCAGCATAACAAGGCTCCCAGTTCTCCATGGCATGTCCTGCCTTTCTGGATTTTACACTTTTTTCAGATGGCCCTTTTGACCGGGGGGAAGTGAGACTTCATTGTAGTGCAGATTTCCTTTGCAAGCTTGCTTGGTTGGCCAAAAAGGGCGTATGCGTTTTTTCCTGAATATATTCAGGAAAAAACGCATACGCCCTTTTTGGCCAAGTGCATCATTGTGGACGTTCTGCCTCTTTTCCTATGCTTTCAATGCAATTCCAGTCTACCTCCTGAAATCGGTTTCCTGCAATTCTGCCCCGCTTTCAAGTCCACTTGGCAGCCTTACTTCAGTCTATTTTTGGACGATAGCTGTCATTTATAACTCTGCAGGTTTGTGAATTACAGTGCCCCTGAGCTCCTTTCTTCAACTTGCTTTCTTTTGAGCTGGCCGCAACACCGCAGGATGACTTCAGGCCCTAATCTGGCTCCGGTACGGCACGCTGAGCCTTTGGTTATTTCCTCTTCCTGGTGGGAAATGAGAGTTAAATTTGCCCGTCCAGACACCTCCAGCTAGCCTCTCATTGGTTCTCGCTATTCCTGTTCATCTTCCGCAGAAATTGCAAACTGGGCCAAACAGGAGTTTAAAGGCGCTGACTCTCCAAGTGGGGAGAGTGTTAGTAAAGCGTCTGGAATGTTGCACCCGAGTACCAGGGGAGGAAAACTGAGACATATTTGAACACGTCTCCCGTTCACATGGTTGATCATACTTGGGTTCCACATGCATGTTTTAGCTGAAGGAAGAATACCTTAAACCTGGAGAGTTGAGACCCGTGTAATGGGTACCATGCAATATGACTTCAAAGGGTCTTCATTTGCTCACCGAACCTCTCCAATCCTATCACTGCTGCGTTTATGCCCCTGTACACACGCTTGATTCTCTTTCGGAGACATAGCAATCCATAGGTTTTACGATACTTACTAGTCAGGTACATTCTTAGGCGTTTAATATGCGGTGTTGAGTCCATTTCGTTCAGCAAGGAGTAGCTCTTGTCTATTCCATATTTGACTTAAGGAACTTTATCTGTGCTCATTTCAATCTCTGGTTTTATGCAGCACCCCAACTCACCTTTACCCTTAAGCAAGCATAAGTTGGTTTTCTAAATTTGAGACCCTCTTCTGTTCTGTAATTCAGTTCCTGTGTAGCCAAGTTTACATTCCGTGTATTACTGATATCTTATGATGTTTCTTTTTCTGTGTGACTTATTTCAGTTAGAATCATCATACCTGAATCCACTCATTGTGATGCTAAGGGCCTGATGACATAGATTTCATTGCTGAGTGATATTGCTTTGTAAGTAAATACCACAACTTCTTTATCCATTTTTCACTTTCTGCGATGTTGAACTTGTACTGTAAACGAGGTTCTTGTAAACAGAGGCGTCCCAAACTTTGGGGTGGCTGTGTCTTTTTGATTTTAATTTCCCTAAGCTATAGGACCATAATTGGCAGTGCCCTAGGCTCTGTTGCTTTGTTTTTTAGATGTTTCAGGAAACACCATACACTTCTCCCCAGTGTCTGTTGGCAATTTACATCCCGCCCATCAGCATAACAAGGCTCCCAGTTCTCAATGGCCTGTTGCCTTTCTGGATTTTACACTTTTTTCAGATGGCCCTTTTGACCGGGGGGAAGTGAGACTTCATTGTAGTGCAGATTTCCTTTGCAAGCTTGCTTGGTTGGCCAAAAAGGGCGTATGCGTTTTTTCCTGAATATATTCAGGAAAAAACGCATACGCCCTTTTTGGCCAAGTGCATCATTGTCGAGTTTCTGACTCTCTTCATATGCTTTCAATGCAATTCCAGTCTACCTCCTGAAATCGGTTTCCTGCAATTCTGCCTTGCTTTCAATGCCTCTTCATAGCCTTACCTCAATATATTTTTTAAAAATAGTTGGCCTTTATAACTCTGCAGGTTTTTGAATTGCAGTGGCCCTTAGCTCCATTTTTTAGCTCTTATTTTTGTGGTCTTGCCCCATAACCACAGGATTCCTTGAAGCCCTATTTTTCTTCTGGGGCACCTTGCTGTGCCTTTGGTTAATTCTTCTTACTGATGTGATATTAGAGTGACATGTGCCCATTGAAACCGCTACAGCTAGTTTCTCACTGGTTCCCCCTATTCCCATTCATCCTCTGCACTAACTGCAGACTGTGCGATACCAGAACTTAAAGGCATTGACTCCATGTGGGGATGTTGTTAGTAAAGCGGCTGGAATGTCGATCCGGAGCCCCAGGAGAGGAAAAATGAGGTGCGTTTTAGAAACCTTTCCCGATCATATGGTATACCAGTCGCTGGGTTTCCCAAGCATGGTTTAGCTGTAGGAAGATTCCCTTCAACCTGGAGTGTTGGGACCCTTGGAATGAGTAGCATGAAGTATTGCATTAAACTTTCGGCAGTTGCTCACCAAAGCTCACCAATCCTGTCAGCCCCAAGTGTCCAGCCTTATGTCTTATCCAGCTGTGGGTTTATATGTGGTCAATCCAGGTTGCATCACAGCCCCTGAGCGAATTTTGTAAGAATTTTTCTCTCTTTCATTGTTTCAGCGTTTTGTTTTTAAAATTTATTTCTATAATGGGGTTTAGCTCCTTTTCACTGCTGTGTTTGTGCCGCTCTGCACACACTTGATTCCCTTATGGAGATATATCAATACATGGGTTTTAAGATTCTTATTCCTCAGATATATTTCTCTGCGGTGTATAGGGTGTGTTGAGGCCTGTTCATTGAGCAAGGTGTAGATCTTGTCTAATACCTATTTGGTTTATTGAACGGTATCTGTGCTAATTTCAAACTCTGGTTTTATGCATCACCCCACCTCTCCTTTCCCCTTAAGCTGACATAAGTGTGTTTTCTAAATGTGAGACACCGTTCTGTTCTGTAATTCATTTCTTGTGCAGCCATATTTACCCTCCCTCTATAAGTGATATCTTATGATATGTTTCTTTTTCTGTTTGACTTATTTCAAGTAGTATTATCGGACCTAAATCCACTCTTTATCCTTCTACTAGCCTTATTACATTGATTTCATGGTGAAGAGATATTCCATTGTACATAAGTACCACATCTTCTTTATCCATTGTTCTCTTTCCTGGGATATTTAAGGTGTACTGAAGTTGAGGTTCTTGTAAACAGAGTAGCCCTAAACTGTGGTGTGCTTGTGTCTTGTTGATTTTTAGACTTCCCTAGATATACTCCCATGATTGGAAGTGTCCTATGCTCTGTAGCTCTGTTTTTTAGATGATTTAGGAACCACCATACACTTCTCCAGAGTGGCTCTCGGCAGTTCACACACTGCCCATCAGCGTATAAAGGCTCCCTGTTCTCCATGGCCTGTCCTGCATTTCTGGTTTTTACAATTTTTTAGGATGGCCCTTTTGACCGGTGGGAAGTGAGACTTCTTTGTTGTGCACATTTGCATTGCTTGCTTGCTTCGTTGCCCATAAAGTGCGTATGCGTTTTTTCCTGGATATAATCAGGAAAAAACGCATACGCCCTTTTGGGCCAACTGCATCATTGTCGAAATTCTGCCGCTTTTCATGTGCGTTAAAGACGAGTCCAATCTATCTCTTGAAATCTGTTTCTTGCAATTCTGTCTTGCATTCAGATCCTCTTCTTTGCCTTACCTCAACATATTTTTGGACGTTAGTTTTCATTTATAACTCTGCAGGTTTGTGAATTGCAGTGACCCTGAGCTCCATTTTTTAAGTTGCTCTTTTGTGAGCTGGCCTCAAACCCGCAGGATTGCTTCAGGCCCTATTTTGGCTCCGGTGAGGCAGGCTGAGCCTTTCTTTAATTCTTATTCTTAATGGGAAATTAGAGTGATATGTGCCCGTCCAAACCCCTACAACTCTTCTCTCATTGGTTCCCCCTCTTCCCGTTCATCCTCCTCACAATTTGCAAAATGTGTGAAACAGAAGTTTAAATGTGCTGATTCTCCAAGTGGGGAGATTCTAAGTAGCGTGGCTGGAATGGTGAACAGGAGCACCAGGAGAGGATAAATGAGGTGCATTTTAGACACATCTCCCGATCACATGGTGTACAGTCCTCTGGGTTTTCCATGCATGTTTTAGCTGTAGGAAGATCCCTTGAACCTGCAGATTTGGGACCCATTGAATGGGTACCAGGTAGTATTACTTTAAAGGGTGTGCATTTCCTCACCCAACCTCACATTTCTCTTAGCGCAAACAGTTTCCAGCCTTATGTCTCATCCTGCTGTGGGTCTAGATGTGTTCAATCCATGTTGCATCACCGTCCCTGAGGAAAAGTTGTAAGAGGTTTTCTCTGTCTCTCTGTCGTTTATTTTTTTCAATTTATTACTATATTGGTTACAGCTGATTTTCAAAGCTCTGTTTCTTGCTGCTGTACATCCACTTGATTCGCGTACAGAGAGACATCAATAAATTCTTTTTCAGATTCTTACCAGTCGTATATATTCTTTTCCGGTGACTTGAGTGTGCTGAGTGCAGTTCTTTTAGCTACCGTGTAGGCCTTGTTGATTATCAGTTTGGTATTTGGAATGGTATCTTTGCTAATTTCAACCTCCTGGATGATGCCTCACCCCTCCCCACCTTTCCCGTTTAGCAGCCTTATGCGTGTTTTCTACATATTTGACTATGTTTTTGTTTTGTAATTTATTTCATGTGTAGCCATTTTGGATTCCACCTTTAAGTGATATCTTATGATATGTGTCTTTTTCTTTTTGAATTCTGTCACTTAGAATGATCATACGTAACTCCTCCGGAGTTGTTACAACTGGCCGTATTTCATTGATTTCCAGGCTGAATAATATTCCACTCTACCTAAGTACCACATCTCTATCCATTTTTTCCCTCCAGAGACATTTAAGTTATATCCTAGTCGAGGATCTTTTAAACAGAGAGGGGGTAAACATTGGGGTGCCTGTGTCCTCTCGATTTTTGTTTTTCCCAAGATATACGCCCATGAGTGCAAGTGCCCTATGCTCTGTAGCTCATTTTTTAGATGCTTTAGTAAACACAATACACTTCTCCAGAATGGCCGTTGGCAATATACATTTCCACTATAAGTCTCACAGGGCTCCCTCTTCTCGTTGCCCTGTCCTGCATTTCTGTTGTTTACGCTTTATGAGGATGGCTCTTCTGACTGATGCGAAGTGATATCTTTTGTAGTATTGACTTCCAGTGCCCACCTGTTTGGTTGGCTAAAAAAGTGTATGCCCTTTTCTTGAATATATACAGAAAAGAACGCATACACCCTTTTTGGCCAACTGCAATGTTGGCAATGTTCAGCTCCTTTTCTTGTGCTTAATGGCGAGTCCTTTCTACCTCCTCAAATCCCTTTCCTGCCATTCTCCCTTGCTTACAAGTCCTTTTCTCTGACTTTCCTCAAGACATTTTTCAGTGATGGATATTTTCAACTCTGCAGTTTTGTGAATTTTACTGCCCCTGAGTTCCATTGTTCAACTCGTGTTTATGGGAACTGGCCACAAAGCAGCGGGATTTCCTCAAGCCCTATACTGTTTCCATGGGCAACCCTAGCCTTTGGTCAATTCGTCTTCCTGATTGGAAATTAGAGTGACATGTGCCTGTCTGAACACCTAGGACTTGTCTCTCATTGTTCCTCATCCTTCCGCTTCATCCTCTGGACAAATTCCAAACTGTACGCAACAGGATGTTGACAGTGCTGACATCTCCAAGTGGGGAGACTGTTAGTAAAGACGCTGGAGGGGTGAACCCGAGCACCAGGAGATGAGGAGATGAGATGCCTTTTCCAAACTCTTCCCGATCAGACGGTATACCATCCTCTGGGTGTGACAGACATGTTTTAGCAGTAGGAAGAGTCCCATTCATGTAAGGAGAACACCAGGGCTTTTTCAAAATCAGTGTCTCCCCGAAACCCAAACTGGGGAAGTTTTTAAGCTACGGCTACACATATGTTCATTAAGGGCCTTGGGAAGTAGGCAGAGTCCAAACTTTAGATGATTGAAGTCTTCAGGGTCAGAAGCACTCACCACCAGCTTCCCTTAGGCTACACTTTAACTGTCATTGATAGATGATGTCAATAAAAATATCTATTCTTTTTCAGATTATTTCCCCTTATAGGTTATTGCAAAATGTTGAGTGTAGTTCCCTGTGCTATACAGTAGTTCCTTGTTGATGATCTATTTTATACATAGCAGTGTGTATGTGTTCATTCCAAACTGTTAATTTATCCCTCCTCCCACCTTTCCCCTTTGGTAATAATAAATTATAAGATTTTATACTTCTCAGAAATGGGGGAGCTGAAAGAGAGGTATCATTTTCAATGGAAAAGCATTTAAAACAAGATTGAAGGTTTAACCAAGATTATTAGCTGTACATCCTTGGAAAGAAATCACTTCGTTTCTCTAATATTGACCTGACAAATAAGACAAACCTTTTCACTGAACTTGCTTATAAAAAGTGATGGAAATATCAAATGGAAGTGTTAAAAACATCTTATTTTACCCGAGCCTTATACACTGTTCTATGTTAACTACAGTTTGGCTCACACATCTGTTCATTGAGGTTACAATAGTCTCAATTTCTGTTACTGATCCTCCAGAGTGGACCCCAACAAGTGTCCCCCTGCCCAGTGTCATTGGGGCCAACAGATCGAGACTGAGTTTGGTTCACAAGCAAAGGAAACTTTATATTTTGATCAGAGAATGGAGAGGTGAGAGCATGCACTACCCCGTGGGCTGTGGGCTGGGCTGCTGTGTAGAGATCCTGTCAGAGTCAGTGGGAGGGAGGGAGGCGGCGGAGCTCTCGAGGGCCGGGTTGGCTGTAGCTCAGGCTCTATATCGTGGAGTCTGCACTGGGCCCCAGGAGCTGAGGTGTCGACCCAGCCATTCTGCACTAGGAAATCTGGTCTGAAGTGCCGGGTGTGGAACCTCTGCATGCGGGACCCTAGGAGCACGTGAAATTAGACAAAGCACAAAGGATAAAAAAGGTTAGACTTGACTTTATTGCCCAGATTCTATTTTTATCTCCCAGGGATTTTTAATGGGCTTTGCTGGGGACAAACCCCTCCTCTGCCTTTTGTCCCGTTCCTCATTCTTGGAGTGCTGAGGGTGCAGACCCTTCTTCTGTAACTGCTGAGTGCTGAGTTGGGAGCCCTCATACCCTGGGGCGAGGGTCAGAGCTTCTCCCCAGCAGCCTCCCGGTGACGTTGATTGTCCCCAGGACCCCTGCCTCCCTGCTCGTCCACCTGAGCACCAGCATTGGAAGTGTTATAGATTCTAATGACCTTTAAGGGTCCAGGAAAGAGATGTGCAGAGACGCTGTGGGGGCCGGTTTCACCCCGCCCCACATTTGTTCGGCCACCTTAGGCTGACCGTCTCTGCCAGCCTAGATGCTCTGACCAGTAGTCTGCGCTTTCTTCAATTAGGCCCCTGAATTAACGTACAAACAGCACCAGGTGTCAGAGCCCTGCCCGCTCAACTCCCAGACAGTCCAGGGTCAGTGGTGACCAAGGACCATGATGGCTACTGAGTCAACAGCCTTTTGAAGTAAACAGGAGTCCAGCCGGTCTTATTGGCCACCATCATCACGGTGTCTGTAGGCTTTTCTATGGTGACAGTGTGGTATACTGTTCCCCCGCCAAGATTATTAGCTCCCCTCTGGGTGCAGTAAGTCCTGCAAGCAGTAGTCTACTCTTTTGGGACACACTCTTGTTGTTTTATGAGAGAAACTCCAGGTCAAGTGATGTTCACACGAGTCGTCATGGTGCCCTGTTGCCCCCGGTTATCTCTCTGGATGTTGGAGTTGGAGGGCCTCCTCACTCGAGGTCGGTGTGCCCACGGAGCGAACCCTGCAACTTCAGGGCATGGTTGGTGGTTAGGATCACCACGTGGGGTCCTTTTCCCTTAGGAGGGAGGTGGCCTTTTGGGCTGCTGATTTCCAGGTTTTTAGATACCGCCAGTATCTTGGCCAGATGTGGCAGTGGGCCAAGCCCCTTAGTGACCGTAGTTTATCCTACCTGGATGGCATTCTTGCATTGTTCCATTTCAAGCGGTCCCAGTTTTTGCACTAATTCTCCAATGGCGATTCACCTTTCACTGGGAATGTAAAGGTCAAAGGGTTTAGCTAAATTAGGGAGTTCCAGGGCAAGGGTCTGAATTGACTGCTCTTTCCATTCTTGAAAGGCCACTTCTGGATTCTATTCAAAAGGATCATCATCTTTTCCTTTCAGTGTTTCATATAGAGGCCCAGCTAGTAGACTGTAGTTAGGGATCCAGAAGCAGCAAACCCTGGCCTCCCCAGGAACCCCTAAGCTGTCTTCTAGTTTTAGAAAGGGGTAAGGCTGAAAATGGTTTCTTCCCTTTCCTGGGATGGGCTTCTCTGACCTTCTGTGAGAATGAAGCCCAGGCAGGTCACCGCAGTCTGTGATATTTGAGCTTTTTCTTGGACAACTTCTATCCTTTATTGGCTTGGTAGTTCAGAGGCCTCCTTAGTAGGGCTGGTGATCAGAATGTCGTCTGCATATTGAAGGAGGGTTTCCTTTTCCAGAGGTAGAACTTTTAGGTCTTTAGCTAAGCTTTCCCCAAAGATGGTGTGGGAATTTTTGCACCCTTGGGGCCAGACGGCCCGGAAGTATTGTTTTAGTTGTATGTGGAGTCCTGCCACTCACAAGCCAAAATTTCTTGTGACTCTGGGACTAATGGAATACAAAAGAAGGCATCATTGAAGACTAATACAGAATACCATGTCCTGGTGGTTGGTAGAATGACCAGCAGGGTGTAGGAATTAGGAGCAACTGGAGGTATATCCTCGGTGGCTTCACTGACTGTCCTGACATCCTTTACCAGGTCCCCAGCAGCCCATGGGGCTCTCGTGGTCAGACCAATCCCAGAATATGGAGCTCACCTGGGCAGGTACCCCACCCCCACCCCAGCCCACGGGGCTCTCGTGGTCAGGCCCCTCCCAGGATACAGAGCTACCCTTGCAGGTACCGTGGCAGGGCTGGGCACACAGGAACCGTGCACATAGCCCTCATTGCAGAGCACCCCCAGCTCACCTGTCGCTCAGAGCTGACACAGAGCACCTCAGAGCAGGACTTGAACTAACAAACAGCAGCTGCGACAGGTCTGTGACCCTGGGCATCACTCTGTGAGGCCTCCCTCCACCTGGTCTTCCAGAGACTTCCACTGCACCCGGGGCACCAGGCCTCTGTCTCCAACCACCACCCACCCCTCCTCTGCCTGACTCCTGGGTTCCTCTCATTAGGAGAGGGTTTTCTTGAAGTTGTCTCCCACTCATGGGCCAGATAAAATGATTAGAAAACAAGCCAAAGCTGCAGCCCCTTGTCTATCCTGACTCTCAGGAGCCCACACCTGTTCCTTGGACCTGGCCGGTTCAGCAAGTTCCATTTTCTGCAACTGTGAGCCCCGGAGGGGTGATGATTGGCTGACCTGGGCAGCCTTACCGTGCCGGCCAGCCCTCCCCAGGTGTGCCTGGGTTGAGATCAATATAAATACCACTCCAGGCAGCAAGAGCCCCTGCAGCCGTGCCTGACGCCATTTTCTCTGCCCTGTCAGCAGTCTCGGGGCTGGGCTGGTGGGAGGGAGTGAGAGGCCACGGCTTTGTGGGTGGCCCAGTGTGAGTGGGGCTCTGCTGGACTTTCTGCAGCAGTTGCCAGGCTGCCACCTGCTAAAGAAGAGGATGTGTCACCCATACCTGCTGCTGGAATTTCTCCCTGGGCAGAGGTGAGGAAGGAAAAAAGCAGTGGGGGCAGGGACAGGACGGGTATCTCAGGCAGGGAAATGGAAATCTTCCAGAAGAGCACCCAGGGCCAGGACCATCCTGGCTGGCCTGCAGGCACCAAGTCGGCCGGCATGCTGTCACTCGTGTGGCTCTATGGCCCTTCCTCTAGGCTTTCAAGTCCTTGTATATATTCAGGTGTTTTACCTGGGACGGGTGGGAATAGTTCAGCAGCAACTGGCCTGGGGCTCAGCTCACGTTTACTCACAGATGCCTCGGCACGGTGCCCCAGCTTTGCAATGAGGACGCTTGTTGTGTGGGGGCTGCTGGCTGAATGGGAGACGATTCCCCACCACTGACCAACTTCAGAATTGTTTACAACTGGAGCAAGTGCCCTGATACGGTTTTCCTCTGTGTAACTGGTGGGTTCTGTGTTTTTTTTCTCTTTTTCGTTTTTGGTTCAAGGTAGATTTTATTCCTCTTTTTTGTATTTACAGATATAAGCATGGAAATAATTTATTCATATAAATACATGTATGTGCAGGGAATAATTGTTTTTTCTGTTTTATTTTTTAAATTTTATTTCTTTTTAATTTTGAATTTTATTTTATATTTTTATACAGCAGGTTCTTATTGGTTATCTATTTTATACATATAAATGTATACATGCCAATCCCAGTCTCTCAACTCCTCCCACCACCACCCCCCCAACAGCTTTCCCCCCTTGTTGTCCATACGTTTGTTGTCTACATCTGTTGCTCTATTTATGCCTTGCAAAATGGTTAATCTGTACAGTATTTCTAGGTTCCACATATATGCATGAATATACAAGATTTGTTTTTCTCTTTCTGACTTACTTCACTCTGTATGACAGTCTCTAGATCCATCGACGTCTCTACAAATGACCCAATTTCATTCCTTTTCATGGCTTAGTAATATTCCATTTTATATATGTACCACAGCTTTATGCATTCGTCTGTCTGTGGGCATTTAGGTTGCTTCCATTACCTCGATATTGTAAATAGTGATGCAATGAACATTGCGGTGAATGACTCTTTTTGATTTATGGTTTTGTCTGGGTATATGTCCAGTACTGGGATTGCTGTATCATATGGTAATTCTATTGTTAGTTTCTTAAGAAATTCCATATTGTTCTCCATAATGACTGTATCAATTTATATTCCCAACAATAGTGGAAGAGGGTTCCTTTTCTCCACACCCTTTCCAGCATTTTTTGTTTGTAGATTTTCAATGATGCCTATTCTACCAGGTGTGAGGTGATACCTCATTGTTGAATCCATTTCGTTGAGCAAGGGGTAGCTCTTGTCTATTCCATATTTGGCTTATGGAACGGTATCTGTGCTAATTTCAAACTCTGCTTTTATGCAGCACCCCAACTCACCTTCCCCCTTAAGCAGGCATAAGTTGGTTTTCTAAACTTGAGACCCTGTTCTGTTTTGTAATTCAGTTCATGTGTAGCCAAGTTCACATTCCGTGTATTAGTGATACCTTATGATGTTTCTTTTTCTGTGTGACTTATTTCACTTAGAATCATCGTGCCTCAATGCACTCATTATGCTGGTACGGGCCTGGTGACATAGATTTCATTGCTGAGTGGTATTCTGTTGTACAGAAGTACCGCAACTTCTTTATCCATTATTTGCTCTCTGGGATATTTAACTTGTGCCGTAGAAGAGATTCCTCTAAAAAGAGCCGTCCCAAATTTTGGGGTTGCTGTGTCTTTTTGATATTAATTTCCCTAAGCTATAGGACCATAAGTGGAAGTGCCCTAGGCTCTGTTGCTTTGTTTTTTAGATGTTTCAGGAAACACCATACACTTCTCCTGAGTGTCTGTTGGCAATTTACATCCCGCCCATCAGCATAACAAGGCTCCTAGTTCTCCATGGCCTGTCCTGCCTTTCTGGATTTTACACTTTATTCTCATGGCCCTTTTGACCGGGGGGAAGTGAGACTTCATTGTAGTGCAGATTTCCTTTGCAAGCTTGCTTGGTTGGCCAAAAAGGGCGTATGCGTTTTTTCCTGAATATATTCAGGAAAAAACGCATATGCCCTTTTGGCAAAGTGCATCATTGTGGACGTTCTGCCTCTTTTCCTACGCTTTCAATACAATTCCAGTCTACCTCCTGAAATCGGTATCCTGCAATTCTGCCCCGCTTTCAAGTCCTCTTGGAAGCCTTACTTCTGTCTATTTTTGGACGATAGCTGTCATTTATAACTCTGCAGGTTTGTGAATTACAGAGCCCCTGAGCTCCTTTCTTCAACTCACTTTCTTGTGAGCTGGCCGCAACACCGCAGGATGGCTTCAGGCCCTAATCTGTTTCCGCCACGGCACGCTGAGCCTTTGGTTAATTCCTCTTCCTAGTGGGAAATGAGAGTTAAATTTGCCCGTCCAGACACCTCCAGCTAGTCTCTCATTGGTTCTCCCTATTCCTGTTCATCTTCCGCAGAAATTGCAAACTGGGCCAAACAGGAGGTTAAAGGCACTGACTGTCCAAGTCGGGAGAGTGTTAGTAAAGCGTCTGGAATGTTGCACCCGAGTACCATGGTATGAAAACTGAGACATATTTGAACACGTCTCCCGATCACACGGTTGATCATACTCTGGGTTCCACATGCATGTTTTAGCTGAAGGAAGAACACCTTAAACCTGGAGAGTTGAGACCCGTGGAATGGGTACCATGCAATATGACTTCAAAGGGTCTTCATTTGCTCACCGAACCTCTCCAATCCTATCACTGCTGCATTTATGCCCCAGTACACACGCTTGATTCTCTTTCGGAGACATAGCAATCCATAGGTTTTAAGATACTTACTAGTCAGGTATATTCTTAGGCGTTTAATATGGGGTGTGGAGTCCATTTCGTTGAGCAAGGAGTAGCTCTTGTCTATTCCATATTTGGCTTAAGGAACTTTATCTGTGCTCATTTCAATCTCTGGTTTTATGCAGCACCCCAACTCACCTTTCCACTTAAGCAAGCATAAGTTGGTTTTCTAAATTTGAGACCCTGTTCTGTTTTGCAATTCAGTTCCTCTGTAGCCAAGTTTAAATTCCATGTATTAGTGATATTTTTTGATGTTTCTTTTTCTGTGTGACTTATTTCAGTTAGAATCACCATACCTGAATCCACTCATTATGCTGCTACGGGCCTGGTGACATAGATTTCATTGCTGAGTGATATTGCTTTGTACATGAGTACCACAACTTCTTTATCCATTTTTCACTTTCTGTGATATTGAACTTGTACGGTAAACGAGGTTCTTGTAAACAGAGGCGTCCCAAACTTTGGGGTGGCTGTGTCTTTTTGATTTTAATTTCCCTAAGCTATAGGACCATAAGTGGAAGTGCACTAGGCTCTGTTGCTTTGTTTTTTAGATGTTTCAGGAAACACCATACACTTCTCCGGAGTGGCTGTTGGCAATTTACATCCCGCCCATCAGCATAACAAGGCTCCCAGTTCTCCATGTCCTGTCCTGCCTTTCTGGATTTTACACTTTTTTCAGATGGCCCTTTTGACCGGGGGGAAGTGAGACTTCATTGTAGTGCAGATTTCCTTTGCAAGCTTGCTTGGTTGGCCAAAAAGGGCGTATGCGTTTTTTCCTGAATATATTCAGGAAAAAACGCATACGCCCTTTTTGGCCAAGTGCATCATTGTGGACGTTCTGCCTCTTTTCCTATGCTTTCAATGCAATTCCAGTCTACTTCCTGAAATCGGATTCCTGCAATTCTGCCCCGCTTTCAAGTCCTCTTGGCAGCCTTACTTCAGTCTATTTTTGGACGATAGCTGTCATTTATAACTTTGCAGGTTTGTGAATTACAGTGCCCCTGAGCTCCTTTCTTCAACTCGCTTTCTTTTGAGCTGGCCGCAACACCGCAGGATGGCTTCAGGCCCTAATCTGGTTCCGGTACGGCACGCTGAGCCTTTGGTTATTTCCTCTTCCTGGTGGGAAATGAGAGTTAAATTTGCCCGTCCAGACACCTCCAGCTAGCCTCTCATTGGTTCTCGCTATTCCTGTTCATCTTCTGCAGAAATTGCAAACTGGGCCAAACAGGAGGTTAAAGGGACTGACTCTCCAAGTGGGGAGAGTGTTAGTAAAGCGTCTGGAATGTTGCACCCGAGTACCAGGGGAGGAAAACTGAGACATATTTGAACACGTCTCCCGATCACATGGTTGATCATACTCTGGGTTCCACATGCATGTTTTAGCTGAAGGAAGAATACCTAAAATCTGTGTAGTTGAAACCCGTGGAATGGGTACCATGCAATATAACTTCAAAGGACTTCATTTGCTCACTGAACCTCTCCAATCCTATCACTGCTGCGTTTATGCCCCTGTACACATGCTTGATTCTCTTTCGGAGACATAGCAATCTATAGGTTTTAAGATACTTACTAGTCAGGTACATTCTTAGGCGTTTAATATGCGGTGTTGAGTCCATTTCGTTGAGCAAGGAGTAGCTCTTGTCTATTCCATATTTCGCTTAAGGAACTTTGTGCTCATTTCAATCTCTGGTTTTATGCAGCACCCCAACTCACCTTTCCCCTTAAGCAAGTATAAGTTGGTTTTCTAAATTTGAGACCCTGTTCTGTTCTGTAATTCAGTTCCTGTGTAGCCAAGTTTCCATTCCGTGTATTACTGATATCTTATGATGTTTCTTTTTCTGTGTGACTTATTTCAGTTAGAATCACCATACCCGAATCCACTCATTATGCTGCTACGGGCCTGGTGACATAGATTTCATTGCTGAGTGATATTGCTTTGTACATGAGTACCACAACTTCTTTATCCATTTTTCACTTTCTGTGATATTGAACTTGTACGGTAAACGAGGTTCTTGTAAACAGAGGCGTCCCAAACTTTGGGGTGGCTGTGTCTTTTTGATTTTAATTTCCCTAAGCTATAGGACCATAAGTGGAAGTGCACTAGGCTCTGTTGCTTTGTTTTTTAGATGTTTCAGGAAACACCATACACTTCTCCGGAGTGGCTGTTGGCAATTTACATCCCGCCCATCAGCATAACAAGGCTCCCAGTTCTCCATGTCCTGTCCTGCCTTTCTGGATTTTACACTTTTTTCAGATGGCCCTTTTGACCGGGGGGAAGTGAGACTTCATTGTAGTGCATATTTCCTTTGCAAGCTTGCTTGGTTGTCCAAAAAGGGCATATGCGTTTTTTCCTGAATATATTCAGGAAAAAACGCATACGCCCTTTTTGGCCAAGTGCATCATTGTGGACGTTCTGCCTCTTTTCCTATGCTTTCAATGCAATTCCAGTCTACCTCCTGAAATTGGTTTCCTGCAATTCTGCCCCGCTTTCAAGTCCTCTTGGCAGCCTTACTTCAGTATATTTTTGGACGATAGCTGTCATTTATAACTCTGCAGGTTTGTGAATTACAGTGCCCCTGAGCTCCTTTCTTCAACTCGGTTTCTTTTGAGCTGGCCGCAACACCGCAGGATGGCTTCAGGCCCTAATCTGGTTCCGGTTCGGCACGCTGAGCCTTTGGTTATTTCCTCTTCCTGGTGGGAAATGAGAGTTAAATTTGCCCGTCCAGACACCTCCAGCTAGCCTCTCATTGGTTCTCGCTATTCCTGTTCATCTTCCGCAGAAATTGCAAACTGGGCCAAACAGGAGGTTAAAGGGACTGACTGTCCAAGTCGGGAGAGTGTTAGTAAAGCGTCGGGAATGTTCCACCGAAGTACCAGGGGACGAAAACTGAGACATATTTGAACACGTCTCCCGTTCACACGGTTGATCATACTCTGGGTTCCACATGCATGTTTTACCTGAAGAAAGAATACCTTAAACCTGGAGAGTTGAGACCCGTGGAATGGGTACCATGCAATATGACTTCAAAGGGTCTTCATTTGCTCACCGAATCTCTCCAATCCTATCACTGCTGCGTTTATGACCCTTGTACACACGCTTGATTCTCTTTTGGAGACATAGCAATCCATAGGTTTTAAGATACTTACTAGTCAGGTATATTCTTAGGCGTTTAATATGGGGTGTGGAGTCCATTTCGTTGAGCAAGGAGTAGCTCTTGTCTATTCCATATTTGGCTTAAGGAACTTTATCTGTGCTCATTTCAATCTCTGGTTTTATGCAGCACCCCAACTCACCTTTCCACTTAAGCAAGCATAAGTTGGTTTTCTAAATTTGAGACCCTGTTCTGTTTTGCAATTCAGTTCCTCTGTAGCCAAGTTTAAATTCCATGTATTAGTGATATTTTTTGATGTTTCTTTTTCTTTGTGACTTATTTCAGTTAGAATCACCATACCCGAATCCACTCATTATGCTGCTACGGGCCTGGTGACATAGATTTCATTGCTGAGTGATATTGCTTTGTACATGAGTACCACAACTTCTTTATCCATTTTTCACTTTCTGTGATATTGAACTTGTACGGTAAACGAGGTTCTTGTAAACAGAGGCGTCCCAAACTTTGGGGTGGCTGTGTCTTTTTGATTTTAATTTCCCTAAGCTATAGGACCATAAGTGGAAGTGCACTAGGCTCTGTTGCTTTGTTTTTTAGATGTTTCAGGAAACACCATACACTTCTCCGGAGTGGCTGTTGGCAATTTACATCCCGCCCATCAGCATAACAAGGCTCCCAGTTCTCCATGTCCTGTCCTGCCTTTCTGGATTTTACACTTTTTTCAGATGGCCCTTTTGACCGGGGGGAAGTGAGACTTCATTGTAGTGCAGATTTCCTTTGCAAGCTTGCTTGGTTGGCCAAAAAGGGCGTATGCGTTTTTTCCTGAATATATTCAGGAAAAAACGCATACGCCCTTTTTGGCCAAGTGCATCATTGTGGACGTTCTGCCTCTTTTCCTATGCTTTCAATGCAATTCCAGTCTACCTCCTGAAATCGGTTTCCTGCAATTCTGCCCCGCTTTCAAGTCCTCTTGGCAGCCTTACTTCAGTCTATTTTTGGACGATAGCTGTCATTTATAACTCTGCAGGTTTGTGAATTACAGTGCCCCTGAGCTCCTTTCTTCAACTCGCTTTCTTTTGAGCTGGCCGCAACACCGCAGGATGGCTTCAGGCCCTAATCTGGTTCCGGTACGGCACGCTGAGCCTTTGGTTATTTCCTCTTCCTGGTGGGAAATGAGAGTTAAATTTGCCCGTCCAGACACCTCCAGCTAGCCTCTCATTGGTTCTCGCTATTCCTGTTCATCTTCCGCAGAAATTGCAAACTGGGCCAAACAGGAGGTTAAAGGGACTGACTCTCCAAGTGGGGAGAGTGTTAGTAAAGCGTCTGGAATGTTGCACCCGAGTACCAGGGGAGGAAAACTGAGACATATTTGAACACGTCTCCCGATCACATGGTTGATCATACTCTGGGTTCCACATGCATGTTTTAGCTGAACGAAGAATACCTAAAATCTGTGTAGTTGAAACCCGTGGAATGGGTACCATGCAATATGACTTCAAAGGTGTTCATTTGCTCACTGAACCTCTCCAATCCTATCACTGCTGCGTTTATGCCCCTGTACACATGCTTGATTCTCTTTCGGAGACATAGCAATCTATAGGTTTTAAGATACTTACTAGTCAGGTACATTCTTAGGCGTTTAATATGCGGTGTTGAGTCCACTTCGTTGAGCAAGGAGTAGCTCTTGTCTATTCCATATTTGGCTTAAGGAACTTTGTGCTCATTTCAATCTCTGGTTTTATGCAGCACCCCAACTCACCTTTCCCCTTAAGCAAGCATAAGTTGGTTTTCTAAATTTGAGACCCTGTTCTGTTCTGTAATTCAGTTCCTGTGTAGCCAAGTTTACATTCCGTGTATTACTGATATCTTATGATGTTTCTTTTTCTGTGTGACTTATTTCAGTTAGAATCACCATACCCGAATCCATTCATTATGCTGCTACGGGCCTGGTGACATAGATTTCATTGCTGAGTGATATTGCTTTGTACATGAGTACCACAACTTCTTTATCCATTTTTCTCTTTCTGTGATATTGAACTTGTACGGTAAACGAGGTTCTTGTAAACAGAGCCGTTCCAAACTTTGGGGTGGCTGTGTCTTTTTGATTTTAATTTCCCTAAGCTATAGGACCATAAGTGGAAGTGCACTAGGCTCTGTTGCTTTGTTTTTTAGATGTTTCAGGAAACACCATACACTTCTCCGGAGTGGCTGTTGGCAATTTACATCCCGCCCATCAGCATAACAAGGCTCCCAGTTCTCCATGTCCTGTCCTGCCTTTCTGGATTTTACACTTTTTTCAGATGGCCCTTTTGACCGGGGGGAAGTGAGACTTCATTGTAGTGCAGATTTCCTTTGCAAGCTTGCTTGGTTGGCCAAAAAGGGCGTATGCGTTTTTTCCTGAATATATTCAGGAAAAAACGCATACGCCCTTTTTGGCCAAGTGCATCATTGTGGACGTTCTGCCTCTTTTCCTATGCTTTCAATGCAATTCCAGTCTACCTCCTGAAATCGGTTTCCTGCAATTCTGCCCCGCTTTCAAGTCCTCTTGGCAACCTTACTTCAGTCTATTTTTGGACGATAGCTGTCATTTATAACTCTGCAGGTTTGTGAATTACAGTGCCCCTGAGCTCCTTTCTTCAACTCGCTTTCTTTTGAGCTGGCCGCAACACCGCAGGATGGCTTCAGGCCCTAATCTGGTTCCGGTACGGCACGCTGAGCCTTTGGTTATTTCCTCTTCCTGGTGGGAAATGAGAGTTAAATTTGCCCGTCCAGACACCTCCAGCTAGCCTCTCATTGGTTCTCGCTATTCCTGTTCATCTTCCGCAGAAATTGCAAACTGGGCCAAACAGGAGGTTAAAGGGACTGACTCTCCAAGTGGGGAGAGTGTTAGTAAAGCGTCTGGAATGTTGCACCCGAGTACCAGGGGAGGAAAACTGAGACATATTTGAACACGTCTCCCGATCACATGGTTGATCATACTCTGGGTTCCACATGCATGTTTTAGCTGAAGGAAGAATACCTAAAATCTGTGTAGTTGAAACCCGTGGAATGGGTACCATGCAATATGACTTCAAAGGTCTTCATTTGCTCACTGAACCTCTCCAATCCTATCACTGCTGCGTTTATGCCCCTGTACACATGCTTGATTCTCTTTCGGAGACATAGCAATCTATAGGTTTTAAGATACTTACTAGTCAGGTACATTCTTAGGCGTTTAATATGCGGTGTTGAGTCCACTTCGTTGAGCAAGGAGTAGCTCTTGTCTATTCCATATTTGGCTTAAGGAACTTTGTGCTCATTTCAATCTCTGGTTTTATGCAGCACCCCAACTCACCTTTCCCCTTAAGCAAGCATAAGTTGGTTTTCTAAATTTGAGACCCTGTTCTGTTCTGTAATTCAGTTCCTGTGTAGCCAAGTTTACATTCCGTGTATTACTGATATCTTATGATGTTTCTTTTTCTGTGTGACTTATTTCAGTTAGAATCACCATACCCGAATCCACTCATTATGCTGCTACGGGCCTGGTGACATAGATTTCATTGCTGAGTGATATTGCTTTGTACATGAGTACCACAACTTCTTTATCCATTTTTCACTTTCTGTGATATTGAACTTGTACGGTAAACGAGGTTCTTGTAAACAGAGGCGTCCCAAACTTTGGGGTGGCTGTGTCTTTTTGATTTTAATTTCCCTAAGCTATAGGACCATAAGTGGAAGTGCACTAGGCTCTGTTGCTTTGTTTTTTAGATGTTTCAGGAAACACCATACACTTCTCCGGAGTGGCTGTTGGCAATTTACATCCCGCCCATCAGCATAACAAGGCTCCCAGTTCTCCATGGCCTGTCCTGCCTTTCTGGATTTTACACTTTTTTCAGATGGCCCTTTTGACCGGGGGGAAGTGAGACTTCATTGTAGTGCAGATTTCCTTTGCAAGCTTGCTTGGTTGGCCAAAAAGGGCGTATGCGTTTTTTCCTGAATATATTCAGGAAAAAACGCATACGCCCTTTTTGGCCAAGTGCATCATTGTGGACGTTCTGCCTCTTTTCCTATGCTTTCAATGCAATTCCAGTCTACCTCCTGAAATCGGATTCCTGCAATTCTGCCCCGCTTTCAAGTCCTCTTGGCAGCCTTACTTCAGTCTATTTTTGGACGATAGCTGTCATTTATAACTCTGCAGGTTTGTGAATTACAGTGCCCCTGAGCTCCTTTCTTCAACTCGCCTTCTTTTGAGCTGGCCGCAACACCGCAGGATGGCTTCAGGCCCTAATCTGGTTCTGGCATGGCACGCTGAGCCTTTGGTTAACTCCTCTTCCTGGTAGGAAATGAGAGTTAAATTTGCCCGTCCAGACACCTCCAGCTAGTCTCCATTGGTTCTCGCTATTCCTGTTCATCTTCCGCAGAAATTGCAAACTGGGCCAAACAGGAGGTTAAAGGGACTGACTCTCCAAGTCGGGAGAGTGTTAGTAAAGCGTCTGGAATGTTGCACCCGAGTACCAGGGTACGAAAACTGAGACATATTTGAACACGTCTCCCGATCACATGGTTGTTCATACTCTAGGTTCCACATGCATGTTTTAGCTGAAGGAAGAATATCTTAAACCTGGGTAGTTGAAACCCGTGGAATGGGTACCATGCAATATGACTTCAAAGGGTCTTCATTTGCTCACCGAACCTCTCCAATCCTATCACTGCTGCGTTTATGCCCCTGTACACATGCTTGATTCTCTTTTGGAGACATAGCAATCCATAGGTTTTAAGATACTTACAAGTCAGGTACATTCTTAGGCGTTTAATATGCGGTGTTGAGTCCATTTCGTTGATCAAGGAGTATCTCTTGTCTATTCCATATTTGGCTTAAGGAACTTTATCTGTGCTCATTTCAATCTCTGGTTTTATGCAGCACCACAACTCACCTTTACCCTTAAGCAAGCATAAGTTGGTTTTCTAAATTTGAGACCCTGTTCTGTTCTGTAATTCAGTTCCTGTGTAGCCAAGTTTACATTCCGTGTATTACTGATATCTTATGATGTTTCTTTTTCTGTGTGACTTATTTCAGTTAGAATCATCATACCTGAATCCACTCATTGTGCTGCTAAGGGCCTGATGACACAGATTTCATTGCTTAGTGATACTGCATTGTAAGTAAATACCACAACTTCTTTATCCATTTTTCACTTTCTGCGATGTTGAACTTGTACTGTAAACGAGGTTCTTGTAAACAGAGCCGTTCGAAAATTTAGGGTGGCTATGTCTTTTTGATTTTAAATTCCCTAAGCTATAGGACCATAAGTGGAAGTGCCCTAGGTTCTGTTGCTTTGTTTTTTAGATGTTTCAGGAAACACCATACACTTCTCCCGAGTGGTTGTTGGCAATTTACATCCCGCCCATCAGCATAACAAGGCTCCCAGTTCTCCATGGCCTGTCCTGCCTTTCTGGATTTTACACTTTTTTCAGATGGCCCTTTTGACCAGGGGCAAGTGAGACTTCATTGTAGTGCAGATTTCCTTTGCAAGCTTGCTTGGTTGACCAAAAAGGGCGTATGCGTTTTTTCCTGAATATATTCAGGAAAAAACGCATACGCCCTTTTTGGCCAAGTGCATCATTGTGGACGTTCTGCCTCTTTTCCTATGCTTTCAATGCAATTCCAGTCTACCTCCTGAAATCGGTTTCCTGCAATTCTGCCCCGCTTTCAAGTCCTCTTGGCAGCCTTACTTCAGTCTATTTTTGGACGATAGCTGTCATTTATAACTCTGCAGGTTTGTGAATTACAGTGCCCCTGAGCTCCTTTCTTCAACTCGCTTTCTTGTGACCTGGCCGCAACACCGCAGGATGGCTTCAGGCCCTGATCTGGTTCTGGCATGGCATGCTGAGACTTTGGTTAATTCCTCTTCCTGGTAGGAAATGAGAGTTAAATTTGCCCGTCCAGACACCTCCAGCTAGTCTCCATTGGTTCTCGCTATTCCTGTTCATCTTCCGCAGAAATTGCAAACTGGGCCAAACAGGAGGTTAAAGGGACTGACTCTCCAAGTCGGGAGAGTGTTAGTAAAGCGTCTGGAATGTTGCACCCGAGTACCAGGGTACGAAAACTGAGACATATTTGAACACGTCTCCCGATCACATGGTTGATCATACTCTAGGTTCCACATGCATGTTTTAGCTGAAGGAAGAATACCTTAAACCTGGAGAGTTGAAACCCGTGGAATGGGTACCATGCAATATGACTTCAAAGGGTCTTCATTTGCTCACCGAACCTCTCCAATCCTATCACTGCTGCGTTTATGCCGCTGTACACATGCTTGATTCTCTTTTGGAGACATAGCAATCCATAGGTTTTAAGATACTTACAAGTCAGGTACATTCTTAGGCGTTTAATATGCGGTGTTGAGTCCATTTTGTTGAGCAAGGAGTAGCTCTTGTCTATTCCATATTTGGCTTAAGGAACTTTATCTGTGCTCATTTCAATCTCTGGTTTTATGCAGCACCCCAACTCACCTTTACCCTTAAGCAAGCATAAGTTGTTTTTCTAAATTTGAGACACTGTTCTGTTCTGTAATTCAGTTCCTGTGTAGCCAAGTTTACATTCCGTGTATTACTGATATCTTATGATGTTTCTTTTTCTGTGTGACTTATTTCAGTTAGAATCATCATGCCTGAATCCACTCATTGTGCTGCTAAGGGCCTGATGACACAGATTTCATTGCTGAGTGATATTGCTTTGTAAGTAAATACCACAACTTCTTTATCCATTTTTCACTTTCTGCGGTGTTGAACTTGTACTGTAAACGAGGTTCTTGTAAACAGAGGCGTCCCAAACTTTGGGGTGGCTGTGTCTTTTTGATTTTAATTTCCCTAAGCTATAGGACCATAAGTGGAAGTGCCCTAGGTTCTGTTGCTTTGTTTTTTAGATGTTTCAGGAAACACCATACACTTCTCCCGAGTGGTTGTTGGCAATTTACATCCCGCCCATCAGCATAACAAGGCTCCCAGTTCTCCATGGCCTGTCCTGCCTTTCTGGATTTTACACTTTTTTCAGATGGCCCTTTTGACCAGGGGGAAGTGAGACTTCATTGTAGTGCAGATTTCCTTTGCAAGCTTGCTTGGTTGGCCAAAAAGGGCGTATGCGTTTTTTCCTGAATATATTCAGGAAAAAACGCATACGCCCTTTTTGGCCAAGTGCATCATTGTGGACGTTCTGCCTCTTTTCCTATGCTTTCAATGCAATTCCAGTCTACCTCCTGAAATCGGTTTCCTGCAATTCTGCCCCGCTTTCAAGTCCTCTTGGCAGCCTTACTTCAGTCTATTTTTGGACGATAGCTGTCATTTATAACTCTGCAGGTTTGTGAATTACAGTGCCCCTGAGCTCCTTTCTTCAACTCGCCTACTTTTGAGCTGGCCGCAACACCGCAGGATGGCTTCAGGCCCTAATCTGGTTCTGGCATGGCACGCTGAGCCTTTGGTTAATTCCTCTTCCTGGTAGGAAATGAGAGTTAAATTTGCCCGTCCAGACACCTCCAGCTAGTCTCCATTGGTTCTCGCTATTCCTGTTCATCTTCCGCAGAAATTGCAAACTGGACCAAACAGGAGGTTAAAGGGACTGACTCTCCAAGTCGGGAGAGTGTTAGTAAAGCATCTGGAATGTTGCACCCGAGTACCAGGGTACGAAAACTGAGACATATTTGAACACGTCTCCCGATCACATGGTTGATCATACTCTAGGTTCCACATGCATGTTTTAGCTGAAGGAAGAATACCTTAAACCTGGGTAGTTGAAACCCGTGGAATGGGTACCATGCAATATGACTTCAAAGGGTCTTCATTTGCTCACTGAACCTCTCCAATCCTATCACTGCTGCGTTTATGCCCCTGTACACATGCTTGATTCTCTTTCGGAGACATAGCAATCCATAGGTTTTAAGATACTTACTAGTCAGGTACATTCTTAGGCGTTTAATATGCGGTGTTGAGTCCATTTCGTTGAGCAAGGAGTAGCTCTTGTCTATTCCATATTTGACTTAAGGAACTTTATCTGTGCTCATTTCAATCTCTGGTTTTATGCAGCACCCCAACTCACCTTTACCCTTAAGCAAGCATAAGTTGGTTTTCTAAATTTGAGGACCTGTTCTGTTTTGGAATTCAGTTCCTGTGTAGCCAAGTTTACATTCCGTGTATTAGTGATATCTTATGAAGTTTCTTTTTCTGTGTGACTTATTTCAGTTAGAATCATCGTACCTGAATCTACTCATTATGCTGCTACGGCCCTGATGACATAGATTTCATTGCTGAGTGATACTGCATTGTACGTAAGTACCACAAGTTGTTTATCCATTTTTCACTTTCTGCGATGTTGAACTTGTACTGTAAACGAGGTTCTTGTAAACAGAGCCGTTCCAAACTTTGGGGTGGCTGTGTCTTTTTGATTTTAATTTCCCTAAGCTATAGGACCATAAGTGGAAGTGCCCTAGGCTCTGTTGCTTTGTTTTTTAGATGTTTCAGGAAACACCATACACTTCTCCCCAGTGGTTGTTGGCAATTTACATCCCGCCCATCAGCATAACAAGGCTCCCAGTTCTCCATGGCCTGTCCTGCCTTTCTGGATTTTACACTTTTTTCAGATGGCGCTTTTGACCAGGGGGAAGTGAGACGTCATTGTAGTGCAGATTTCCTTTGCAAGCTTGCTTGGTTGGCCAAAAAGGGCGTATGCGTTTTTTCCTGAATATATTCAGGAAAAAACGCATACGCCCTTTTTGGCCAAGTGCATCATTGTGGACGTTCTGCCTCTTTTCCTATGCTTTCAATGCAATTCCAGTCTACCTCCTGAAATCGGTTTCCTGCAATTCTGCCCCGCTTTCAAGTCCTCTTGGCAGCCTTACTTCAGTCTATTTTTGGACGATAGCTGTCATTTATAACTCTGCAGGTTTGTGAATTACAGTGCCCCTGAGCTCCTTTCTTCAACTCGCCTTCTTTTGAGCTGGCCGCAACACCGCAGGATGGCTTCAGGCCCTAATCTGGTTCTGGCATGGCACGCTGAGCCTTTGGTTAATTCCCCTTCCTGGTAGGAAATGAGAGTTAAATTTGCCCGTCCAGACACCTCCAGCTAGTCTCCATTGGTTCTCGCTATTCCTGTTCATCTTCCGCAGAAATTGCAAACTGGGCCAAACAGGAGGTTAAAGGGACTGACTCTCCAAGTCGGGAGAGTGTTAGTAAAGCGTCTGGAATGTTGCACCCGAGTACCAGGGTACGAAAACTGAGACATATTTGAACACGTCTCCCGATCACATGGTTGATCATACTCTAGGTTCCACATGCATGTTTTAGCTGAAGGAAGAATACCTTAAACCTGGAGAGTTGAAACCCGTGGAATGGGTACCATGCAATATGACTTCAAAGGGTCTTCATTTGCTCACCGAACCTCTCCAATCCTATCACTGCTGCGTTTATGCCGCTGTACACATGCTTGATTCTCTTTTGGAGACATAGCAATCCATAGGTTTTAAGATACTTACAAGTCAGGTACATTCTTAGGCGTTTAATATGCGGTGTTGAGTCCATTTTGTTGAGCAAGGAGTAGCTCTTGTCTATTCCATATTTGGCTTAAGGAACTTTATCTGTGCTCATTTCAATCTCTGGTTTTATGCAGCACCCCAACTCACCTTTACCCTTAAGCAAGCATAAGTTGTTTTTCTAAATTTGAGACACTGTTCTGTTCTGTAATTCAGTTCCTGTGTAGCCAAGTTTACATTCCGTGTATTACTGATATCTTATGATGTTTCTTTTTCTGTGTGACTTATTTCAGTTAGAATCATCATACCTGAATCCACTCATTGTGCTGCTAAGGGCCTGATGACACAGATTTCTTTGCTGAGTGATATTGCTTTGTAAGTAAATACCACAACTTCTTTATCCATTTTTCACTTTCTGCGGTGTTGAACTTGTACTGTAAACGAGGTTCTTGTAAACAGAGGCGTCCCAAACTTTGGGGTGGCTGTGTCTTTTTGATTTTAATTTCCCTAAGCTATAGGACCATAAGTGGAAGTGCCCTAGGTTCTGTTGCTTTGTTTTTTAGATGTTTCAGGAAACACCATACACTTCTCCCGAGTGGTTGTTGGCAATTTACATCCCGCCCATCAGCATAACAAGGCTCCCAGTTCTCCATGGCCTGTCCTGCCTTTCTGGATTTTACACTTTTTTCAGATGGCCCTTTTGACCAGGGGGAAGTGAGACTTCATTGTAGTGCAGATTTCCTTTGCAAGCTTGCTTGGTTGGCCAAAAAGGGCGTATGCGTTTTTTCCTGAATATATTCAGGAAAAAACGCATACGCCCTTTTTGGCCAAGTGCATCATTGTGGACGTTCTGCCTCTTTTCCTATGCTTTCAATGCAATTCCAGTCTACCTCCTGAAATCGGTTTCCTGCAATTCTGCCCCGCTTTCAAGTCCTCTTGGCAGCCTTACTTCAGTCTATTTTTGGACGATAGCTGTCATTTATAACTCTGCAGGTTTGTGAATTACAGTGCCCCTGAGCTCCTTTCTTCAACTCGCCTTCTTTTGAGCTGGCCGCAACACCGCAGGATGGCTTCAGGCCCTAATCTGGTTCTGGCATGGCACGCTGAGCCTTTGGTTAATTCCTCTTTCTGGTAGGAAATGAGAGTTAAATTTGCCCGTCCAGACACCTCCAGCTAGTCTCCATTGGTTCTCGCTATTCCTGTTCATCTTCCGCAGAAATTGCAAACTGGACCAAACAGGAGGTTAAAGGGACTGACTCTCCAAGTCGGGAGAGTGTTAGTAAAGCGTCTGGAATGTTGCACCCGAGTACCAGGGTACGAAAACTGAGACATATTTGAACACGTCTCCCGATCACATGGTTGATCATACTCTAGGTTCCACATGCATGTTTTAGCTGAAGGAAGAATACCTTAAACCTGGGTAGTTGAAACCTGTGGAATGGGTACCATGCAATATGACTTCAAAGGGTCTTCATTTGCTCACCGAACCTCTCCAATCCTATCACTGCTGCGTTTATGCCCCTGTACACATGCTTGATTCTCTTTTGGAGACATAGCAATCCATAGGTTTTAAGATACTTACTAGTCAGGTACATTCTTAGGCGTTTAATATGCGGTGTTGAGTCCATTTCGTGAGCAAGGAGTAGCTCTTGTCTATTCCATATTTGGCTTAAGGAACTTTACCTGTGCTCATTTCAATCTCTGGTTTTATGCAGCACCCCAACTCACCTTTACCCTTAAGCAAGCATAAGTTGGTTTTCTAAATTTGAGACCCTGTTCTGTTCTGTAATTCAGTTCCTGTGTAGCCAAGTTTACATTCCATGTATTACTGATATCTTATGATGTTTCTTTTTCTGTGTGACTTATTTCAGTTAGAATCATCATACCTGAATCCACTCATTGTGCTGCTAAGGGCCTGATGACACAGATTTCATTGCTGAGTGATACTGCATTGTAAGTAAATACCACAAGTTCTTTATCCATTTTTCACTTTCTGCGATGTTGAACTTGTACTGTAAACGAGGTTCTTGTAAACAGAGCCGTTCGAAAATTTGGGGTGGCTGTGTCTTTTTGATTTTAAATTCCCTAAGCTATAGGACCATAAGTGGAACTGCCCTAGGCTCTGTTGCTTTGTTTTTTAGATGTTTCAGGAAACACCATACACTTCTCCCGAGTGGTTGTTGGCAATTTACATCCCGCCCATCAGCATAACAAGGCTCCCAGTTCTCCATGGCCTGTCCTGCCTTTCTGGATTTTACACTTTTTTCAGATGGCCCTTTTGACCGGGGGGAAGTGAGACTTCATTGTAGTGCAGATTTCCTTTGCAAGCTTGCTTGGTTGGCCAAAAAGGGCGTATGCGTTTTTTCCTGAATATATTCAGGAAAAAACGCATACGCCCTTTTTGGCCAAGTGCATCATTGTGGACGTTCTGCCTCTTTTCCTATGCTTTCAATGCAATTCCAGTCTACCTCCTGAAATCGGTTTCCTGCAATTCTGCCCCGCTTTCAAGTCCTCTTGGCAGCCTTACTTCAGTCTATTTTTGGACGATAGCTGTCATTTATAACTCTGCAGGTTTGTGAATTACAGTGCCCCTGAGCTCCTTTCTTCAACTCCCTTTCTTTTGAGCTGGCCGCAACACCGCAGGATGGCTTCAGGCCCTAATCTGGTTCATGCACGGCACGCTGAGCCTTTGGTTAATTCCTCTTCCTGGTGGGAAATGAGAGTTAAATTTGCCCGTCCAGACACCTCCAGCTAGCCTCTCATTGGTTCTCGCTATTCCTGTTCATCTTCCGCAGAAATTGCAAACTGGACCAAACAGGAGGTTAAAGGGACTGACTCTCCAAGTCGGGAGAGTGTTAGTAAAGCATCTGGAATGTTGCACCCGAGTACCAGGGTACGAAAACTGAGACATATTTGAACACGTCTCCCGATCACATGGTTGATCATACTCTAGGTTCCACATGCATGTTTTAGCTGAAGGAAGAATACCTTAAACCTGGGTAGTTGAAACCCGTGGAATGGGTACCATGCAATATGACTTCAAAGGGTCTTCATTTGTTCACCGAACCTCTCCAATCCTATCACTGCTGCGTTTATGCCCCTGTACACATGCTTGATTCTCTTTTGGAGACATAGCAATCCATAGGTTTTAAGATACTTACAAGTCAGGTACATTCTTAGGCGTTTAATATGCGGTGTTGAGTCCATTTCATTGAGCAAGGAGTAGCTCTTGTCTATTCCATATTTGGCTTAAGGAACTTTATCTGTGCTCATTTCAATCTCTGGTTTTATGCAGCACCCCAACTCACCTTTACCCTTAAGCAAGCATAAGTTGGTTTTCTAAATTTGAGACCCTGTTCTGTTCTGTAATTCAGTTCCTGTGTAGCCAAGTTTACATTCCATGTATTACTGATATCTTATGATGTTTCTTTTTCTGTGTGACTTATTTCAGTTAGAATCATCATACCTGAATCCACTCATTGTGCTGCTAAGGGCCTGATGACACAGATTTCATTGCTGAGTGATACTGCATTGTAAGTAAATACCACAAGTTCTTTATCCATTTTTCACTTTCTGCGATGTTGAACTTGTACTGTAAACGAGGTTCTTGTAAACAGAGCCGTTCGAAAATTTGGGGTGGCTGTGTCTTTTTGATTTTAAATTCCCTAAGCTATAGGACCATAAGTGGAAGTGCCCTAGGCTCTGTTGCTTTGTTTTTTAGATGTTTCAGGAAACACCATA
Organism: Stenella coeruleoalba; assembly: GCF_951394435.1. Lineage (NCBI taxonomy): Eukaryota > Metazoa > Chordata > Mammalia > Artiodactyla > Delphinidae > Stenella > Stenella coeruleoalba. Next base: position 1,400,101 of record NW_027646280.1, read on the forward strand.
CACTTCTCCCGAGTGGTTGTTGGCAATTTACATCCCGCCCATCAGCATAACAAGGCTCCCAGTTCTCCATGGCCTGTCCTGCCTTTCTGGATTTTACACTTTTTTCAGATGGCCCTTTTGACCGGGGGGAAGTGAGACTTCATTGTAGTGCAGATTTCCTTTGCAAGCTTGCTTGGTTGGCCAAAAAGGGCGTATGCGTTTTTTCCTGAATATATTCAGGAAAAAACGCATACGCCCTTTTTGGCCAAGTGCATCATTGTGGACGTTCTGCCTCTTTTCCTATGCTTTCAATGCAATTCCAGTCTACCTCCTGAAATCGGTTTCCTGCAATTCTGCCCCGCTTTCAAGTCCTCTTGGCAGCCTTACTTCAGTATATTTTTGGACGATAGCTGTCATTTATAACTCTGCAGGTTTGTGAATTACAGTGCCCCTGAGCTCCTTTCTTCAACTCGCTTTCTTGTGAGCTGGCCGCAACACCGCAGGATGGCTTCAGGCCCTAATCTGGTTCATGCACGGCACGCTGAGCCTTTGGTTAATTCCTCTTCCTGGTGGGAAATGAGAGTTAAATTTGCCCGTCCAGACACCTCCAGCTAGCCTCTCATTGGTTCTCGCTATTCCTGTTCATCTTCCGCAGAAATTGCAAACTGGGCCAAACAGGAGGTTAAAGGCACTGACTCTCCAAGTAGGGAGAGTGTTAGTAAAGCGTCTGGAATGTTGCACCCGAGTACCAGGGTACGAAAACTGAGACATATTTGAACACGTCTCCCGATCACATGGTTGATCATACTCTAGGTTCCACATGCATGTTTTAGCTGAAGGAAGAATACCTTAAACCTGGGTAGTTGAAACCCGTGGAATGGGTACCATGCAATATGACTTCAAAGGGTCTTCATTTGCTCACTGAACCTCTCCAATCCTATCACTGCTGCGTTTATGCCCCTGTACAAATGCTTGATTCTCTTTCGGAGACATAGCAATCCATAGGTTTTAAGATACTTACAAGTCAGGTACATTCTTAGGCGTTTAATATGCGGTGTTGAGTCCATTTCGTTGAGCAAGGAGTAGCTCTTGTCTATTCCATATTTGGCTTAAGGAACTTTATCTGTGCTCATTTCAATCTCTGGTTTTATGCAGCACCCCAACTCACCTTTACCCTTAAGCAAGCATAAGTTGGTTTTCTAAATTTGAGACCCTGTTCTGTTCTGTAATTCAGTTCCTGTGTAGCCAAGTTTACATTCCGTGTATTACTGATATCTTATGATGTTTCTTTTTCTGTGTGACTTATTTCAGTTAGAATCATCATACCTGAATCCACTCATTGTGCTGCTAAGGGCCTGATGACACAGATTTCATTGCTGAGTGATACTGCATTGTAAGTAAATACCACAAGTTCTTTATCCATTTTTCACTTTCTGCGATGTTGAACTTGTACTGTAAACGAGGTTCTTGTAAACAGAGGCGTCCCAAACTTTGGGGTGGCTGTGTCTTTTTGATTTTAATTTCCCTAAGCTATAGGACCATAAGTGGAAGTGCCCTAGGTTCTGTTGCTTTGTTTTTTAGATGTTTCAGGAAACACCATACACTTCTCCCCAGTGGTTGTTGGCAATTTACATCCCGCCCATCAGCATAACAAGGCTCCCAGTTCTCCATGGCCTGTCCTGCCTTTCTGGATTTTACACATTTTTCAGATGGCCCTTTTGACCAGGGGGAAGTGAGACTTCATTGTAGTGCAGATTTCCTTTGCAAGCTTGCTTGGTTGGCCAAAAAGGGTGTATGCGTTTTTTCCTGAATATATTCAGGAAAAAACGCATACGCCCTTTTTGGCCAAGTGCATCATTGTGGACGTTCTGCCTCTTTTCCTATGCTTTCAATGCAATTCCAGTCTACCTCCTGAAATCGGTTTCCTGCAATTCTGCCCCGCTTTCAAGTCCTCTTGGCAGCCTTACTTCAGTCTATTTTTGGACGATAGCTGTCATTTATAACTCTGCAGGTTTGTGAATTACAGTGCCCCTGAGCTCCTTTCTTCAACTCGCCTTCTTTTGAGCTGGCCGCAACACCGCAGGATGGCTTCAGGCCCTAATCTGGTTCTGGCATGGCACGCTGAGCCTTTGGTTAATTCCTCTTCCTGGTAGGAAATGAGAGTTAAATTTGCCCGTCCAGACACCTCCAGCTAGTCTCCATTGGTTCTCGTTATTCCTGTTCATCTTCCGCAGAAATTGCAAACTGAGCCAAACAGGAGGTTAAAGGCGCTGACTCTCCAAGTGGGGAGAGTGTTAATAAAGCGTCTGGAATGTTGCACCCGAGTACCAGGGGAGGAAAACTGAGACATATTTGAACACGTCTCCCGTTCACATGGTTGATCATACTTGGGTTCCACATGCATGTTTTAGCTGAAGGAAGAATACCTTAAACCTGGAGAGTATAGACCCGTGGAATGGGTCCCATGCAATATGACTTCAAAGGGTCTTCATTTGCTCACCGAACCTCTCCAATCCTATCACTGCTGCGTTTATGCCCCTGTACACACGCTTGATTCTCTTTTGGAGACATAGCAATCCATAGGTTTTAAGATACTTACTAGTCAGGTACATTCTTAGGCGTTTAATATGGGGTGTTGAGTCCAGTTCGTTGAGTAAGGAGTAGCTCTTGTCTATTCCATATTTGGCTTAAGGAACTTTATCTGTGCTCATTTCAATCTCTGGTTTTATGCAGCACCCCAACTCACCTTTCCCCTTAAGCAAGCATAAGTTGCTTTTCTAAATTTGAGACCCTGTTCTGTTTTGGAATTCAGTTCCTGTGTAGCCAAGTTTACATTCCGTGTATTACTGATATCTTATGATGTTTCATTTTCTGTGTGACTTATTTCAGTTAGAATCATCGTACCTGAATCCACTCATTATGCTGCTACGGGCCTGATGACATAGATTTCATTGCTGAGTGATACTGCATTGTACGTAAGTACCACAAGTTCTTTATCCATTTTTCACTTTCTGTGATGTTGAACTTGTACGGTAAACGAGGTTCTTGTAAACAGAGGCGTCCCAAACTTTGGGGTGGCTGTGTCTTTTTTATTTTAATTTCCCTAAGCTATAGGACCATAAGTGGCAGTGCCCTAGGCTCTGTTGCTTTGTTTTTTAGATGTTTCAGGAAACACCATACACTTCTCCGGAGTGTCTGTTGGCAATTTACATCCCGCCCATCAGCATAACAAGGCTCCCAGTTCTCCATGGCCTGTCCTGCCTTTCTGGATTTTACACTTTTTTCAGATGGCCCTTTTGACCGGGGGGAAGTGAGACTTCATTGTAGTGCAGATTTCCTTTGCAAGCTTGCTTGGTTGGCCAAAAAGGGCGTATGCGTTTTTTCCTGAATATATTCAGGAAAAAACGCATACGCCCTTTTTGGCCAAGTGCATCATTGTGGACGTTCTGCCTCTTTTCCTATGCTTTCAATGCAATTCCAGTCTACCTCCTGAAATCGGTTTCCTGCAATTCTGCCCCGCTTTCAAGTCCTCTTGGCAGCCTTACTTCAGTCTATTTTTGGACGATAGCTGTCATTTATAACTCTGCAGGTTTGTGAATTACAGTGCCCCTGAGCTCCTTTCTTCAACTCGCTTTCTTGTGAGCTGGCCGCAACACCGCAGGATGGCTTCAGGCCCTAATCTGGTTCATGCACGGCACGCTGAGCCTTTGGTTAATTCCTCTTCCTGGTGGGAAATGAGAGTTAAATTTGCCCGTCCAGACACCTCCAGCTAGCCTCTCATTGGTTCTCGCTATTCCTGTTCATCTTCCGCAGAAATTGCAAACTGGGCCAAACAGGAGGTTAAAGGCACTGACTCTCCAAGTAGGGAGAGTGTTAGTAAAGCGTCTGGAATGTTGCACCCGAGTACCAGGGTACGAAAACTGAGACATATTTGAACACGTCTCCCGATCACATGGTTGATCATACTCTAGGTTCCACATGCATGTTTTAGCTGAAGGAAGAATACCTTAAACCTGGGTAGTTGAAACCCGTGGAATGGGTACCATGCAATATGACTTCAAAGGGTCTTCATTTGCTCACTGAACCTCTCCAATCCTATCACTGCTGCGTTTATGCCCCTGTACACATGCTTGATTCTCTTTCGGAGACATAGCAATCCATAGGTTTTAAGATACTTACAAGTCAGGTACATTCTTAGGCGTTTAATATGGGGTGTTGAGTCCAGTTCGTTGAGCAAGGAGTAGCTCTTGTCTATTCCATATTTGACTTAAGGAACTTTATCTGTGCTCATTTCAATCTCTGGTTTTATGCAGCACCCCAACTCACCTTTACTCTTAAGCAAGCATAAGTTGCTTTTCTAAATTTGAGACCCTGTTCTGTTCTGTAATTCAGTTCCTGTGTAGCCAAGTTTACATTCCGTGTATTACTGATATCTTATGATGTTTCTTTTTCTGTGTGACTTATTTCAGTTAGAATCATCATACCTGAATCCACTCATTGTGCTGCTAAGGGCCTGATGACACAGATTTCATTGCTGAGTGATACTGCATTGTAAGTAAATACCACAAGTTCTTTATCCATTTTTCACTTTCTGCGATGTTGAACTTGTACTGTAAACGAGGTTCTTGTAAACAGAGGCGTCCCAAACTTTGGGGTGGCTGTGTCTTTTTGATTTTAATTTCCCTAAGCTATAGGACCATAAGTGGAAGTGCCCTAGGTTCTGTTGCTTTGTTTTTTAGATGTTTCAGGAAACACCATACACTTCTCCCGAGTGGTTGTTGGCAATTTACATCCCGCCCATCAGCATAACAAGGCTCCCAGTTCTCCATGGCCTGTCCTGCCTTTCTGGATTTTACACTTTTTTCAGATGGCCCTTTTGACCGGGGGGAAGTGAGACTTCATTGTAGTGCAGATTTCCTTTGCAAGCTTGCTTGGTTGGCCAAAAAGGGCGTATGCGTTTTTTCCTGAATATATTCAGGAAAAAACGCATACGCCCTTTTTGGCCAAGTGCATCATTGTGGATGTTCTGCCTCTTTTCCTATGCTTTCAATGCAATTCCAGTCTACCTCCTGAAATCGGTTTCCTGCAATTCTGCCCCGCTTTCAAGTCCTCTTGGCAGCCTTACTTCAGTCTATTTTTGGACGATAGCTGTCATTTATAACTCTGCAGGTTTGTGAATTACAGTGCCCCTGAGCTCCTTTCTTCAACTCGCCTTCTTTTGAGCTGGCCGCAACACCGCAGGATGGCTTCAGGCCCTAATCTGGTTCTGGCATGGCACGCTGAGCCTTTGGTTAATTCCCCTTCCTGGTAGGAAATGAGAGTTAAATTTGCCCGTCCAGACACCTCCAGCTAGTCTCCATTGGTTCTCGCTATTCCTGTTCATCTTCCGCAGAAATTGCAAACTGGGCCAAACAGGAGGTTAAGGGACTGACTCTCCAAGTCGGGAGAGTGTTAGTAAAGCGTCTGGAATGTTGCACCCGAGTACCAGGGTACGAAAACTGAGACATATTTGAACACGTCTCCCGATCACATGGTTGATCATACTCTAGGTTCCACATGCATGTTTTAGCTGAAGGAAGAATACCTTAAACCTGGAGAGTTGAAACCCGTGGAATGGGTACCATGCAATATGACTTCAAAGGGTCTTCATTTGCTCACCGAACCTCTCCAATCCTATCACTGCTGTGTTTATGCCACTGTACACATGCTTGATTCTCTTTTGGAGACATAGCAATCCATAGGTTTTAAGATACTTACAAGTCAGGTACATTCTTAGGCGTTTAATATGCGGTGTTGAGTCCATTTTGTTGAGCAAGGAGTAGCTCTTGTCTATTCCATATTTGGCTTAAGGAACTTTATCTGTGCTCATTTCAATCTCTGGTTTTATGCAGCACCGCAACTCACCTTTACCCTTAAGCAAGCATAAGTTGTTTTTCTAAATTTGAGACCCTGTTCTGTTCTGTAATTCAGTTCCTGTGTAGCCAAGTTTACATTCCGTGTATTACTGATATCTTATGATGTTTCTTTTTCTGTGTGACTTATTTCAGTTAGAATCATCATACCTGAATCCACTCATTGTGCTGCTAAGGACCTGATGACACAGATTTCATTGCTGAGTGATATTGCTTTGTAAGTAAATACCACAACTTCTTTATCCATTTTTCACTTTCTGCGGTGTTGAACTTGTACTGTAAACGAGGTTCTTGTAAACAGAGGCGTCCCAAACTTTGGGGTGGCTGTGTCTTTTTGATTTTAATTTCCCTAAGCTATAGGACCATAAGTGGAAGTGCCCTAGGTTCTGTTGCTTTGTTTTTTAGATGTTTCAGGAAACACCATACACTTCTCCCGAGTGGTTGTTGGCAGTTTACATCCCGCCCATCAGCATAACAAGGCTCCCAGTTCTCCATGGCCTGTCCTGCCTTTCTGGATTTTACACTTTTTTCAGATGGCCCTTTTGACCAGGGGGAAGTGAGACTTCATTGTAGTGCAGATTTCCTTTGCAAGCTTGCTTGGTTGGCCAAAAAGGGCGTATGCGTTTTTTCCTGAATATATTCAGGAAAAAACGCATACGCCCTTTTTGGCCAAGTGCATCATTGTGGACGTTCTGCCTCTTTTCCTATGCTTTCAATGTAATTCCAGTCTACCTCCTGAAATCGGTTTCCTGCAATTCTGCCCCGCTTTCAAGTCCTCTTGGCAGCCTTACTTCAGTCTATTTTTGGACGATAGCTGTCATTTATAACTCTGCAGGTTTGTGAATTACAGTGCCCCTGAGCTCCTTTCTTCAACTCGCCTTCTTTTGAGCTGGCCGCAACACCGCAGGATGGCTTCAGGCCCTAATCTGGTTCTGGCATGGCACGCTGAGCCTTTGGTTAATTCCTCTTCCTGGTAGGAAATGAGAGTTAAATTTGCCCGTCCAGACACCTCCAGCTAGTCTCCATTGGTTCTCGCTATTCCTGTTCATCTTCCGCAGAAATTGCAAACTGGACCAAACAGGAGGTTAAAGGGACTGACTCTCCAAGTCGGGAGAGTGTTAGTAAAGCGTCTGGAATGTTGCACCCGAGTACCAGGGTATGAAAACTGAGACATATTTGAACACGTCTCCCGATCACATGGTTGATCATACTCTAGGTTCCACATGCATGTTTTAGCTGAAGGAAGAATACCTTAAACCTGGAGAGTTGAAACCCGTGGAATGGGTACCATGCCATATGACTTCAAAGGGTCTTCATTTGCTCACCGAACCTCTCCAATCCTATCACTGCTGCGTTTATGCCCCTGTACACATGCTTGATTCTCTTTTGGAGACATAGCAATCCATAGGTTTTAAGATACTTACAAGTCAGGTACATTCTTAGGCGTTTAATATGCGGTGTTGAGTCCATTTTGTTGAGCAAGGAGTAGCTCTTGTCTATTCCATATTTGGCTTAAGGAACTTTATCTGTGCTCATTTCAATCTCTGGTTTTATGCAGCACCCCAACTCACCTTTACCCTTAAGCAAGCATAAGTTGGTTTTCTAAATTTGAGACCCTGTTCTGTTCTGTAATTCAGTTCCTGTGTAGCCAAGTTTACATTCCGTGTATTACTGATATCTTATGATGTTTCTTTTTCTGTGTGACTTATTTCAGTTAGAATCATCATACCTGAATCCACTGATTGTGCTGCTAAGGGCCTGATGACACAGATTTCATTGCTGAGTGATACTGCATTGTAAGTAAATACCACAAGTTCTTTATCCATTTTTCACTTTCTGCGATGTTGACCTTGTACTGTAAACGAGGTTCTTGTAAACAGAGGCGTTCCAAACTTTGGGGTGGCTGTGTCTTTTTGATTTTAATTTCCCTAAGCTATAGGACCATAAGTGGAAGTGCCCTAGGCTCTGTTGCTTTGTTTTTTAGATGTTTCAGGAAACACCATACACTTCTCCCGAGTGTCTGTTGGCAATTTACATCCCGCCCATCAGCATAACAAGGCTCCCAGTTCTCCATGGCCTGTCCTGCCTTTCTGGATTTTACACTTTTTTCAGATGGCCCTTTTGACCAGGGGGAAGTGAGACGTCATTGTAGTGCAGATTTCCTTTGCAAGCTTGCTTGGTTGGCCAAAAAGGGCGTATGCGTTTTTTCCTGAATATATTCAGGAAAAAACGCATACGCCCTTTTTGGCCAAGTGCATCATTGTGGACGTTCTGCCTCTTTTCCTATGCTTTCAATGCAATTCCAGTCTACCTCCTGAAATCGGTTTCCTGCAATTCTGCCCCGCTTTCAAGTCCTCTTGGCAGCCTTACTTCAGTCTATTTTTGGACGATAGCTGTCATTTATAACTCTGCAAGTTTGTGAATTACAGTGCCCCTGAGCTCCTTTCTTCAACTCGCCTTCTTTTGAGCTGGCCGCAACACCGCAGGATGGCTTCAGGCCCTAATCTGGTTCTGGCATGGCATGCTGAGCCTTTGGTTAATTCCTCTTCCTGGTAGGAAATGAGAGTTAAATTTGCCCGTCCAGACACCTCCAGCTAGTCTCCATTGGTTCTCGCTATTCCTGTTCATCTTCCGCAGAAATTGCAAACTGGGCCAAACAGGAGGTTAAAGGGACTGACTCTCCAAGTCGGGAGAGTGTTAGTAAAGCGTCTGGAATGTTGCACCCGAGTACCAGGGTACGAAAACTGAGACATATTTGAACACGTCTCCCGATCACATGGTTGATCATACTCTAGGTTCCACATGCATGTTTTAGCTGAAGGAAGAATACCTTAAACCTGGGTAGTTGAAACCCGTGGAATGGGTACCATGCAATATGACTTCAAAGGGTCTTCATTTGCTCACCGAACCTCTCCAATCCTATCACTGCTGCGTTTATGCCCCTGTACACATGCTTGATTCTCTTTCGGAGACATAGCAATCCATAGGTTTTAAGATACTTACTAGTCAGGTACATTCTTAGGCGTTTAATATGGGGTGTTGAGTCCAGTTCGTTGAGCAAGGAGTAGCTCTTGTCTATTCCATATTTGGCTTAAGGAACTTTATCTGTGCTCATTTCAATCTCTGGTTTTATGCAGCACCCCAACTCACCTTTCCCCTTAAGCAAGCATAAGTTGCTTTTCTAAATTTGAGACCCTGTTCTGTTTTGGAATTCAGTTCCTGTGTAGCCAAGTTTACATTCCGTGTATTACTGATATCTTATGATGTTTCATTTTCTGTGTGACTTATTTCAGTTAGAATCATCGTACCTGAATCCACTCATTATGCTGCTACGGGCCTGATGACATAGATTTCATTGCTGAGTGATACTGCATTGTACGTAAGTACCACAAGTTCTTTATCCATTTTTCACTTTCTGTGATGTTGAACTTGTACGGTAAACGAGGTTCTTGTAAACAGAGGCGTCCCAAACTTTGGGGTGGCTGTGTCTTTTTTATTTTAATTTCCCTAAGCTATAGGACCATAAGTGGCAGTGCCCTAGGCTCTGTTGCTTTGTTTTTTAGATGTTTCAGGAAACACCATACACTTCTCCGGAGTGTCTGTTGGCAATTTACATCCCGCCCATCAGCATAACAAGGCTCCCAGTTCTCCATGGCCTGTCCTGCCTTTCTGGATTTTACACTTTTTTCAGATGGCCCTTTTGACCGGGGGGAAGTGAGACTTCATTGTAGTGCAGATTTCCTTTGCAAGCTTGCTTGGTTGGCCAAAAAGGGCGTATGCGTTTTTTCCTGAATATATTCAGGAAAAAACGCATACGCCCTTTTTGGCCAAGTGCATCATTGTGGACGTTCTGCCTCTTTTCCTATGCTTTCAATGCAATTCCAGTCTACCTCCTGAAATCGGTTTCCTGCAATTCTGCCCCGCTTTCAAGTCCTCTTGGCAGCCTTACCTCAGTATATTTTTGGACTATAGCTGTCATTTATAACTCTGCAGGTTTGTGAATTACAGTGCCCCTGAGCTCCTTTCTTCAACTCGCTTTCTTGTGAGCTAGCCGCAACACCGCAGGATGGCTTCAGGCCCTAATCTGGTTCCGGCACGGCACGCTGAGCCTTTGGTTAATTCCTCTTCCTGGTGGGAAATGAGAGTTAAATTTGCCCGTCCAGACACCTCCAGCTAGTCTCTCATTGGTTCTCGCTATTCCTGTTCATCTTGCGCAGAAATTGCAAACTGGGCCAAACAGGAGGTTAAAGGCGCTGACTCTCCAAGTGGGGAGAGTGTTAGTAAAGCGTCTGGAATGTTGCACCCGAGTACCAGGGTACGAAAACTGAGACATATTTGAACACGTCTCCCGATCACATGGTTGATCATACTCTAGGTTCCACATGCATGTTTTAGCTGAAGGAAGAATACCTTAAACCTGGGTAGTTGAAAGCCGTGGAATGGGTACCATGCAATATGACTTCAAAGGGTCTTCATTTGCTCACTGAACCTCTCCAATCCTATCACTGCTGCGTTTATGCCCCTGTACACATGCTTGATTCTCTTTCGGAGACATAGCAATCCATAGGTTTTAAGATACTTACAAGTCAGGTACATTCTTAGGCGTTTAATATGGGGTGTTGAGTCCATTTCGTTGAGCAAGGAGTAGCTCTTGTCTATTCCATATTTGGCTTAAGGAACTTTATCTGTGCTCATTTCAATCTCTGGTTTTATGCAGCACCCCAACTCACCTTTACTCTTAAGCAAGCATAAGTTGCTTTTCTAAATTTGAGACCCTGTTCTGTTCTGTAATTCAGTTCCTGTGTAGCCAAGTTTACATTCCGTGTATTACTGATATCTTATGATGTTTCTTTTTCTGTGTGACTTATTTCAGTTAGAATCATCATACCTGAATCCACTCATTGTGCTGCTAAGGGCCTGATGACACAGATTTCATTGCTGAGTGATACTGCATTGTAAGTAAATACCACAAGTTCTTTATCCATTTTTCACTTTCTGCGATGTTGAACTTGTACTGTAAACGAGGTTCTTGTAAACAGAGGCGTCCCAAACTTTGGGGTGGCTGTGTCTTTTTGATTTTAATTTCCCTAAGCTATAGGACCATAAGTGGAAGTGCCCTAGGTTCTGTTGCTTTGTTTTTTAGATGTTTCAGGAAACACCATACACTTCTCCCGAGTGGTTGTTGGCAATTTACATCCCGCCCATCAGCATAACAAGGCTCCCAGTTCTCCATGGCCTGTCCTGCCTTTCTGGATTTTACACTTTTTTCAGATGGCCCTTTTGACCGGGGGGAAGTGAGACTTCATTGTAGTGCAGATTTCCTTTGCAAGCTTGCTTGGTTGGCCAAAAAGGGCGTATGTGTTTTTTCCTGAATATATTCAGGAAAAAACGCATACGCCCTTTTTGGCCAAGTGCATCATTGTGGATGTTCTGCCTCTTTTCCTATGCTTTCAATGCAATTCCAGTCTACCTCCTGAAATCGGTTTCCTGCAATTCTGCCCCGCTTTCAAGTCCTCTTGGCAGCCTTACTTCAGTCTATTTTTGGACGATAGCTGTCATTTATAACTCTGCAGGTTTGTGAATTACAGTGCCCCTGAGCTCCTTTCTTCAACTCGCCTTCTTTTGAGCTGGCCGCAACACCGCAGGATGGCTTCAGGCCCTAATCTGGTTCTGGCATGGCACGCTGAGCCTTTGGTTAATTCCCCTTCCTGGTAGGAAATGAGAGTTAAATTTGCCCGTCCAGACACCTCCAGCTAGTCTCCATTGGTTCTCGCTATTCCTGTTCATCTTGCGCAGAAATTGCAAACTGGGCCAAACAGGAGGTTAAGGGACTGACTCTCCAAGTCGGGAGAGTGTTAGTAAAGCGTCTGGAATGTTGCACCCGAGTACCAGGGTACGAAAACTGAGACATATTTGAACACGTCTCCCGATCACATGGTTGATCATACTCTAGGTTCCACATGCATGTTTTAGCTGAAGGAAGAATACCTTAAACCTGGGTAGTTGAAACCCGTGGAATGGGTACCATGCAATATGACTTCAAAGGGTCTTCATTTGCTCACCGAACCTCTCCAATCCTATCACTGCTGCGTTTATGCCCCTGTACACATGCTTGATTCTCTTTCGAAGACATAGCAATCCATAGGTTTTAAGATACTTACTAGTCAGGTACATTCTTAGGCGTTTAATATGGGGTGTTGAGTCCAGTTCGTTGAGCAAGGAGTAGCTCTTGTCTATTCCATATTTGGCTTAAGGAACTTTATCTGTGCTCATTTCAATCTCTGGTTTTATGCAGCACCCCAACTCACCTTTCCCCTTAAGCAAGCATAAGTTGCTTTTCTAAATTTGAGACCCTGTTCTGTTTTGGAATTCAGTTCCTGTGTAGCCAAGTTTACATTCCGTGTATTACTGATATCTTATGATGTTTCATTTTCTGTGTGACTTATTTCAGTTAGAATCATCGTACCTGAATCCACTCATTATGCTGCTACGGGCCTGATGACATAGATTTCATTGCTGAGTGATACTGCATTGTACGTAAGTACCACAAGTTCTTTATCCATTTTTCACTTTCTGTGATGTTGAACTTGTACGGTAAACGAGGTTCTTGTAAACAGAGGCGTCCCAAACTTTGGGGTGGCTGTGTCTTTTTTATTTTAATTTCCCTAAGCTATAGGACCATAAGTGGCAGTGCCCTAGGCTCTGTTGCTTTGTTTTTTAGATGTTTCAGGAAACACCATACACTTCTCCGGAGTGTCTGTTGGCAATTTACATCCCGCCCATCAGCATAACAAGGCTCCCAGTTCTCCATGGCCTGTCCTGCCTTTCTGGATTTTACACTTTTTTCAGATGGCCCTTTTGACCGGGGGGAAGTGAGACTTCATTGTAGTGCAGATTTCCTTTGCAAGCTTGCTTGGTTGGCCAAAAAGGGCGTATGCGTTTTTTCCTGAATATATTCAGGAAAAAACGCATACGCCCTTTTTGGCCAAGTGCATCATTGTGGACGTTCTGCCTCTTTTCCTATGCTTTCAATGCAATTCCAGTCTACCTCCTGAAATCGGTTTCCTGCAATTCTGCCCCGCTTTCAAGTCCTCTTGGCAGCCTTACCTCAGTATATTTTTGGACTATAGCTGTCATTTATAACTCTGCAGGTTTGTGAATTACAGTGCCCCTGAGCTCCTTTCTTCAACTCGCTTTCTTGTGAGCTGGCCGCAACACCGCAGGATGGCTTCAGGCCCTAATCTGGTTCCGGTACGGCACGCTGAGCCTTTGGTTAATTCCTCTTCCTGGTGGGAAATGAGAGTTAAATTTGCCCGTCCAGACACCTCCAGCTAGTCTCTCATTGGTTCTCGCTATTCCTGTTCATCTTGCGCAGAAATTGCAAACTGGGCCAAACAGGAGGTTAAAGGCGCTGACTCTCCAAGTGGGGAGAGTGTTAGTAAAGCGTCTGGAATGTTGCAGCCGAGTACCAGGGTACGAAAACTGAGACATATTTGAACACGTCTCCCGATCACATGGTTGATCATACTCTAGGTTCCACATGCATGTTTTAGCTGAAGGAAGAATACCTTAAACCTGGGTAGTTGAAACCCGTGGAATGGGTACCATGCAATATGACTTCAAAGGGTCTTCATTTGCTCACTGAACCTCTCCAATCCTATCACTGCTGCGTTTATGCCCCTGTACACATGCTTGATTCTCTTTCGGAGACATAGCAATCCATAGGTTTTAAGATACTTACAAGTCAGGTACATTCTTAGGCGTTTAATATGGGGTGTTGAGTCCAGTTCGTTGAGCAAGGAGTAGCTCTTGTCTATTCCATATTTGACTTAAGGAACTTTATCTGTGCTCATTTCAATCTCTGGTTTTATGCAGCACCCCAACTCACCTTTCCCCTTAAGCAAGCATAAGTTGCTTTTCTAAATTTGAGACCCTGTTCTGTTTTGGAATTCAGTTCCTGTGTAGCCAAGTTTACATTCCGTGTATTACTGATATCTTATGATGTTTCTTTTTCTGTGTGACTTATTTCAGTTAGAATCATCGTACCTGAATCCACTCATTATGCTGCTACGGGCCTGATGACATAGATTTCATTGCTGAGTGATACTGCATTGTACGTAAGTACCACAAGTTCTTTATCCATTTTTCACTTTCTGTGATGTTGAACTTGTACGGTAAACGAGGTTCTTGTAAACAGAGGCGTTCCAAACTTTGGGGTGGCTGTGTCTTTTTGATTTTAATTTCCCTAAGCTATAGGACCATAAGTGGAAGTGCCCTAGGCTCTGTTGCTTTGTTTTTTAGATGTTTCAGGAAACACCATACACTTCTCCCGAGTGTCTGTTGGCAATTTACATCCCGCCCATCAGCATAACAAGGCTCCCAGTTCTCCATGGCCTGTCCTGCCTTTCTGGATTTTACACTTTTTTCAGATGGCCCTTTTGACCAGGGGGAAGTGAGACGTCATTGTAGTGCAGATTTCCTTTGCAAGCTTGCTTGGTTGGCCAAAAAGGGCGTATGCGTTTTTTCCTGAATATATTCAGGAAAAAACGCATACGCCCTTTTTGGCCAAGTGCATCATTGTGGACGTTCTGCCTCTTTTCCTATGCTTTCAATGCAATTCCAGTCTACCTCCTGAAATCGGTTTCCTGCAATTCTGCCCCGCTTTCAAGTCCTCTTGGCAGCCTTACTTCAGTCTATTTTTGGACGATAGCTGTCATTTATAACTCTGCAGGTTTGTGAATTACAGTGCCCCTGAGCTCCTTTCTTCAACTCGCTTTCTTGTGACCTGGCCGCAACACCGCAGGATGGCTTCAGGCCCTAATCTGGTTCTGGCATGGCATGCTGAGCCTTTGGTTAATTCCTCTTCCTGGTAGGAAATGAGAGTTAAATTTGCCCGTCCAGACACCTCCAGCTAGTCTCCATTGGTTCTCGCTATTCCTGTTCATCTTCCGCAGAAATTGCAAACTGGGCCAAACAGGAGGTTAAAGGGACTGACTCTCCAAGTCGGGAGAGTGTTACTAAAGCGTCTGGAATGTTGCACCCGAGTACCAGGGTACGAAAACTGAGACATATTTGAACACGTCTCCCGATCACATGGTTGATCATACTCTAGGTTCCACATGCATGTTTTAGCTGAAGGAAGAATACCTTAAACCTGGAGAGTTGAAACCCGTGGAATGGGTACCATGCAATATGACTTCAAAGGGTCTTCATTTGCTCACCGAACCTCTCCAATCCTATCACTGCTGCGTTTATGCCGCTGTACACACGCTTGATTCTCTTTTGGAGACATAGCAATCCATAGGTTTTAAGATACTTACAAGTCAGGTACATTCTTAGGCGTTTAATATGCGGTGTTGAGTCCATTTTGTTGAGCAAGGAGTAGCTCTTGTCTATTCCATATTTGGCTTAAGGAACTTTATCTGTGCTCATTTCAATCTCTGGTTTTATGCAGCACCCCAACTCACCTTTACCCTTAAGCAAGCATAAGTTGTTTTTCTAAATTTGAGACCCTGTTCTGTTCTGTAATTCAGTTCCTGTGTAGCCAAGTTTACATTCCGTGTATTACTGATATCTTATGATGTTTCTTTTTCTGTGTGACTTATTTCAGTTAGAATCATCATGCCTGAATCCACTCATTGTGCTGCTAAGGGCCTGATGACACAGATTTCATTGCTGAGTGATATTGCTTTGTAAGTAAATACCACAACTTCTTTATCCATTTTTCACTTTCTGCGGTGTTGAACTTGTACTGTAAACGAGGTTCTTGTAAACAGAGGCGTCCCAAACTTTGGGGTGGCTGTGTCTTTTTGATTTTAATTTCCCTAAGCTATAGGACCATAAGTGGAAGTGCCCTAGGTTCTGTTGCTTTGTTTTTTAGATGTTTCAGGAAACACCATACACTTCTCCCGAGTGGTTGTTGGCAATTTACATCCCGCCCATCAGCATAACAAGGCTCCCAGTTCTCCATGGCCTGTCCTGCCTTTCTGGATTTTACACTTTTTTCAGATGGCCCTTTTGACCAGGGGGAAGTGAGACTTCATTGTAGTGCAGATTTCCTTTGCAAGCTTGCTTGGTTGGCCAAAAAGGGCGTATGCGTTTTTTCCTGAATATATTCAGGAAAAAACGCATATGCCCTTTTTGGCCAAGTGCATCATTGTGGACGTTCTGCCTCTTTTCCTATGCTTTCAATGCAATTCCAGTCTACCTCCTGAAATCGGTTTCCTGCAATTCTGCCCCGCTTTCAAGTCCTCTTGGCAGCCTTACTTCAGTCTATTTTTGGACGATAGCTGTCATTTATAACTCTGCAGGTTTGTGAATTACAGTGCCCCTGAGCTCCTTTCTTCAACTCGCCTACTTTTGAGCTGGCCGCAACACCGCAGGATGGCTTCAGGCCCTAATCTGGATCTCGCATGGCACGCTGAGCCTTTGGTTAATTCCTCTTCCTGGTAGGAAATGAGAGTTAAATTTGCCCGTCCAGACACCTCCAGCTAGTCTCCATTGGTTCTCGCTATTCCTGTTCATCTTCCGCAGAAATTGCAAACTGGACCAAACAGGAGGTTAAAGGGACTGACTCTCCAAGTCGGGAGAGTGTTAGTAAAGCGTCTGGAATGTTGCACCCGAGTACCAGGGTACGAAAACTGAGACATATTTGAACACGTCTCCCGATCACATGGTTGATCATACTCTAGGTTCCACATGCATGTTTTAGCTGAAGGAAGAATACCTTAAACCTGGGTAGTTGAAACCCGTGGAATGGGTACCATGCAATATGACTTCAAAGGGTCTTCATTTGCTCACCGAACCTCTCCAATCCTATCACTGCTGCGTTTATGCCCCTGTACACATGCTTGATTCTCTTTCGGAGACATAGCAATCCATAGGTTTTAAGATACTTACTAGTCAGGTACATTCTTAGGCGTTTAATATGGGGTGTTGAGTCCAGTTCGTTGAGCAAGGAGTAGCTCTTGTCTATTCCATATTTGGCTTAAGGAACTTTATCTGTGCTCATTTCAATCTCTGGTTTTATGCAGCACCCCAACTCACCTTTCCCCTTAAGCAAGCATAAGTTGCTTTTCTAAATTTGAGACCCTGTTCTGTTTTGGAATTCAGTTCCTGTGTAGCCAAGTTTACATTCCGTGTATTACTGATATCTTATGATGTTTCATTTTCTGTGTGACTTATTTCAGTTAGAATCATCGTACCTGAATCCACTCATTATGCTGCTACGGGCCTGATGACATAGATTTCATTGCTGAGTGATACTGCATTGTACGTAAGTACCACAAGTTCTTTATCCATTTTTCACTTTCTGTGATGTTGAACTTGTACGGTAAACGAGGTTCTTGTAAACAGAGGCGTCCCAAACTTTGGGGTGGCTGTGTCTTTTTTATTTTAATTTCCCTAAGCTATAGGACCATAAGTGGCAGTGCCCTAGGCTCTGTTGCTTTGTTTTTTAGATGTTTCAGGAAACACCATACACTTCTCCGGAGTGTCTGTTGGCAATTTACATCCCGCCCATCAGCATAACAAGGCTCCCAGTTCTCCATGGCCTGTCCTGCCTTTCTGGATTTTACACTTTTTTCAGATGGCCCTTTTGACCGGGGGGAAGTGAGACTTCATTGTAGTGCAGATTTCCTTTGCAAGCTTGCTTGGTTGGCCAAAAAGGGCGTATGCGTTTTTTCCTGAATATATTCAGGAAAAAACGCATACGCCCTTTTTGGCCAAGTGCATCATTGTGGACGTTCTGCCTCTTTTCCTATGCTTTCAATGCAATTCCAGTCTACCTCCTGAAATCGGTTTCCTGCAATTCTGCCCCGCTTTCAAGTCCTCTTGGCAGCCTTACCTCAGTATATTTTTGGACTATAGCTGTCATTTATAACTCTGCAGGTTTGTGAATTACAGTGCCCCTGAGCTCCTTTCTTCAACTCGCTTTCTTGTGAGCTGGCCGCAACACCGCAGGATGGCTTCAGGCCCTAATCTGGTTCCGGCACGGCACGCTGAGCCTTTGGTTAATTCCTCTTCCTGGTGGGAAATGAGAGTTAAATTTGCCCGTCCAGACACCTCCAGCTAGTCTCTCATTGGTTCTCGCTATTCCTGTTCATCTTGCGCAGAAATTGCAAACTGGGCCAAACAGGAGGTTAAAGGCGCTGACTCTCCAAGTGGGGAGAGTGTTAGTAAAGCGTCTGGAATGTTGCACCCGAGTACCAGGGTACGAAAACTGAGACATATTTGAACACGTCTCCCGATCACATGGTTGATCATACTCTAGGTTCCACATGCATGTTTTAGCTGAAGGAAGAATACCTTAAACCTGGGTAGTTGAAAGCCGTGGAATGGGTACCATGCAATATGACTTCAAAGGGTCTTCATTTGCTCACTGAACCTCTCCAATCCTATCACTGCTGCGTTTATGCCCCTGTACACATGCTTGATTCTCTTTCGGAGACATAGCAATCCATAGGTTTTAAGATACTTACAAGTCAGGTACATTCTTAGGCGTTTAATATGGGGTGTTGAGTCCAGTTCGTTGAGCAAGGAGTAGCTCTTGTCTATTCCATATTTGGCTTAAGGAACTTTATCTGTGCTCATTTCAATCTCTGGTTTTATGCAGCACCCCAACTCACCTTTACTCTTAAGCAAGCATAAGTTGCTTTTCTAAATTTGAGACCCTGTTCTGTTCTGTAATTCAGTTCCTGTGTAGCCAAGTTTACATTCCGTGTATTACTGATATCTTATGATGTTTCTTTTTCTGTGTGACTTATTTCAGTTAGAATCATCATACCTGAATCCACTCATTGTGCTGCTAAGGGCCTGATGACACAGATTTCATAGCTGAGTGATACTGCATTGTAAGTAAATACCACAAGTTCTTTATCCATTTTTCACTTTCTGCGATGTTGAACTTGTACTGTAAACGAGGTTCTTGTAAACAGAGGCGTCCCAAACTTTGGGGTGGCTGTGTCTTTTTGATTTTAATTTCCCTAAGCTATAGGACCATAAGTGGAAGTGCCCTAGGTTCTGTTGCTTTGTTTTTTAGATGTTTCAGGAAACACCATACACTTCTCCCGAGTGGTTGTTGGCAATTTACATCCCGCCCATCAGCATAACAAGGCTCCCAGTTCTCCATGGCCTGTCCTGCCTTTCTGGATTTTACACTTTTTTCAGATGGCCCTTTTGACCGGGGGGAAGTGAGACTTCATTGTAGTGCAGATTTCCTTTGCAAGCTTGCTTGGTTGGCCAAAAAGGGCGTATGTGTTTTTTCCTGAATATATTCAGGAAAAAACGCATACGCCCTTTTTGGCCAAGTGCATCATTGTGGATGTTCTGCCTCTTTTCCTATGCTTTCAATGCAATTCCAGTCTACCTCCTGAAATCGGTTTCCTGCAATTCTGCCCCGCTTTCAAGTCCTCTTGGCAGCCTTACTTCAGTCTATTTTTGGACGATAGCTGTCATTTATAACTCTGCAGGTTTGTGAATTACAGTGCCCCTGAGCTCCTTTCTTCAACTCGCCTTCTTTTGAGCTGGCCGCAACACCGCAGGATGGCTTCAGGCCCTAATCTGGTTCTGGCATGGCACGCTGAGCCTTTGGTTAATTCCCCTTCCTGGTAGGAAATGAGAGTTAAATTTGCCCGTCCAGACACCTCCAGCTAGTCTCCATTGGTTCTCGCTATTCCTGTTCATCTTCCGCAGAAATTGCAAACTGGGCCAAACAGGAGGTTAAGGGACTGACTCTCCAAGTCGGGAGAGTGTTAGTAAAGCGTCTGGAATGTTGCACCCGAGTACCAGGGTACGAAAACTGAGACATATTTGAACACGTCTCCCGATCACATGGTTGATCATACTCTAGGTTCCACATGCATGTTTTAGCTGAAGGAAGAATACCTTAAACCTGGGTAGTTGAAACCCGTGGAATGGGTACCATGCAATATGACTTCAAAGGGTCTTCATTTGCTCACCGAACCTCTCCAATCCTATCACTGCTGCGTTTATGCCCCTGTACACATGCTTGATTCTCTTTCGAAGACATAGCAATCCATAGGTTTTAAGATACTTACTAGTCAGGTACATTCTTAGGCGTTTAATATGGGGTGTTGAGTCCAGTTCGTTGAGCAAGGAGTAGCTCTTGTCTATTCCATATTTGGCTTAAGGAACTTTATCTGTGCTCATTTCAATCTCTGGTTTTATGCAGCACCCCAACTCACCTTTCCCCTTAAGCAAGCATAAGTTGCTTTTCTAAATTTGAGACCCTGTTCTGTTTTGGAATTCAGTTCCTGTGTAGCCAAGTTTACATTCCGTGTATTACTGATATCTTATGATGTTTCATTTTCTGTGTGACTTATTTCAGTTAGAATCATCGTACCTGAATCCACTCATTATGCTGCTACGGGCCTGATGACATAGATTTCATTGCTGAGTGATACTGCATTGTACGTAAGTACCACAAGTTCTTTATCCATTTTTCACTTTCTGTGATGTTGAACTTGTACGGTAAACGAGGTTCTTGTAAACAGAGGCGTCCCAAACTTTGGGGTGGCTGTGTCTTTTTTATTTTAATTTCCCTAAGCTATAGGACCATAAGTGGCAGTGCCCTAGGCTCTGTTGCTTTGTTTTTTAGATGTTTCAGGAAACACCATACACTTCTCCGGAGTGTCTGTTGGCAATTTACATCCCGCCCATCAGCATAACAAGGCTCCCAGTTCTCCATGGCCTGTCCTGCCTTTCTGGATTTTACACTTTTTTCAGATGGCCCTTTTGACCGGGGGGAAGTGAGACTTCATTGTAGTGCAGATTTCCTTTGCAAGCTTGCTTGGTTGGCCAAAAAGGGCGTATGCGTTTTTTCCTGAATATATTCAGGAAAAAACGCATACGCCCTTTTTGGCCAAGTGCATCATTGTGGACGTTCTGCCTCTTTTCCTATGCTTTCAATGCAATTCCAGTCTACCTCCTGAAATCGGTTTCCTGCAATTCTGCCCCGCTTTCAAGTCCTCTTGGCAGCCTTACCTCAGTATATTTTTGGACTATAGCTGTCATTTATAACTCTGCAGGTTTGTGAATTACAGTGCCCCTGAGCTCCTTTCTTCAACTCGCTTTCTTGTGAGCTGGCCGCAACACCGCAGGATGGCTTCAGGCCCTAATCTGGTTCTGGCACGGCACGCTGAGCCTTTGGTTAATTCCTCTTCCTGGTGGGAAATGAGAGTTAAATTTGCCCGTCCAGACACCTCCAGCTAGTCTCTCATTGGTTCTCGCTATTCCTGTTCATCTTGCGCAGAAATTGCAAACTGGGCCAAACAGGAGGTTAAAGGCGCTGACTCTCCAAGTGGGGAGAGTGTTAGTAAAGCGTCTGGAATGTTGCACCCGAGTACCAGGGTACGAAAACTGAGACATATTTGAACACGTCTCCCGATCACATGGTTGATCATACTCTAGGTTCCACATGCATGTTTTAGCTGAAGGAAGAATACCTTAAACCTGGGTAGTTGAAAGCCGTGGAATGGGTACCATGCAATATGACTTCAAAGGGTCTTCATTTGCTCACTGAACCTCTCCAATCCTATCACTGCTGCGTTTATGCCCCTGTACACATGCTTGATTCTCTTTCGGAGACATAGCAATCCATAGGTTTTAAGATACTTACAAGTCAGGTACATTCTTAGGCGTTTAATATGGGGTGTTGAGTCCATTTCGTTGAGCAAGGAGTAGCTCTTGTCTATTCCATATTTGGCTTAAGGAACTTTATCTGTGCTCATTTCAATCTCTGGTTTTATGCAGCACCCCAACTCACCTTTACTCTTAAGCAAGCATAAGTTGCTTTTCTAAATTTGAGACCCTGTTCTGTTCTGTAATTCAGTTCCTGTGTAGCCAAGTTTACATTCCGTGTATTACTGATATCTTATGATGTTTCTTTTTCTGTGTGACTTATTTCAGTTAGAATCATCATACCTGAATCCACTCATTGTGCTGCTAAGGGCCTGATGACACAGATTTCATTGCTGAGTGATACTGCATTGTAAGTAAATACCACAAGTTCTTTATCCATTTTTCACTTTCTGCGATGTTGAACTTGTACTGTAAATGAGGTTCTTGTAAACAGAGGCGTCCCAAACTTTGGGGTGGCTGTGTCTTTTTGATTTTAATTTCCCTAAGCTATAGGACCATAAGTGGAAGTGCCCTAGGTTCTGTTGCTTTGTTTTTTAGATGTTTCAGGAAACACCATACACTTCTCCCGAGTGGTTGTTGGCAATTTACATCCCGCCCATCAGCATAACAAGGCTCCCAGTTCTCCATGGCCTGTCCTGCCTTTCTGGATTTTACACTTTTTTCAGATGGCCCTTTTGACCGGGGGGAAGTGAGACTTCATTGTAGTGCAGATTTCCTTTGCAAGCTTGCTTGGTTGGCCAAAAAGGGCGTATGCGTTTTTTCCTGAATATATTCAGGAAAAAACGCATACGCCCTTTTTGGCCAAGTGCATCATTGTGGATGTTCTGCCTCTTTTCCTATGCTTTCAATGCAATTCCAGTCTACCTCCTGAAATTGGTTTCCTGCAATTCTGCCCCGCTTTCAAGTCCTCTTGGCAGCCTTACTTCAGTCTATTTTTGGACGATAGCTGTCATTTATAACTCTGCAGGTTTGTGAATTACAGTGCCCCTGAGCTCCTTTCTTCAACTCGCCTTCTTTTGAGCTGGCCGCAACACCGCAGGATGGCTTCAGGCCGTAATCTGGTTCTGGCATGGCACGCTGAGCCTTTGGTTAATTCCCCTTCCTGGTAGGAAATGAGAGTTAAATTTGCCCGTCCAGACACCTCCAGCTAGTCTCCATTGGTTCTCGCTATTCCTGTTTATCTTCCGCAGAAATTGCAAACTGGGCCAAACAGGAGGTTAAGGGACTGACTCTCCAAGTCGGGAGAGTGTTAGTAAAGCGTCTGGAATGTTGCACCCGAGTACCAGGGTACGAAAACTGAGACATATTTGAACACGTCTCCCGATCACATGGTTGATCATACTCTAGGTTCCACATGCATGTTTTAGCTGAAGGAAGAATACCTTAAACCTGGAGAGTTGAAACCCGTGGAATGGGTACCATGCAATATGACTTCAAAGGGTCTTCATTTGCTCACCGAACCTCTCCAATCCTATCACTGCTGTGTTTATGCCACTGTACACATGCTTGATTCTCTTTTGGAGACACAGCAATCCATAGGTTTTAAGATACTTACAAGTCAGGTACATTCTTAGGCGTTTAATATGCGGTGTTGAGTCCATTTTGTTGAGCAAGGAGTAGCTCTTGTCTATTCCATATTTGGCTTAAGGAACTTTATCTGTGCTCATTTCAATCTCTGGTTTTATGCAGCACCCCAACTCACCTTTACCCTTAAGCAAGCATAAGTTGTTTTTCTAAATTTGAGACCCTGTTCTGTTCTGTAATTCAGTTCCTGTGTAGCCAAGTTTACATTCCGTGTATTACTGATATCTTATGATGTTTCTTTTTCTGTGTGACTTATTTCAGTTAGAATCATCATACCTGAATCCACTCATTGTGCTGCTAAGGACCTGATGACACAGATTTCATTGCTGAGTGATATTGCTTTGTAAGTAAATACCACAACTTCTTTATCCATTTTTCACTTTCTGCGGTGTTGAACTTGTACTGTAAACGAGGTTCTTGTAAACAGAGGCGTCCCAAACTTTGGGGTGGCTGTGTCTTTTTGATTTTAATTTCCCTAAGCTATAGGACCATAAGTGGAAGTGCCCTAGGTTCTGTTGCTTTGTTTTTTAGATGTTTCAGGAAACACCATACACTTCTCCCGAGTGGTTGTTGGCAATTTACATCCCGCCCATCAGCATAACAAGGCTCCCAGTTCTCCATGGCCTGTCCTGCCTTTCTGGATTTTACACTTTTTTCAGATGGCCCTTTTGACCAGGGGGAAGTGAGACTTCATTGTAGTGCAGATTTCCTTTGCAAGCTTGCTTGGTTGGCCAAAAAGGGCGTATGCGTTTTTTCCTGAATATATTCAGGAAAAAACGCATACGCCCTTTTTGGCCAAGTGCATCATTGTGGACGTTCTGCCTCTTTTCCTATGCTTTCAATGCAATTCCAGTCTACCTCCTGAAATCGGTTTCCTGCAATTCTGCCCCGCTTTCAAGTCCTCTTGGCAGCCTTACTTCAGTCTATTTTTGGACGATAGCTGTCATTTATAACTCTGCAGGTTTGTGAATTACAGTGCCCCTGAGCTCCTTTCTTCAACTCGCCTTCTTTTGAGCTGGCCGCAACACCGCAGGATGGCTTCAGGCCCTAATCTGGTTCTGGCATGGCACGCTGAGCCTTTGGTTAATTCCTCTTCCTGGTAGGAAATGAGAGTTAAATTTGCCCGTCCAGACACCTCCAGCTAGTCTCCATTGGTTCTCGCTATTCCTGTTCATCTTCCGCAGAAATTGCAAACTGGACCAAACAGGAGGTTAAAGGGACTGACTCTCCAAGTCGGGAGAGTGTTAGTAAAGCGTCTGGAATGTTGCACCCGAGTACCAGGGTACGAAAACTGAGACATATTTGAACACGTCTCCCGATCACATGGTTGATCATACTCTAGGTTCCACATGCATATTTTAGCTGAAGGAAGAATACCTTAAACCTGGAGAGTTGAAACCCGTGGAATGGGTACCATGCAATATGACTTCAAAGGGTCTTCATTTGCTCACCGAACCTCTCCAATCCTATCACTGCTGCGTTTATGCCCCTGTACACATGCTTGATTCTCTTTTGGAGACATAGCAATCCATAGGTTTTAAGATACTTACAAGTCAGGTACATTCTTAGGCGTTTAATATGCGGTGTTGAGTCCATTTTGTTGAGCAAGGAGTAGCTCTTGTCTATTCCATATTTGGCTTAAGGAACTTTATCTGTGCTCATTTCAATCTCTGGTTTTATGCAGCACCCCAACTCACCTTTACCCTTAAGCAAGCATAAGTTGGTTTTCTAAATTTGAGACCCTGTTCTGTTCTGTAATTCAGTTCCTGTGTAGCCAAGTTTACATTCCGTGTATTACTGATATCTTATGATGTTTCTTTTTCTGTGTGACTTATTTCAGTTAGAATCATCGTACCTGAATCTACTCATTATGCTGCTACGGCCCTGATGACATAGATTTCATTGCTGAGTGATACTGCATTGTACGTAAGTACCACAAGTTGTTTATCCATTTTTCACTTTCTGCGATGTTGAACTTGTACTGTAAACGAGGTTCTTGTAAACAGAGCCGTTCCAAACTTTGGGGTGGCTGTGTCTTTTTGATTTTAATTTCCCTAAGCTATAGGACCATAAGTGGAAGTGCCCTAGGCTCTGTTGCTTTGTTTTTTAGATGTTTCAGGAAACACCATACACTTCTCCCCAGTGGTTGTTGGCAATTTACATCCCGCCCATCAGCATAACAAGGCTCCCAGTTCTCCATGGCCTGTCCTGCCTTTCTGGATTTTACACTTTTTTCAGATGGCGCTTTTGACCAGGGGGAAGTGAGACGTCATTGTAGTGCAGATTTCCTTTGCAAGCTTGCTTGGTTGGCCAAAAAGGGCGTATGCGTTTTTTCCTGAATATATTCAGGAAAAAACGCATACGCCCTTTTTGGCCAAGTGCATCATTGTGGACGTTCTGCCTCTTTTCCTATGCTTTCAATGCAATTCCAGTCTACCTCCTGAAATCGGTTTCCTGCAATTCTGCCCCGCTTTCAAGTCCTCTTGGCAGCCTTACTTCAGTCTATTTTTGGACGATAGCTGTCATTTATAACTCTGCAGGTTTGTGAATTACAGTGCCCCTGAGCTCCTTTCTTCAACTCGCCTTCTTTTGAGCTGGCCGCAACACCGCAGGATGGCTTCAGGCCCTAATCTGGTTCTGGCATGGCACGCTGAGCCTTTGGTTAATTCCCCTTCCTGGTAGGAAATGAGAGTTAAATTTGCCCGTCCAGACACCTCCAGCTAGTCTCCATTGGTTCTCGCTATTCCTGTTCATCTTCCGCAGAAATTGCAAACTGGGCCAAACAGGAGGTTAAAGGGACTGACTCTCCAAGTCGGGAGAGTGTTAGTAAAGCGTCTGGAATGTTGCACCCGAGTACCAGGGTACGAAAACTGAGACATATTTGAACACGTCTCCCGATCACATGGTTGATCATACTCTAGGTTCCACATGCATGTTTTAGCTGAAGGAAGAATACCTTAAACCTGGAGAGTTGAAACCCGTGGAATGGGTACCATGCAATATGACTTCAAAGGGTCTTCATTTGCTCACCGAACCTCTCCAATCCTATCACTGCTGCGTTTATGCCGCTGTACACATGCTTGATTCTCTTTTGGAGACATAGCAATCCATAGGTTTTAAGATACTTACAAGTCAGGTACATTCTTAGGCGTTTAATATGCGGTGTTGAGTCCATTTTGTTGAGCAAGGAGTAGCTCTTGTCTATTCCATATTTGGCTTAAGGAACTTTATCTGTGCTCATTTCAATCTCTGGTTTTATGCAGCACCCCAACTCACCTTTACCCTTAAGCAAGCATAAGTTGTTTTTCTAAATTTGAGACACTGTTCTGTTCTGTAATTCAGTTCCTGTGTAGCCAAGTTTACATTCCGTGTATTACTGATATCTTATGATGTTTCTTTTTCTGTGTGACTTATTTCAGTTAGAATCATCATACCTGAATCCACTCATTGTGCTGCTAAGGGCCTGATGACACAGATTTCTTTGCTGAGTGATATTGCTTTGTAAGTAAATACCACAACTTCTTTATCCATTTTTCACTTTCTGCGATGTTGAACTTGTACTGTAAACGAGGTTCTTGTAAACAGAGGCGTCCCAAACTTTGGGGTGGCTGTGTCTTTTTGATTTTAATTTCCCTAAGCTATAGGACCATAAGTGGAAGTGCCCTAGGTTCTGTTGCTTTGTTTTTTAGATGTTTCAGGAAACACCATACACTTCTCCCGAGTGGTTGTTGGCAATTTACATCCCGCCCATCAGCATAACAAGGCTCCCAGTTCTCCATGGCCTGTCCTGCCTTTCTGGATTTTACACTTTTTTCAGATGGCCCTTTTGACCAGGGGGAAGTGAGACTTCATTGTAGTGCAGATTTCTTTTGCAAGCTTGCTTGGTTGGCCAAAAAGGGCGTATGCGTTTTTTCCTGAATATATTCAGGAAAAAACGCATACGCCCTTTTTGGCCAAGTGCATCATTGTGGACGTTCTGCCTCTTTTCCTATGCTTTCAATGCAATTCCAGTCTACCTCCTGAAATCGGTTTCCTGCAATTCTGCCCCGCTTTCAAGTCCTCTTGGCAGCCTTACTTCAGTCTATTTTTGGACGATAGCTGTCATTTATAACTCTGCAGGTTTGTGAATTACAGTGCCCCTGAGCTCCTTTCTTCAACTCGCCTTCTTTTGAGCTGGCCGCAACACCGCAGGATGGCTTCAGGCCCTAATCTGGTTCTGGCATGGCACGCTGAGCCTTTGGTTAATTCCTCTTCCTGGTAGGAAATGAGAGTTAAATTTGCCCGTCCAGACACCTCCAGCTAGTCTCCATTGGTTCTCGCTATTCCTGTTCATCTTCCGCAGAAATTGCAAACTGGACCAAACAGGAGGTTAAAGGGACTGACTCTCCAAGTCGGGAGAGTGTTAGTAAAGCGTCTGGAATGTTGCACCCGAGTACCAGGGTACGAAAACTGAGACATATTTGAACACGTCTCCCGATCACATGGTTGATCATACTCTAGGTTCCACATGCATGTTTTAGCTGAAGGAAGAATACCTTAAACCTGGGTAGTTGAAACCCGTGGAATGGGTACCATGCAATATGACTTCAAAGGGTCTTCATTTGCTCACCGAACCTCTCCAATCCTATCACTGCTGCGTTTATGCCCCTGTACACATGGTTGATTCTCTTTTGGAGACATAGCAATCCATAGGTTTTAAGATACTTACAAGTCAGGTACATTCTTAGGCGTTTAATATGCGGTGTTGAGTCCATTTCATTGAGCAAGGAGTAGCTCTTGTCTATTCCATATTTGGCTTAAGGAACTTTATCTGTGCTCATTTCAATCTCTGGTTTTATGCAGCACCCCAACTCACCTTTACCCTTAAGCAAGCATAAGTTGGTTTTCTAAATTTGAGACCCTGTTCTGTTCTGTAATTCAGTTCCTGTGTAGCCAAGTTTACATTCCATGTATTACTGATATCTTATGATGTTTCTTTTTCTGTGTGACTTATTTCAGTTAGAATCATCATACCTGAATCCACTCATTGTGCTGCTAAGGGCCTGATGACACAGATTTCATTGCTGAGTGATACTGCATTGTAAGTAAATACCACAAGTTCTTTATCCATTTTTCACTTTCTGCGATGTTGAACTTGTACTGTAAACGAGGTTCTTGTAAACAGAGCCGTTCGAAAATTTGGGGTGGCTGTGTCTTTTTGATTTTAAATTCCCTAAGCTATAGGACCATAAGTGGAAGTGCCCTAGGCCCTGTTGCTTTGTTTTTTAGATGTTTCAGGAAACACCATACACTTCTCCCGAGTGGTTGTTGGCAATTTACATCCCGCCCATCAGCATAACAAGGCTCCCAGTTCTCCATGGCCTGTCCTGCCTTTCTGGATTTTACACTTTTTTCAGATGGCCCTTTTGACCGGGGGGAAGTGAGACTTCATTGTAGTGCAGATTTCCTTTGCAAGCTTGCTTGGTTGGCCAAAAAGGGCGTATGCGTTTTTTCCTGAATATATTCAGGAAAAAACGCATACGCCCTTTTTGGCCAAGTGCATCATTGTGGACGTTCTGCCTCTTTTCCTATGCTTTCAATGCAATTCCAGTCTACCTCCTGAAATCGGTTTCCTGCAATTCTGCCCCGCTTTCAAGTCCTCTTGGCAGCCTTACTTCAGTATATTTTTGGACGATAGCTGTCATTTATAACTCTGCAGGTTTGTGAATTACAGTGCCCCTGAGCTCCTTTCTTCAACTCGCTTTCTTGTGAGCTGGCCGCAACACCGCAGGATGGCTTCAGGCCCTAATCTGGTTCATGCACGGCACGCTGAGCCTTTGGTTAATTCCTCTTCCTGGTGGGAAATGAGAGTTAAATTTGCCCGTCCAGACACCTCCAGCTAGCCTCTCATTGGTTCTCGCTATTCCTGTTCATCTTCCGCAGAAATTGCAAACTGGGCCAAACAGGAGGTTAAAGGCGCTGACTCTCCAAGTGGGGAGAGTGTTAATAAAGCGTCTGGAATGTTGCACCCGAGTACCAGGGGAGGAAAACTGAGACATATTTGAACACGTCTCCCGTTCACATGGTTGATCATACTTGGGTTCCACATGCATGTTTTAGCTGAAGGAAGAATACCTTAAACCTGGAGAGTATAGACCCGTGGAATGGGTCCCATGCAATATGACTTCAAAGGGTCTTCATTTGCTCACCGAACCTCTCCAATCCTATCACTGCTGCGTTTATGCCCCTGTACACACGCTTGATTCTCTTTTGGAGACATAGCAATCCATAGGTTTTAAGATACTTACTAGTCAGGTACATTCTTAGGCGTTTAATATGGGGTGTTGAGTCCAGTTCGTTGAGCAAGGAGTAGCTCTTGTCTATTCCATATTTGGCTTAAGGAACTTTATCTGTGCTCATTTCAATCTCTGGTTTTATGCAGCACCCCAACTCACCTTTCCCCTTAAGCAAGCATAAGTTGCTTTTCTAAATTTGAGACCCTGTTCTGTTTTGGAATTCAGTTCCTGTGTAGCCAAGTTTACATTCCGTGTATTACTGATATCTTATGATGTTTCATTTTCTGTGTGACTTATTTCAGTTAGAATCATCGTACCTGAATCCACTCATTATGCTGCTACGGGCCTGATGACATAGATTTCATTGCTGAGTGATACTGCATTGTACGTAAGTACCACAAGTTCTTTATCCATTTTTCACTTTCTGTGATGTTGAACTTGTACGGTAAACGAGGTTCTTGTAAACAGAGGCGTCCCAAACTTTGGGGTGGCTGTGTCTTTTTTATTTTAATTTCCCTAAGCTATAGGACCATAAGTGGCAGTGCCCTAGGCTCTGTTGCTTTGTTTTTTAGATGTTTCAGGAAACACCATACACTTCTCCGGAGTGTCTGTTGGCAATTTACATCCCGCCCATCAGCATAACAAGGCTCCCAGTTCTCCATGGCCTGTCCTGCCTTTCTGGATTTTACACTTTTTTCAGATGGCCCTTTTGACCGGGGGGAAGTGAGACTTCATTGTAGTGCAGATTTCCTTTGCAAGCTTGCTTGGTTGGCCAAAAAGGGCGTATGCGTTTTTTCCTGAATATATTCAGGAAAAAACGCATACGCCCTTTTTGGCCAAGTGCATCATTGTGGACGTTCTGCCTCTTTTCCTATGCTTTCAATGCAATTCCAGTCTACCTCCTGAAATCGGTTTCCTGCAATTCTGCCCCGCTTTCAAGTCCTCTTGGCAGCCTTACCTCAGTATATTTTTGGACTATAGCTGTCATTTATAACTCTGCAGGTTTGTGAATTACAGTGCCCCTGAGCTCCTTTCTTCAACTCGCTTTCTTGTGAGCTGGCCGCAACACCGCAGGATGGCTTCAGGCCCTAATCTGGTTCCGGTACGGCACGCTGAGCCTTTGGTTAATTCCTCTTCCTGGTGGGAAATGAGAGTTAAATTTGCCCGTCCAGACACCTCCAGCTAGTCTCTCATTGGTTCTCGCTATTCCTGTTCATCTTGCGCAGAAATTGCAAACTGGGCCAAACAGGAGGTTAAAGGCGCTGACTCTCCAAGTGGGGAGAGTGTTAGTAAAGCGTCTGGAATGTTGCACCCGAGTACCAGGGTACGAAAACTGAGACATATTTGAACACGTCTCCCGATCACATGGTTGATCATACTCTAGGTTCCACATGCATGTTTTAGCTGAAGGAAGAATACCTTAAACCTGGGTAGTTGAAACCCGTGGAATGGGTACCATGCAATATGACTTCAAAGGGTCTTCATTTGCTCACTGAACCTCTCCAATCCTATCACTGCTGCGTTTATGCCCCTGTACACATGCTTGATTCTCTTTCGGAGACATAGCAATCCATAGGTTTTAAGATACGTACAAGTCAGGTACATTCTTAGGCGTTTAATATGGGGTGTTGAGTCCAGTTCGTTGAGCAAGGAGTAGCTCTTGTCTATTCCATATTTGACTTAAGGAACTTTATCTGTGCTCATTTCAATCTCTGGTTTTATGCAGCACCCCAACTCACCTTTACTCTTAAGCAAGCATAAGTTGCTTTTCTAAATTTGAGACCCTGTTCTGTTCTGTAATTCAGTTCCTGTGTAGCCAAGTTTACATTCCGTGTATTACTGATATCTTATGATGTTTCTTTTTCTGTGTGACTTATTTCAGTTAGAATCATCATACCTGAATCCACTCATTGTGCTGCTAAGGGCCTGATGACACAGATTTCATTGCTGAGTGATACTGCATTGTAAGTAAATACCACAAGTTCTTTATCCATTTTTCAATTTCTGCGATGTTGAACTTGTACTGTAAACGAGGTTCTTGTAAACAGAGGCGTCCCAAACTTTGGGGTGGCTGTGTCTTTTTGATTTTAATTTCCCTAAGCTATAGGACCATAAGTGGAAGTGCCCTAGGTTCTGTTGCTTTGTTTTTTAGATGTTTCAGGAAACACCATACACTTCTCCCGAGTGGTTGTTGGCAATTTACATCCCGCCCATCAGCATAACAAGGCTCCCAGTTCTCCATGGCCTGTCCTGCCTTTCTGGATTTTACACTTTTTTCAGATGGCCCTTTTGACCGGGGGGAAGTGAGACTTCATTGTAGTGCAGATTTCTTTTGCAAGCTTGCTTGGTTGGCCAAAAAGGGCGTATGCGTTTTTTCCTGAATATATTCAGGAAAAAACGCATACGCCCTTTTTGGCCAAGTGCATCATTGTGGATGTTCTGCCTCTTTTCCTATGCTTTCAATGCAATTCCAGTCTACCTCCTGAAATCGGTTTCCTGCAATTCTGCCCCGCTTTCAAGTCCTCTTGGCAGCCTTACTTCAGTCTATTTTTGGACGATAGCTGTCATTTATAACTCTGCAGGTTTGTGAATTACAGTGCCCCTGAGCTCCTTTCTTCAACTCGCCTTCTTTTGAGCTGGCCGCAACACCGCAGGATGGCTTCAGGCCCTAATCTGGTTCTGGCATGGCACGCTGAGCCTTTGGTTAATTCCCCTTCCTGGTAGGAAATGAGAGTTAAATTTGCCCGTCCAGACACCTCCAGCTAGTCTCCATTGGTTCTCGCTATTCCTGTTCATCTTCCGCAGAAATTGCAAACTGGGCCAAACAGGAGGTTAAGGGACTGACTCTCCAAGTCGGGAGAGTGTTAGTAAAGCGTCTGGAATGTTGCACCCGAGTACCAGGGTACGAAAACTGAGACATATTTGAACACGTCTCCCGATCACATGGTTGATCATACTCTAGGTTCCACATGCATGTTTTAGCTGAAGGAAGAATACCTTAAACCTGGAGAGTTGAAACCCGTGGAATGGGTACCATGCAATATGACTTCAAAGGGTCTTCATTTGCTCACCGAACCTCTCCAATCCTATCACTGCTGTGTTTATGCCACTGTACACATGCTTGATGCTCTTTTGGAGACATAGCAATCCATAGGTTTTAAGATACTTACAAGTCAGGTACATTCTTAGGCGTTTAATATGCGGTGTTGAGTCCATTTTGTTGAGCAAGGAGTAGCTCTTGTCTATTCCATATTTGGCTTAAGGAACTTTATCTGTGCTCATTTCAATCTCTGGTTTTATGCAGCACCGCAACTCACCTTTACCCTTAAGCAAGCATAAGTTGTTTTTCTAAATTTGAGACCCTGTTCTGTTCTGTAATTCAGTTCCTGTGTAGCCAAGTTTACATTCCGTGTATTACTGATATCTTATGATGTTTCTTTTTCTGTGTGACTTATTTCAGTTAGAATCATCATACCTGAATCCACTCATTGTGCTGCTAAGGACCTGATGATACAGATTTCATTGCTGAGTGATATTGCTTTGTAAGTAAATACCACAACTTCTTTATCCATTTTTCACTTTCTGCGGTGTTGAACTTGTACTGTAAACGAGGTTCTTGTAAACAGAGGCGTCCCAAACTTTGGGGTGGCTGTGTCTTTTTGATTTTAATTTCCCTAAGCTATAGGACCATAAGTGGAAGTGCCCTAGGTTCTGTTGCTTTGTTTTTTAGATGTTTCAGGAAACACCATACACTTCTCCCGAGTGGTTGTTGGCAATTTACATCCCGCCCATCAGCATAACAAGGCTCCCAGTTCTCCATGGCCTGTCCTGCCTTTCTGGATTTTACACTTTTTTCAGATGGCCCTTTTGACCAGGGGGAAGTGAGACTTCATTGTAGTGCAGATTTCCTTTGCAAGCTTGCTTGGTTGGCCAAAAAGGGCGTATGCGTTTTTTCCTGAATATATTCAGGAAAAAACGCATACGCCCTTTTTGGCCAAGTGCATCATTGTGGACGTTCTGCCTCTTTTCCTATGCTTTCAATGCAATTCCAGTCTACCTCCTGAAATCGGTTTCCTGCAATTCTGCCCCGCTTTCAAGTCCTCTTGGCAGCCTTACTTCAGTCTATTTTTGGACGATAGCTGTCATTTATAACTCTGCAGGTTTGTGAATTACAGTGCCCCTGAGCTCCTTTCTTCAACTCGCCTTCTTTTGAGCTGGCCGCAACACCGCAGGATGGCTTCAGGCCCTAATCTGGTTCTGGCATGGCACGCTGAGCCTTTGGTTAATTCCTCTTCCTGGTAGGAAATGAGAGTTAAATTTGCCCGTCCAGACACCTCCAGCTAGTCTCCATTGGTTCTCGCTATTCCTGTTCATCTTCCGCAGAAATTGCAAACTGGACCAAACAGGAGGTTAAAGGGACTGACTCTCCAAGTCGGGAGAGTGTTAGTAAAGCGTCTGGAATGTTGCACCCGAGTACCAGGGTATGAAAACTGAGACATATTTGAACACGTCTCCCGATCACATGGTTGATCATACTCTAGGTTCCACATGCATGTTTTAGCTGAAGGAAGAATACCTTAAACCTGGAGAGTTGAAACCCGTGGAATGGGTACCATGCCATATGACTTCAAAGGGTCTTCATTTGCTCACCGAACCTCTCCAATCCTATCACTGCTGCGTTTATGCCCCTGTACACATGCTTGATTCTCTTTTGGAGACATAGCAATCCATAGGTTTTAAGATACTTACAAGTCAGGTACATTCTTAGGCGTTTAATATGCGGTGTTGAGTCCATTTTGTTGAGCAAGGAGTAGCTCTTGTCTATTCCATATTTGGCTTAAGGAACTTTATCTGTGCTCATTTCAATCTCTGGTTTTATGCAGCACCCCAACTCACCTTTACCCTTAAGCAAGCATAAGTTGGTTTTCTAAATTTGAGACCCTGTTCTGTTCTGTAATTCAGTTCCTGTGTAGCCAAGTTTACATTCCGTGTATTACTGATATCTTATGATGTTTCTTTTTCTGTGTGACTTATTTCAGTTAGAATCATCATACCTGAATCCACTGATTGTGCTGCTAAGGGCCTGATGACACAGATTTCATTGCTGAGTGATACTGCATTGTAAGTAAATACCACAAGTTCTTTATCCATTTTTCACTTTCTGCGATGTTGACCTTGTACTGTAAACGAGGTTCTTGTAAACAGAGGCGTTCCAAACTTTGGGGTGGCTGTGTCTTTTTGATTTTAATTTCCCTAAGCTATAGGACCATAAGTGGAAGTGCCCTAGGCTCTGTTGCTTTGTTTTTTAGATGTTTCAGGAAACACCATACACTTCTCCCGAGTGTCTGTTGGCAATTTACATCCCGCCCATCAGCATAACAAGGCTCCCAGTTCTCCATGGCCTGTCCTGCCTTTCTGGATTTTACACTTTTTTCAGATGGCCCTTTTGACCAGGGGGAAGTGAGACGTCATTGTAGTGCAGATTTCCTTTGCAAGCTTGCTTGGTTGGCCAAAAAGGGCGTATGCGTTTTTTCCTGAATATATTCAGGAAAAAACGCATACGCCCTTTTTGGCCAAGTGCATCATTGTGGACGTTCTGCCTCTTTTCCTATGCTTTCAATGCAATTCCAGTCTACCTCCTGAAATCGGTTTCCTGCAATTCTGCCCCGCTTTCAAGTCCTCTTGGCAGCCTTACTTCAGTCTATTTTTGGACGATAGCTGTCATTTATAACTCTGCAAGTTTGTGAATTACAGTGCCCCTGAGCTCCTTTCTTCAACTCGCCTTCTTTTGAGCTGGCCGCAACACCGCAGGATGGCTTCAGGCCCTAATCTGGTTCTGGCATGGCATGCTGAGCCTTTGGTTAATTCCTCTTCCTGGTAGGAAATGAGAGTTAAATTTGCCCGTCCAGACACCTCCAGCTAGTCTCCATTGGTTCTCGCTATTCCTGTTCATCTTCCGCAGAAATTGCAAACTGGGCCAAACAGGAGGTTAAAGGGACTGACTCTCCAAGTCGGGAGAGTGTTAGTAAAGCGTCTGGAATGTTGCACCCGAGTACCAGGGTACGAAAACTGAGACATATTTGAACACGTCTCCCGATCACATGGTTGATCATACTCTAGGTTCCACATGCATGTTTTAGCTGAAGGAAGAATACCTTAAACCTGGAGAGTTGAAACCCGTGGAATGGGTACCATGCAATATGACTTCAAAGGGTCTTCATTTGCTCACCGAACCTCTCCAATCCTATCACTGCTGCGTTTATGCCGCTGTACACACGCTTGATTCTCTTTTGGAGACATAGCAATCCATAGGTTTTAAGATACTTACAAGTCAGGTACATTCTTAGGCGTTTAATATGCGGTGTTGAGTCCATTTTGTTGAGCAAGGAGTAGCTCTTGTCTATTCCATATTTGGCTTAAGGAACTTTATCTGTGCTCATTTCAATCTCTGGTTTTATGCAGCACCCCAACTCACCTTTACCCTTAAGCAAGCATAAGTTGTTTTTCTAAATTTGAGACCCTGTTCTGTTCTGTAATTCAGTTCCTGTGTAGCCAAGTTTACATTCCGTGTATTACTGATATCTTATGATGTTTCTTTTTCTGTGTGACTTATTTCAGTTAGAATCATCATGCCTGAATCCACTCATTGTGCTGCTAAGGGCCTGATGACACAGATTTCATTGCTGAGTGATATTGCTTTGTAAGTAAATACCACAACTTCTTTATCCATTTTTCACTTTCTGCGGTGTTGAACTTGTACTGTAAACGAGGTTCTTGTAAACAGAGGCGTCCCAAACTTTGGGGTGGCTGTGTCTTTTTGATTTTAATTTCCCTAAGCTATAGGACCATAAGTGGAAGTGCCCTAGGTTCTGTTGCTTTGTTTTTTAGATGTTTCAGGAAACACCATACACTTCTCCCGAGTGGTTGTTGGCAATTTACATCCCGCCCATCAGCATAACAAGGCTCCCAGTTCTCCATGGCCTGTCCTGCCTTTCTGGATTTTACACTTTTTTCAGATGGCCCTTTTGACCAGGGGGAAGTGAGACTTCATTGTAGTGCAGATTTCCTTTGCAAGCTTGCTTGGTTGGCCAAAAAGGGCGTATGCGTTTTTTCCTGAATATATTCAGGAAAAAACGCATATGCCCTTTTTGGCCAAGAGCATCATTGTGGACGTTCTGCCTCTTTTCCTATGCTTTCAATGCAATTCCAGTCTACCTCCTGAAATCGGTTTCCTGCAATTCTGCCCCGCTTTCAAGTCCTCTTGGCAGCCTTACTTCAGTCTATTTTTGGACGATAGCTGTCATTTATAACTCTGCAGGTTTGTGAATTACAGTGCCCCTGAGCTCCTTTCTTCAACTTGCCTTCTTTTGAGCTGGCCGCAACACCGCAGGATGGCTTCAGGCCCTAATCTGGATCTCGCATGGCACGCTGAGCCTTTGGTTAATTCCTCTTCCTGGTAGGAAATGAGAGTTAAATTTGCCCGTCCAGACACCTCCAGCTAGTCTCCATTGGTTCTTGCTATTCCTGTTCATCTTCCGCAGAAATTGCAAACTGGACCAAACAGGAGGTTAAAGGGACTGACTCTCCAAGTCGGGAGAGTGTTAGTAAAGCGTCTGGAATGTTGCACCCGAGTACCAGGGTACGAAAACTGAGACATATTTGAACACGTCTCCCGATCACATGGTTGATCATACTCTAGGTTCCACATGCATGTTTTAGCTGAAGGAAGAATACCTTAAACCTGGGTAGTTGAAACCCGTGGAATGGGTACCATGCAATATGACTTCAAAGGGTCTTCATTTGCTCACCGAACCTCTCCAATCCTATCACTGCTGCGTTTATGCCCCTGTACACATGCTTGATTCTCTTTCGGAGACATAGCAATCCATAGGTTTTAAGATACTTACTAGTCAGGTACATTCTTAGGCGTTTAATATGGGGTGTTGAGTCCAGTTCGTTGAGCAAGGAGTAGCTCTTGTCTATTCCATATTTGGCTTAAGGAACTTTATCTGTGCTCATTTCAATCTCTGGTTTTATGCAGCACCCCAACTCACCTTTCCCCTTAAGCAAGCATAAGTTGCTTTTCTAAATTTGAGACCCTGTTCTGTTTTGGAATTCAGTTCCTGTGTAGCCAAGTTTACATTCCGTGTATTACTGATATCTTATGATGTTTCATTTTCTGTGTGACTTATTTCAGTTAGAATCATCGTACCTGAATCCACTCATTATGCTGCTACGGGCCTGATGACATAGATTTCATTGCTGAGTGATACTGCATTGTACGTAAGTACCACAAGTTCTTTATCCATTTTTCACTTTCTGTGATGTTGAACTTGTACGGTAAACGAGGTTCTTGTAAACAGAGGCGTCCCAAACTTTGGGGTGGCTGTGTCTTTTTGATTTTAATTTCCCTAAGCTATAGGACCATAAGTGGCAGTGCCCTAGGCTCTGTTGCTTTGTTTTTTAGATGTTTCAGGAAACACCATACACTTCTCCGGACTGTCTGTTGGCAATTTACATCCCGCCCATCAGCATAACAAGGCTCCCAGTTCTCCATGGCCTGTCCTGCCTTTCTGGATTTTACACTTTTTTCAGATGGCCCTTTTGACCGGGGGGAAGTGAGACTTCATTGTAGTGCAGATTTCCTTTGCAAGCTTGCTTGGTTGGCCAAAAAGGGCGTATGCGTTTTTTCCTGAATATATTCAGGAAAAAACGCATACGCCCTTTTTGGCCAAGTGCATCATTGTGGACGTTCTGCCTCTTTTCCTATGCTTTCAATGCAATTCCAGTCTACCTCCTGAAATCGGTTTCCTGCAATTCTGCCCCGCTTTCAAGTCCTCTTGGCAGCCTTACCTCAGTATATTTTTGGACTATAGCTGTCATTTATAACTCTGCAGGTTTGTGAATTACAGTGCCCCTGAGCTCCTTTCTTCAACTCGCTTTCTTGTGAGCTGGCCGCAACACCGCAGGATGGCTTCAGGCCCTAATCTGGTTCCGGCACGGCACGCTGAGCCTTTGGTTAATTCCTCTTCCTGGTGGGAAATGAGAGTTAAATTTGCCCGTCCAGACACCTCCAGCTAGTCTCTCATTGGTTCTCGCTATTCCTGTTCATCTTGCGCAGAAATTGCAAACTGGGCCAAACAGGAGGTTAAAGGCGCTGACTCTCCAAGTGGGGAGAGTGTTAGTAAAGCGTCTGGAATGTTGCACCCGAGTACCAGGGTACGAAAACTGAGACATATTTGAACACGTCTCCCGATCACATGGTTGATCATACTCTAGGTTCCACATGCATGTTTTAGCTGAAGGAAGAATACCTTAAACCTGGGTAGTTGAAAGCCGTGGAATGGGTACCATGCAATATGACTTCAAAGGGTCTTCATTTGCTCACTGAACTTCTCCAATCCTATCACTGCTGCGTTTATGCCCCTGTACACATGCTTGATTCTCTTTCGGAGACATAGCAATCCATAGGTTTTAAGATACTTACAAGTCAGGTACATTCTTAGGCGTTTAATATGGGGTGTTGAGTCCATTTCGTTGAGCAAGGAGTAGCTCTTGTCTATTCCATATTTGGCTTAAGGAACTTTATCTGTGCTCATTTCAATCTCTGGTTTTATGCAGCACCCCAACTCACCTTTACTCTTAAGCAAGCATAAGTTGCTTTTCTAAATTTGAGACCCTGTTCTGTTCTGTAATTCAGTTCCTGTGTAGCCAAGTTTACATTCCGTGTATTACTGATATCTTATGATGTTTCTTTTTCTGTGTGACTTATTTCAGTTAGAATCATCATACCTGAATCCACTCATTGTGCTGCTAAGGGCCTGATGACACAGATTTCATTGCTGAGTGATACTGCATTGTAAGTAAATACCACAAGTTCTTTATCCATTTTTCACTTTCTGCGATGTTGAACTTGTACTGTAAACGAGGTTCTTGTAAACAGAGGCGTCCCAAACTTTGGGGTGGCTGTGTCTTTTTGATTTTAATTTCCCTAAGCTATAGGACCATAAGTGGAAGTGCCCTAGGTTCTGTTGCTTTGTTTTTTAGATGTTTCAGGAAACACCATACACTTCTCCCGAGTGGTTGTTGGCAATTTACATCCCGCCCATCAGCATAACAAGGCTCCCAGTTCTCCATGGCCTGTCCTGCCTTTCTGGATTTTACACTTTTTTCAGATGGCCCTTTTGACCGGGGGGAAGTGAGACTTCATTGTAGTGCAGATTTCCTTTGCAAGCTTGCTTGGTTGGCCAAAAAGGGCGTATGTGTTTTTTCCTGAATATATTCAGGAAAAAACGCATACGCCCTTTTTGGCCAAGTGCATCATTGTGGATGTTCTGCCTCTTTTCCTATGCTTTCAATGCAATTCCAGTCTACCTCCTGAAATCGGTTTCCTGCAATTCTGCCCCGCTTTCAAGTCCTCTTGGCAGCCTTACTTCAGTCTATTTTTGGACGATAGCTGTCATTTATAACTCTGCAGGTTTGTGAATTACAGTGCCCCTGAGCTCCTTTCTTCAACTCGCCTTCTTTTGAGCTGGCCGCAACACCGCAGGATGGCTTCAGGCCCTAATCTGGTTCTGGCATGGCACGCTGAGCCTTTGGTTAATTCCCCTTCCTGGTAGGAAATGAGAGTTAAATTTGCCCGTCCAGACACCTCCAGCTAGTCTCCATTGGTTCTCGCTATTCCTGTTCATCTTCCGCAGAAATTGCAAACTGGACCAAACAGGAGGTTAAAGGGACTGACTCTCCAAGTCGGGAGAGTGTTAGTAAAGCGTCTGGAATGTTGCACCCGAGTACCAGGGTACGAAAACTGAGACATATTTGAACACGTCTCCCGATCACATGGTTGATCATACTCTAGGTTCCACATGCATGTTTTAGCTGAAGGAAGAATACCTTAAACCTGGGTAGTTGAAACCTGTGGAATGGGTACCATGCAATATGACTTCAAAGGGTCTTCATTTGCTCACCGAACCTCTCCAATCCTATCACTGCTGCGTTTATGCCCCTGTACACATGCTTGATTCTCTTTCGGAGACATAGCAATCCATAGGTTTTAAGATACTTACTAGTCAGGTACATTCTTAGGCGTTTAATATGGGGTGTTGAGTCCAGTTCGTTGAGCAAGGAGTAGCTCTTGTCTATTCCATATTTGGCTTAAGGAACTTTATCTGTGCTCATTTCAATCTCTGGTTTTATGCAGCACCCCAACTCACCTTTCCCCTTAAGCAAGCATAAGTTGCTTTTCTAAATTTGAGACCCTGTTCTGTTTTGGAATTCAGTTCCTGTGTAGCCAAGTTTACATTCCGTGTATTACTGATATCTTATGATGTTTCATTTTCTGTGTGACTTATTTCAGTTAGAATCATCGTACCTGAATCCACTGATTGTGCTGCTAAGGGCCTGATGACACAGATTTCATTGCTGAGTGATACTGCATTGTAAGTAAATACCACAAGTTCTTTATCCATTTTTCACTTTCTGCGATGTTGACCTTGTACTGTAAACGAGGTTCTTGTAAACAGAGGCGTTCCAAACTTTGGGGTGGCTGTGTCTTTTTGATTTTAATTTCCCTAAGCTATAGGACCATAAGTGGAAGTGCCCTAGGCTCTGTTGCTTTGTTTTTTAGATGTTTCAGGAAACACCATACACTTCTCCCGAGTGTCTGTTGGCAATTTACATCCCGCCCATCAGCATAACAAGGCTCCCAGTTCTCCATGGCCTGTCCTGCCTTTCTGGATTTTACACTTTTTTCAGATGGCCCTTTTGACCAGGGGCAAGTGAGACTTCATTGTAGTGCAGATTTCCTTTGCA
Source organism: Stenella coeruleoalba (assembly GCF_951394435.1). Taxonomy (NCBI): domain Eukaryota; kingdom Metazoa; phylum Chordata; class Mammalia; order Artiodactyla; family Delphinidae; genus Stenella; species Stenella coeruleoalba. Next base: position 1,441,322 of record NW_027646280.1, read on the forward strand.
AGCTTGCTTGGTTGACCAAAAAGGGCGTATGCGTTTTTTCCTGAATATATTCAGGAAAAAACGCATACGCCCTTTTTGGCCAAGTGCATCATTGTGGACGTTCTGCCTCTTTTCCTATGCTTTCAATGCAATTCCAGTCTACCTCCTGAAATCGGTTTCCTGCAATTCTGCCCCGCTTTCAAGTCCTCTTGGCAGCCTTACTTCAGTCTATTTTTGGACGATAGCTGTCATTTATAACTCTGCAGGTTTGTGAATTACAGTGCCCCTGAGCTCCTTTCTTCAACTCGCTTTCTTGTGACCTGGCCGCAACACCGCAGGATGGCTTCAGGCCCTAATCTGGTTCTGGCATGGCATGCTGAGCCTTTGGTTAATTCCTCTTCCTGGTAGGAAATGAGAGTTAAATTTGCCCGTCCAGACACCTCCAGCTAGTCTCCATTGGTTCTCGCTATTCCTGTTCATCTTCCGCAGAAATTGTAAACTGGGCCAAACAGGAGGTTAAAGGGACTGACTCTCCAAGTCGGGAGAGTGTTAGTAAAGCGTCTGGAATGTTGCACCCGAGTACCAGGGTACGAAAACTGAGACATATTTGAACACGTCTCCCGATCACATGGTTGATCATACTCTAGGTTCCACATGCATGTTTTAGCTGAAGGAAGAATACCTTAAACCTGGAGAGTTGAAACCCGTGGAATGGGTACCATGCAATATGACTTCAAAGGGTCTTCATTTGCTCACCGAACCTCTCCAATCCTATCACTGCTGCGTTTATGCCCCTGTACACATGCTTGATTCTCTTTTGGAGACATAGCAATCCATAGGTTTTAAGATACTTACAAGTCAGGTACATTCTTAGGCGTTTAATATGCGGTGTTGAGTCCATTTTGTTGAGCAAGGAGTAGCTCTTGTCTATTCCATATTTGGCTTAAGAAACTTTATCTGTGCTCATTTCAATCTCTGGTTTTATGCAGCACCACAACTCACCTTTACCCTTAAGCAAGCATAAGTTGTTTTTCTAAATTTGAGACCCTGTTCTGTTCTGTAATTCAGTTCCTCTGTAGCCAAGTTTACATTCCGTGTATTACTGATATCTTATGATGTTTCTTTTTCTGTGTGACTTATTTCAGTTAGAATCATCATGCCTGAATCCACTCATTGTGCTGCTAAGGGCCTGATGACACAGATTTCATTGCTGAGTGATATTGCTTTGTAAGTAAATACCACAACTTCTTTATCCATTTTTCACTTTCTGCGGTGTTGAACTTGTACTGTAAACGAGGTTCTTGTAAACAGAGGCGTCCCAAACTTTGGGGTGGCTGTGTCTTTTTGATTTTAATTTCCCTAAGCTATAGGACCATAAGTGGAAGTGCCCTAGGTTCTGTTGCTTTGTTTTTTAGATGTTTCAGGAAACACCATACACTTCTCCCGAGTGGTTGTTGGCAATTTACATCCCGCCCATCAGCATAACAAGGCTCCCAGTTCTCCATGGCCTGTCCTGCCTTTCTGGATTTTACACTTTTTTCAGATGGCCCTTTTGACCAGGGGGAAGTGAGACTTCATTGTAGTGCAGATTTCCTTTGCAAGCTTGCTTGGTTGGCCAAAAAGTGCGTATGCGTTTTTTCCTGAATATATTCAGGAAAAAACGCATACGCCCTTTTTGGCCAAGTGCATCATTGTGGACGTTCTGCCTCTTTTCCTATGCTTTCAATGCAATTCCAGTCTACCTCCTGAAATCGGTTTCCTGCAATTCTGCCCCGCTTTCAAGTCCTCTTGGCAGCCTTACTTCAGTCTATTTTTGGACGATAGCTGTCATTTATAACTCTGCAGGTTTGTGAATTACAGTGCCCCTGAGCTCCTTTCTTCAACTCGCCTACTTTTGAGCTGGCCGCAACACCGCAGGATGGCTTCAGGCCCTAATCTGGTTCTGGCATGGCACGCTGAGCCTTTGGTTAATTCCTCTTCCTGGTAGGAAATGAGAGTTAAATTTGCCCGTCCAGACACCTCCAGCTAGTCTCCATTGGTTCTCGCTATTCCTGTTCATCTTCCGCAGAAATTGCAAACTGGACCAAACAGGAGGTTAAAGGGACTGACTCTCCAAGTCGGGAGAGTGTTAGTAAAGCATCTGGAATGTTGCACCCGAGTACCAGGGTACGAAAACTGAGACATATTTGAACACGTCTCCCGATCACATGGTTGATCATACTCTAGGTTCCACATGCATGTTTTAGCTGAAGGAAGAATACCTTAAACCTGGGTAGTTGAAACCCGTGGAATGGGTACCATGCAATATGACTTCAAAGGGTCTTCATTTGCTCACTGAACCTCTCCAATCCTATCACTGCTGCGTTTATGCCCCTGTACACATGCTTGATTCTCTTTCGGAGACATAGCAATCCATAGGTTTTAAGATACTTACTAGTCAGGTACATTCTTAGGCGTTTAATATGCGGTGTTGAGTCCATTTCGTTGAGCAAGGAGTAGCTCTTGTCTATTCCATATTTGACTTAAGGAACTTTATCTGAGCTCATTTCAATCTCTGGTTTTATGCAGCACCCCAACTCACCTTTACCCTTAAGCAAGCATAAGTTGGTTTTCTAAATTTGAGAACCTGTTCTGTTTTGGAATTCAGTTCCTGTGTAGCCAAGTTTACATTCCGTGTATTAGTGATATCTTATGATGTTTCTTTTTCTGTGTGACTTATTTCAGTTAGAATCATCGTACCTGAATCTACTCATTATGCTGCTACGGCCCTGATGACATAGATTTCATTGCTGAGTGATACTGCATTGTACGTAAGTACCACAAGTTGTTTATCCATTTTTCACTTTCTGCGATGTTGAACTTGTACTGTAAACGAGGTTCTTGTAAACAGAGCCGTTCCAAACTTTGGGGTGGCTGTGTCTTTTTGATTTTAATTTCCCTAAGCTATAGGACCATAAGTGGAAGTGCCCTAGGCTCTGTTGCTTTGTTTTTTAGATGTTTCAGGAAACACCATACACTTCTCCCCAGTGGTTGTTGGCAATTTACATCCCGCCCATCAGCATAACAAGGCTCCCAGTTCTCCATGGCCTGTCCTGCCTTTCTGGATTTTACACTTTTTTCAGATGGCGCTTTTGACCAGGGGGAAGTGAGACGTCATTGTAGTGCAGATTTCCTTTGCAAGCTTGCTTGGTTGGCCAAAAAGGGCGTATGCGTTTTTTCCTGAATATATTCAGGAAAAAACGCATACGCCCTTTTTGGCCAAGTGCATCATTGTGGACGTTCTGCCTCTTTTCCTATGCTTTCAATGCAATTCCAGTCTACCTCCTGAAATCGGTTTCCTGCAATTCTGCCCCGCTTTCAAGTCCTCTTGGCAGCCTTACTTCAGTCTATTTTTGGACGATAGCTGTCATTTATAACTCTGCAGGTTTGTGAATTACAGTGCCCCTGAGCTCCTTTCTTCAACTCGCTTTCTTGTGAGCTGGCCGCAACACCGCAGGATGGCTTCAGGCCCTAATCTGGTTCATGCACGGCACGCTGAGCCTTTGGTTAATTCCTCTTCCTGGTGGGAAATGAGAGTTAAATTTGCCCGTCCAGACACCTCCAGCTAGCCTCTCATTGGTTCTCGCTATTCCTGTTCATCTTCCGCAGAAATTGCAAACTGGGCCAAACAGGAGGTTAAAGGGACTGACTCTCCAAGTCGGGAGAGTGTTAGTAAAACGTCTGGAATGTTGCACCCGAGTACCAGGGGAGGAAAACTGAGACATATTTGAACACGTCTCCCGTTCACATGGTTGATCATACTCTGGGTTCCACATGCATGTTTTAGCTGAAGGAAGAATACCTTAAACCTGGGTAGTTGAAACCCGTGGAATGGGTACCATGCAATATGACTTCAAAGGGTCTTCATTTGCTCACTGAACCTCTCCAATCCTATCACTGCTGCGTTTATGCCCCTGTACAAATGCTTGATTCTCTTTCGGAGACATAGCAATCCATAGGTTTTAAGATACTTACAAGTCAGGTACATTCTTAGGCGTTTAATATGCGGTGTTGAGTCCATTTCGTTGAGCAAGGAGTAGCTCTTGTCTATTCCATATTTGGCTTAAGGAACTTTATCTGTGCTCATTTCAATCTCTGGTTTTATGCAGCACCCCAACTCACCTTTACCCTTAAGCAAGCATAAGTTGGTTTTCTAAATTTGAGACCCTGTTCTGTTCTGTAATTCAGTTCCTGTGTAGCCAAGTTTACATTCCCTGTATTACTGATATCTTATGATGTTTCTTTTTCTGTGTGACTTATTTCAGTTAGAATCATCATACCTGAATCCACTGATTGTGCTGCTAAGGGCCTGATGACACAGATTTCATTGCTGAGTGATACTGCATTGTAAGTAAATACCACAAGTTCTTTATCCATTTTTCACTTTCTGCGATGTTGAACTTGTACTGTAAACGAGGTTCTTGTAAACAGAGCTGTTCGAAAATTTGGGGTGGCTGTGTCTTTTTGATTTTAAATTCCCTAAGCTATAGGACCATAAGTGGAAGTGCCCTAGGCTCTGTTGCTTTGTTTTTTAGATGTTTCAGGAAACACCATACACTTCTCCCGAGTGGTTGTTGGCAATTTACATCCCGCCCATCAGCATAACAAGGCTCCCAGTTCTCCATGGCCTGTCCTGCCTTTCTGGATTTTACACTTTTTTCAGATGGCCCTTTTGACCGGGGGGAAGTGAGACTTCATTGTAGTGCAGATTTCCTTTGCAAGCTTGCTTGGTTGGCCAAAAAGGGCGTATGCGTTTTTTCCTGAATATATTCAGGAAAAAACGCATACGCCCTTTTTGGCCAAGTGCATCATTGTGGACGTTCTGCCTCTTTTCCTATGCTTTCAATGCAATTCCAGTCTACCTCCTGAAATCGGTTTCCTGCAATTCTGCCCCGCTTTCAAGTCCTCTTGGCAGCCTTACTTCAGTCTATTTTTGGACGATAGCTGTCATTTATAACTCTGCAGGTTTGTGAATTACAGTGCCCCTGAGCTCCTTTCTTCAACTCGCTTTCTTGTGAGCTGGCCGCAACACCGCAGGATGGCTTCAGGCCCTAATCTGGTTCATGCACGGCACGCTGAGCCTTTGGTTAATTCCTCTTCCTGGTGGGAAATGAGAGTTAAATTTGCCCGTCCAGACACCTCCAGCTAGCCTCTCATTGGTTCTCGCTATTCCTGTTCATCTTCCGCAGAAATTGCAAACTGGGCCAAACAGGAGGTTAAAGGCACTGACTCTCCAAGTAGGGAGAGTGTTAGTAAAGCGTCTGGAATGTTGCACCCGAGTACCAGGGTACGAAAACTGAGACATATTTGAACACGTCTCCCGATCACATGGTTGATCATACTCTAGGTTCCACATGCATGTTTTAGCTGAAGGAAGAATACCTTAAACCTGGGTAGTTGAAACCCGTGGAATGGGTACCATGCAATATGACTTCAAAGGGTCTTCATTTGCTCACTGAACCTCTCCAATCCTATCACTGCTGCGTTTATGCCCCTGTACAAATGCTTGATTCTCTTTCGGAGACATAGCAATCCATAGGTTTTAAGATACTTACAAGTCAGGTACATTCTTAGGCGTTTAATATGCGGTGTTGAGTCCATTTCGTTGAGCAAGGAGTAGCTCTTGTCTATTCCATATTTGGCTTAAGGAACTTTATCTGTGCTCATTTCAATCTCTGGTTTTATGCAGCACCCCAACTCACCTTTCCCCTTAAGCAAGCATAAGTTGGTTTTCTAAATTTGAGACCCTGTTCTGTTCTGTAATTCAGTTCCTGTGTAGCCAAGTTTACATTCCGTGTATTACTGATATCTTATGATGTTTCTTTTTCTGTGTGACTTATTTCAGTTAGAATCATCATACCTGAATCCACTCATTGTGCTGCTAAGGGCCTGATGACACAGATTTCATTGCTGAGTGATACTGCATTGTAAGTAAATACCACAAGTTCTTTATCCATTTTTCACTTTCTGCGATGTTGAACTTGTACTGTAAACGAGGTTCTTGTAAACAGAGGCGTCCCAAACTTTGGGGTGGCTGTGTCTTTTTGATTTTAATTTCCCTAAGCTATAGGACCATAAGTGGAAGTGCCCTAGGTTCTGTTGCTTTGTTTTTTAGATGTTTCAGGAAACACCATACACTTCTCCCCAGTGGTTGTTGGCAATTTACATCCCGCCCATCAGCATAACAAGGCTCCCAGTTCTCCATGGCCTGTCCTGCCTTTCTGGATTTTACACTTTTTTCAGATGGCCCTTTTGACCGGGGGGAAGTGAGACTTCATTGTAGTGCAGATTTCCTTTGCAAGCTTGCTTGGTTGGCCAAAAAGGGCGTATGCGTTTTTTCCTGAATATATTCAGGAAAAAACGCATACGCCCTTTTTGGCCAAGTGCATCATTGTGGACGTTCTGCCTCTTTTCCTATGCTTTCAATGCAATTCCAGTCTACCTCCTGAAATCGGTTTCCTGCAATTCTGCCCCGCTTTCAAGTCCTCTTGGCAGCCTTACTTCAGTCTATTTTTGGACGATAGCTGTCATTTATAACTCTGCAGGTTTGTGAATTACAGTGCCCCTGAGCTCCTTTCTTCAACTCGCCTTCTTTTGAGCTGGCCGCAACACCGCAGGATGGCTTCAGGCCCTAATCTGGTTCTGGCATGGCACGCTGAGCCTTTGGTTAATTCCTCTTCCTGGTAGGAAATGAGAGTTAAATTTGCCCGTCCAGACACCTACAGCTAGTCTCCATTGGTTCTCGCTATTCCTGTTCATCTTCCGCAGAAATTGCAAACTGGACCAAACAGGAGGTTAAAGGGACTGACTCTCCAAGTCGGGAGAGTGTTAGTAAAGCGTCTGGAATGTTGCACCTGAGTACCAGGGTACGAAAACTGAGACATATTTGAACACGTCTCCCGATCACATGGTTGATCATACTCTAGGTTCCACATGCATGTTTTAGCTGAAGGAAGAATACCTTAAACCTGGGTAGTTGAAACCCGTGGAATGGGTACCATGCAATATGACTTCAAAGGGTCTTCATTTGCTCACCGAACCTCTCCAATCCTATCACTGCTGCGTTTATGCCCCTGTACACATGCTTGATTCTCTTTTGGAGACATAGCAATCCATAGGTTTTAAGATACTTACAAGTCAGGTACATTCTTAGGCGTTTAATATGCGGTGTTGAGTCCATTTCGTTGAGCAAGGAGTAGCTCTTGTCTATTCCATATTTGGCTTAAGGAACTTTATCTGTGATCATTTCAATCTCTGGTTTTATGCAGCACCCCAACTCACCTTTACCCTTAAACAAGCATAAGTTGTTTTTCTACATTTGAGACCCTGTTCTGTTCTGTAATTCAGTTCCTGTGTAGCCAAGTTTACATTCCGTGTATTACTGATATCTTATGATGTTTCTTTTTCTGTGTGACTTATTTCAGTTAGAATCATCATACCTGAATCCACTCATTGTGCTGCTAAGGGCCTGATGACACAGATTTCATTGCTGAGTGATACTGCATTGTAAGTAAATACCACAAGTTCTTTATCCATTTTTCACTTTCTGCGATGTTGAACTTGTACTGTAAATGAGGTTCTTGTAAACAGAGGCGTCCCAAACTTTGGGGTGGCTGTGTCTTTTTGATTTTAATTTCCCTAAGCTATAGGACCATAAGTGGAAGTGCCCTAGGTTCTGTTGCTTTGTTTTTTAGATGTTTCAGGAAACACCATACACTTCTCCCGAGTGGTTGTTGGCAATTTACATCCCGCCCATCAGCATAACAAGGCTCCCAGTTCTCCATGGCCTGTCCTGCCTTTCTGGATTTTACACTTTTTTCAGATGGCCCTTTTGACCGGGGGAAGTGAGACTTCATTGTAGTGCAGATTTCCTTTGCAAGCTTGCTTGGTTGGCCAAAAAGGGCGTATGCGTTTTTTCCTGAATATATTCAGGAAAAAACGCATACGCCCTTTTTGGCCAAGTGCATCATTGAGGACGTTCTGCCTCTTTTCCTATGCTTTCAATGCAATTCCAGTCTACCTCCTGAAATCGGTTTCCTGCAATTCTGCCCCGCTTTCAAGTCCTCTTGGCAGGCTTACTTCAGTCTATTTTTGCACGATAGCTGTCATTTATGACTCTGCAGGTTTGTGAATTACAGTGCCCCTGAGCTCCTTTCTTCAATTCGGTTTCTTTTGAGCTGGCCGCAACACCGCAGGATGGCTTCAGGCCCTAATCTGGTTCCGGCACGGCACACTGAGCCTTTGGTTATTTCCTCTTCCTGGTGGGAAATGAGAGTTAAATTTGCCCGTCCAGACACCTCCAGATAGCCTCTCATTGGTTCTCGCTATTCCTGTTCATCTTCCGCAGAAATTGCAAACTGAGCCAAACAGGAGGTTAAAGGCGCTGACTCTCCAAGTGGGGAGAGTGTTAGTAAAGCGTCTGGAATGTTGCACCCGAGTACCAGGGGAGGAAAACTGAGACATATTTGAACACGTCTCCCGTTCACATGGTTGATCATACTTGGGTTCCACATGCATGTTTTAGCTGAAGGAAGAATACCTTAAACCTGGAGAGTTGAGACCCGTGGAATGGGTCCCATGCAATATGACTTCAAAGGGTCTTCATTTGCTCACCGAACCTCTCCAATCCTATCACTGCTGCGTTTATGCCCCTGTACACACGCTTGATTCTCTTTTGGAGACATAGCAATCCATAGGTTTTAAGATACTTACTAGTCAGGTACATTCTTAGGCGTTTAATATGGGGTGTTGAGTCCATTTCGTTGAGCAAGGAGTAGCTCTTGTCTATTCCATATTTGGCTTAAGGAACTTTATCTGTGCTCATTTCAATCTCTGGTTTTATGCAGCACCCCAACTCACCTTTCCCCTTAAGCAAGCATAAGTTGCTTTTCTAAATTTGAGACCCTGTTCTGTTTTGGAATTCAGTTCCTGTGTAGCCAAGTTTACATTCTGTGTATTAGTGATATCTTATGATGTTTCTTTTTCTGTGTGACTTATTTCAGTTAGAATCATCGTACCTGAATCCACTCATTATGCTGCTACGGGCCTGATGACATAGATTTCATTGCTGAGTGATACTGCATTGTACGTAAGTACCACTAGTTCTTTATCCATTTTTCACTTTCTGTGATGTTGAACTTGTACGGTAAACGAGGTTCTTGTAAACAGAGGCGTCCCAAACTTTGGGGTGGCTGTGTCTTTTTTATTTTAATTTCCCTAAGCTATAGGACCATAAGTGGCAGTGCCCTAGGCTCTGTTGCTTTGTTTTTTAGATGTTTCAGGAAACACCATACACTTCTCCGGAGTGTCTGTTGGCAGTTTACATCCTACCCATCAGCATAACAAGGCTCCCAGTTCTCCATGGCCTGTCCTGCCTTTCTGTATTTTACACTTTTTTCAGATGGCCCTTTTGACCAGGGGGAAGTGAGACTTCATTGTAGTGCAGATTTCCTTTGCAAGCTTGCTTGGTTGGCCAAAAAGGGCGTATGCGTTTTTTCCTGAATATATTCAGGAAAAAACGCATACGCCCTTTTTGGCCAAGTGCATCATTGTGGACGTTCTGCCTCTTTTCCTATGCTTTCAATGCAATTCCAGTCTACCTCCTGAAATCGGTTTCCTGCAATTCTGCCCCGCTTTCAAGTCCTCTTGGCAGCCTTACCTCAGTATATTTTTGGACTATAGCTGTCATTTATAACTCTGCAGGTTTGTGAATTACAGTGCCCCTGAGCTCCTTTCTTCAACTCGCTTTCTTGTGAGCTGGCCGCAACACCGCAGGATGGCTTCAGGCCCTAATCTGGTTCCGGCACGGCACGCTGAGCCTTTGGTTAATTCCTCTTCCTGGTGGGAAATGAGAGTTAAATTTGCCCGTCCAGACACCTCCAGCTAGTCTCTCATTGGTTCTCGCTATTCCTGTTCATCTTGCGCAGAAATTGCAAACTGGGCCAAACAGGAGGTTAAAGGCGCTGACTCTCCAAGTGGGGAGAGTGTTAGTAAAGCGTCTGGAATGTTGCACCCGAGTACCAGGGTACGAAAACTGAGACATATTTGAACACGTCTCGCGATCACATGGTTGATCATACTCTAGGTTCCACATGCATGTTTTAGCTGAAGGAAGAATACCTTAAACCTGGGTAGTTGAAACCCGTGGAATGGGTACCATGCAATATGACTTCAAAGGGTTTTCATTTGCTCACTGAACCTCTCCAATCCTATCACTGCTGCGTTTATGCCCCTGTACAAATGCTTGATTCTCTTTCGGAGACATAGCAATCCATAGGTTTTAAGATACTTACAAGTCAGGTACATTCTTAGGCGTTTAATATGCGGTGTTGAGTCCATTTCGTTGAGCAAGGAGTAGCTCTTGTCTATTCCATATTTGGCTTAAGGAACTTTATCTGTGCTCATTTCAATCTCTGGTTTTATGCAGCACCCCAACTCACCTTTACCCTTAAACAAGCATAAGTTGGTTTTCTAAATTTGAGACCCTGTTCTGTTCTGTAATTCAGTTCCTGTGTAGCCAAGTTTACATTCCGTGTATTACTGATATCTTATGATGTTTCTTTTTCTGTGTGACTTATTTCAGTTAGAATCATCATACCTGAATCCACTCATTGTGCTGCTAAGGGCCTGATGACACAGGTTTCATTGCTGAGTGATACTGCATTGTAAGTAAATACCACAAGTTCTTTATCCATTTTTCACTTTCTGCGATGTTGAACTTGTACTGTAAACGAGGTTCTTGTAAACAGAGGCGTCCCAAACTTTGGGGTGGCTGTGTCTTTTTGATTTTAATTTCCCTAAGCTATAGGACCATAAGTGGAAGTGCCCTAGGTTCTGTTGCTTTGTTTTTTAGATGTTTCAGGAAACACCATACACTTCTCCCGAGTGGTTGTTGGCAATTTACATCCCGCCCATCAGCATAACAAGGCTCCCAGTTCTCCATGGCCTGTCCTGCCTTTCTGGATTTTACACTTTTTTCAGATGGCCCTTTTGACCAGGGGGAAGTGAGACGTCATTGTAGTGCAGATTTCCTTTGCAAGCTTGCTTGGTTGGCCAAAAAGGGCGTATGCGTTTTTTCCTGAATATATTCAGGAAAAAACGCATATGCCCTTTTTGGCCAAGTGCATCATTGTGGACGTTCTGCCTCTTTTCCTATGCTTTCAATGCAATTCCAGTCTACCTCCTGAAATCGGTTTCCTGCAATTCTGCCCCGCTTTCAAGTCCTCTTGGCAGCCTTACTTCAGTCTATTTTTGGACGATAGCTGTTATTTATAACTCTGCAGGTTTGTGAATTACAGTGCCCCTGAGCTCCTTTCTTCAACTCGCCTTCTTTTGAGCTGGCCGCAACACCGCAGGATGGCTTCAGGCCCTAATCTGGTTCTGGCATGGCACGCTGAGCCTTTGGTTAATTCCTCTTCCTGGTAGGAAATGAGAGTTAAATTTGCCCGTCCAGACACCTCCAGCTAGTCTCCATTGGTTCTCGCTATTCCTGTTCATCTTCCGCAGAAATTGCAAACTGGACCAAACAGGAGGTTAAAGGGACTGACTCTCCAAGTCGGGAGAGTGTTAGTAAAGCGTCTGGAATGTTGCACCCGAGTACCAGGGTACGAAAACTGAGACATATTTGAACACGTCTCCCGATCACATGGTTGATCATACTCTAGGTTCCACATGCATGTTTTAGCTGAAGGAAGAATACCTTAAACCTGGGTAGTTGAAACCCGTGGAATGGGTACCATGCAATATGACTTCAAAGGGTCTTCATTTGCTCACCGAACCTCTCCAATCCTATCACTGCTGTGTTTATGCCCCTGTACACATGCTTGATTCTCTTTTGGAGACATAGCAATCCATAGGTTTTAAGATACTTACAAGTCAGGTACATTCTTAGGCGTTTAATATGCGGTGTTGAGTCCATTTCGTTGAGCAAGGAGTAGCTCTTGTCTATTCCATATTTGGCTTAAGGAACTTTATCTGTGCTCATTTCAATCTCTGGTTTTATGCAGCACCCCAACTCACCTTTCCCCTTAAGCAAGCATAAGTTGGTTTTCTAAATTTGAGACCCTGTTCTGTTCTGTAATTCAGTTCCTGTGTAGCCAAGTTTACATTCCGTGTATTACTGATATCTTATGATGTTTCTTTTTCTGTGTGACTTATTTCAGTTAGAATCATCATACCTGAATCCACTCATTGTGCTGCTAAGGGCCTGATGACACAGATTTCATTGCTGAGTGATACTGCATTGTAAGTAAATACCACAAGTTCTTTATCCATTTTTCACTTTCTGCGATGTTGAACGTGTACTGTAAACGAGGTTCTTGTAAACAGAGGCGTCCCAAACTTTGGGGTGGCTGTGTCTTTTTGATTTTAATTTCCCTAAGCTATAGGACCATAAGTGGAAGTGCCCTAGGTTCTGTTGCTTTGTTTTTTAGATGTTTCAGGAAACACCATACACTTCTCCCGAGTGGTTGTTGGCAATTTACATCCCGCCCATCAGCATAACAAGGCTCCCAGTTCTCCATGGCCTGTCCTGCCTTTCTGGATTTTACACTTTTTTCAGATGGCCCTTTTGACCGGGGGGAAGTGAGACGTCATTGTAGTGCAGATTTCCTTTGCAAGCTTGCTTGGTTGGCCAAAAAGGGCGTATGCGATTTTTCCTGAATATATTCAGGAAAAAACGCATACGCCCTTTTTGGCCAAGTGCATCATTGTGGACGTTCTGCCTCTTTTCCTATGCTTTCAATGCAATTCCAGTCTACCTCCTGAAATCGGTTTCCTGCAATTCTGCCCCGCTTTCAAGTCCTCTTGGCAGCCTTACTTCAGTCTATTTTTGGACGATAGCTGTCATTTATAACTCTGCAGGTTTGTGAATTACAGAGCCCCTGAGCTCCTTTCTTCAACTCGCCTTCTTTTGAGCTGGGCGCAACACCGCAGGATGGCTTCAGGCCCTAATCTGGTTCTGGCATGGCACGCTGAGCCTTTGGTTAATTCCTCTTCCTGGTAGGAAATGAGAGTTAAATTTGCCCGTCCAGACACCTCCAGCTAGTCTCCATTGGTTCTCGCTATTCCTGTTCATCTTCCGCAGAAATTGCAAACTGGACCAAACAGGAGGTTAAAGGGACTGACTCTCCAAGTCGGGAGAGTGTTAGTAAAGCGTCTGGAATGTTGCACCTGAGTACCAGGGTACGAAAACTGAGACATATTTGAACACGTCTCCCGATCACATGGTTGATCATACTCTAGGTTCCACATGCATGTTTTAGCTGAAGGAAGAATACCTTAAACCTGGGTAGTTGAAACCCATGGAATGGGTACCATGCAATATGACTTCAAAGGGTCTTCATTTGCTCACCGAACCTCTCCAATCCTATCACTGCTGCGTTTATGCCCCTGTACACATGCTTGATTCTCTTTTGGAGACATAGCAATCCATAGGTTTTAAGATACTTACAAGTCAGGTACATTCTTAGGCGTTTAATATGCGGTGTTGAGTCCATTTCGTTGAGCAAGGAGTAGCTCTTGTCTATTCCATATTTGGCTTAAGGAACTTTATCTGTGCTCATTTCAATCTCTGGTTTTATGCAGCACCCCAACTCACCTTTCCCCTTAAGCAAGCATAAGTTGGTTTTCTAAATTTGAGACCCTGTTCTGTTCTGTAATTCAGTTCCTGTGTAGCCAAGTTTACATTCCGTGTATTACTGATATCTTATGATGTTTCTTTTTCTGTGTGACTTATTTCAGTTAGAATCATCATACCTGAATCCACTCATTGTGCTGCTAAGGGCCTGATGACACAGATTTCATTGCTGAGTGATACTGCATTGTAAGTAAATACCACAAGTTCTTTATCCATTTTTCACTTTCTGCGATGTTGAACTTGTACTGTAAATGAGGTTCTTGTAAACAGAGGCGTCCCAAACTTTGGGGTGGCTGTGTCTTTTTGATTTTAATTTCCCTAAGCTATAGGACCATAAGTGGAAGTGCCCTAGGTTCTGTTGCTTTGTTTTTTAGATGTTTCAGGAAACACCATACACTTCTCCCGAGTGGTTGTTGGCAATTTACATCCCGCCCATCAGCATAACAAGGCTCCCAGTTCTCCATGGCCTGTCCTGCCTTTCTGGATTTTACACTTTTTTCAGATGGCCCTTTTGACCGGGGGGAAGTGAGACTTCATTGTAGTGCAGATTTCCTTTGCAAGCTTGCTTGGTTGGCCAAAAAGGGCGTATGCGTTTTTTCCTGAATATATTCAGGAAAAAACGCATACGCCCTTTTTGGCCAAGTGCATCATTGTGGACGTTCTGCCTCTTTTCCTATGCTTTCAATGCAATTCCAGTCTACCTCCTGAAATCGGTTTCCTGCAATTCTGCCCCGCTTTCAAGTCCTCTTGGCAGCCTTACTTCAGTCTATTTTTGGACGATAGCTGTCATTTATAACTCTGCAGGTTTGTGAATTACAGTGCCCCTGAGCTCCTTTCTTCAACTCGCCTTCTTTTGAGCTGGCCGCAACACCGCAGGATGGCTTCAGGCCGTAATCTGGTTCTGGCATGGCACGCTGAGCCTTTGGTTAATTCCTCTTCCTGGTAGGAAATGAGAGTTAAATTTGCCCGTCCAGACACCTCCAGCTAGTCTCCATTGGTTCTCGCTATTCCTGTTCATCTTCCGCAGAAATTGCAAACTGGACCAAACAGGAGGTTAAAGGGACTGACTCTCCAAGTCGGGAGAGTGTTAGTAAAGCGTCTGGAATGTTGCACCCGATTACCAGGGTACGAAAACTGAGACATATTTGAACACGTCTCCCGATCACATGGTTGATCATACTCTAGGTTCCACATGCATGTTTTAGCTGAAGGAAGAATACCTTAAACCTGGGTAGTTGAAACCCGTGGAATGGGTACCATGCAATATGACTTCAAAGGGTCTTCATTTGCTCACCGAACCTCTCCAATCCTATCACTGCTGCGTTTATGCCCCTGTACACATGCTTGATTCTCTTTCGGAGACATAGCAATCCATAGGTTTTAAGATACTTACAAGTCAGGTACATTCTTAGGCGTTTAATATGCGGTGTTGAGTCCATTTCGTTGAGCAAGGAGTAGCTCTTGTCTATTCCATATTTGGCTTAAGGAACTTTATCTGTGCTCATTTCAATCTCTGGTTTTATGCAGCAACCCAACACACCTTTCCCCTTAAGCAAGCATAAGTTGGTTTTCTAAATTTGAGAACCTGTTCTGTTTGGAATTCAGTTCCTGTTAAGCCAAGTTTACATTCCGTGTATTACTGATATCTTATGATGTTTCTTTTTCTGTGTGACTTATTTCAGTTAGAATCATCATACCTGAATCCACTCATTGTGCTGCTAAGGGCCTGATGACACAGATTTCATTGCTGAGTGATATTGTTTTGTAAGTAAATACCACAAGTTCTTTATCCATTTTTCACTTTCTGCGATGTTGAACTTGTACTGTAAACGAGGTTCTTGTAAACAGAGGCGTCCCAAACTTTGGGGTGGCTGTGTCTTTTTGATTTTAATTTCCCTAAGCTATAGGACCATAAGTGGCAGTGCCCTAGGCTCTGTTGCTTTGTTTTTTAGATGTTTCAGGAAACACCATACACTTCTCCCGAGTGGTTGTTGGCAATTTACATCCCGCCAATCAGCATAACAAGGCTCCCAGTTCTCCATGGCCTGTCCTGCCTTTCTGGATTTTACACTTTTTTCAGATGGCCCTTTAGACCGGGGGGAAGTGCGACTTCATTGTAGTGCAGATTTCCTTTGCAAGCTTGCTTGGTTGGCCAAAAAGGGCGTATGCGTTTTTTCCTGAATATATTCAGGAAAAAACGCATACGCCCTTTTTGGCCAAGTGCATCATTGTGGACGTTCTGCCTCTTTTCCTATGCTTTCAATGCAATTCCAGTCTACCTCCTGAAATCGGTTTCCTGCAATTCTGCCCCGCTTTCAAGTCCTCTTGGCAGCCTTACTTCAGTCTATTTTTGGACGATAGCTGTCATTTATAACTCTGCAGGTTTGTGAATTACAGTGCCCCTGAGCTCCTTTCTTCAACTCGCTTTCTTGTGACCTGGCCGCAACACCGCAGGATGGCTTCAGGCCCTAATATGGTTCCGGCACGGCACGCTGAGCCTTTGGTTATTTCCTCATCCTGGTGGGAAATGAGAGTTAAATTTGCCCGTCCAGACACCTCCAGCTAGTCTCTCATTGGTTCTCGCTATTCCTGTTCATCTTCCGCAGAAATTGCAAACTGGGCCAAACAGGAGGTTAAAGGCGCTGACTCTCCAAGTGGGGAGAGTGTTAGTAAGGTGTCTGGAATGTTGCACCCGAGTACCAGGGGAGGAAAACTGAGACATATTTGAACACGTCTCCCGTTCACACGGTTGATCATACTCTGGGTTCCACCTGCATGTTTTAGCTGAAGGAAGAATACTTTAAACCTGCAGAGTTGAGACCCGTGGAATGGGTCCCATGCAATATGACTTCAAAGGGTCTTCATTTGCTCACCGAACCTCTCCAATCCTATCACTGCTGCGTTTATGCCCCTGTACACATGCTTGATTCTCTTTTGGAGACATAGCAATCCATAGGTTTTAAGATACTTACTAGTCAGGTACATTCTTAGGCGTTTAATATGGGGTGTTGAGTCCATTTCGTTGAGCAAGGAGTAGCTCTTGTCTATTCCATATTTGGCTTAAGGAAATTTATCTGTGCTCATTTCAATCTCTGGTTTTATTCAGCACCCCAACTCACCTTTCCCCTTAAGCAAGCATAAGTTGCTTTTCTAAATTTGAGACCCTGTTCTGTTTTGGAATTCAATTCCTGTGTAGCCAAGTTTACATTCCGTGTATTACTGATATCTTATGATGTTTCTTTTTCTGTGTGACTTATTTCAGTTAGAATCATCATACCTGAATCCACTCATTGTGCTGCTAAGGGCCTGATGACACAGGTTTCATTGCTGAGTGATACTGCATTGTAAGTAAATACCACAAGTTCTTTATCCATTTTTCACTTTCTGCGATGTTGAACTTGTACTGTAAACGAGGTTCTTGTAAACAGAGGCGTCCCAAACTTTGGGGTGGCTGTGTCTTTTTGATTTTAATTTCCCTAAGCTATAGGACCATAAGTGGAAGTGCCCTAGGTTCTGTTGCTTTGTTTTTTAGATGTTTCAGGAAACACCATACACTTCTCCCGAGTGGTTGTTGGCAATTTACATCCCGCCCATCAGCATAACAAGGCTCCCAGTTCTCCATGGCCTGTCCTGCCTTTCTGGATTTTACACTTTTTTCAGATGGCCCTTTTGACCAGGGGGAAGTGAGACGTCATTGTAGTGCAGATTTCCTTTGCAAGCTTGCTTGGTTGGCCAAAAAGGGCGTATGCGTTTTTTCCTGAATATATTCAGGAAAAAACGCATACGCCCTTTTTGGCCAAGTGCATCATTGTGGACGTTCTGCCTCTTTTCCTATGCTTTCAATGCAATTCCAGTCTACCTCCTGAAATCGGTTTCCTGCAATTCTGCCCCGCTTTCAAGTCCTCTTGGCAGCCTTACTTCAGTCTATTTTTGGACGATAGCTGTCATTTATAACTCTGCAGGTTTGTGAATTACAGTGCCCCTGAGCTCCTTTCTTCAACTCGCCTTCTTTTGAGCTGGCCGCAACACCGCAGGATGGCTTCAGGCCCTAATCTGGTTCTGGCATGGCACGCTGAGCCTTTGGTTAATTCCTCTTCCTGGTAGGAAATGAGAGTTAAATTTGCCCGTCCAGACACCTCCAGCTAGTCTCCATTGGTTCTCGCTATTCCTGTTCATCTTCCGCAGAAATTGCAAACTGGACCAAACAGGAGGTTAAAGGGACTGACTCTCCAAGTCGGGAGAGTGTTAGTAAAGCGTCTGGAATGTTGCACCCGAGTACCAGGGTACGAAAACTGAGACATATTTGAACACGTCTCCCGATCACATGGTTGATCATACTCTAGGTTCCACATGCATGTTTTAGCTGAAGGAAGAATACCTTAAACCTGGGTAGTTGAAACCCGTGGAATGGGTACCATGCAATATGACTTCAAAGGGTCTTCATTTGCTCACCGAACCTCTCCAATCCTATCACTGCTGTGTTTATGCCCCTGTACACATGCTTGATTCTCTTTTGGAGACATAGCAATCCATAGGTTTTAAGATACTTACAAGTCAGGTACATTCTTAGGCGTTTAATATGCGGTGTTGAGTCCATTTCGTTGAGCAAGGAGTAGCTCTTGTCTATTCCATATTTGGCTTAAGGAACTTTATCTGTGCTCATTTCAATCTCTGGTTTTATGCAGCACCCCAACTCACCTTTCCCCTTAAGCAAGCATAAGTTGGTTTTCTAAATTTGAGACCCTGTTCTGTTCTGTAATTCAGTTCCTGTGTAGCCAAGTTTACATTCCGTGTATTACTGATATCTTATGATGTTTCTTTTTCTGTGTGACTTATTTCAGTTAGAATCATCATACCTGAATCCACTCATTGTGCTGCTAAGGGCCTGATGACACAGATTTCATTGCTGAGTGATACTGCATTGTAAGTAAATACCACAAGTTCTTTATCCATTTTTCACTTTCTGCGATGTTGAACGTGTACTGTAAACGAGGTTCTTGTAAACAGAGGCGTCCCAAACTTTGGGGTGGCTGTGTCTTTTTGATTTTAATTTCCCTAAGCTATAGGACCATAAGTGGAAGTGCCCTAGGTTCTGTTGCTTTGTTTTTTAGATGTTTCAGGAAACACCATACACTTCTCCCGAGTGGTTGTTGGCAATTTACATCCCGCCCATCAGCATAACAAGGCTCCCAGTTCTCCATGGCCTGTCCTGCCTTTCTGGATTTTACACTTTTTTCAGATGGCCCTTTTGACCGGGGGGAAGTGAGACGTCATTGTAGTGCAGATTTCCTTTGCAAGCTTGCTTGGTTGGCCAAAAAGGGCGTATGCGTTTTTTCCTGAATATATTCAGGAAAAAACGCATACGCCCTTTTTGGCCAAGTGCATCATTGTGGACGTTCTGCCTCTTTTCCTATGCTTTCAATGCAATTCCAGTCTACCTCCTGAAATCGGTTTCCTGCAATTCTGCCCCGCTTTCAAGTCCTCTTGGCAGCCTTACTTCAGTCTATTTTTGGACGATAGCTGTCATTTATAACTCTGCAGGTTTGTGAATTACAGAGCCCCTGAGCTCCTTTCTTCAACTCGCCTTCTTTTGAGCTGGGCGCAACACCGCAGGATGGCTTCAGGCCCTAATCTGGTTCTGGCATGGCACGCTGAGCCTTTGGTTAATTCCTCTTCCTGGTAGGAAATGAGAGTTAAATTTGCCCGTCCAGACACCTCCAGCTAGTCTCCATTGGTTCTCGCTATTCCTGTTCATCTTCCGCAGAAATTGCAAACTGGACCAAACAGGAGGTTAAAGGGACTGACTCTCCAAGTCGGGAGAGTGTTAGTAAAGCGTCTGGAATGTTGCACCTGAGTACCAGGGTACGAAAACTGAGACATATTTGAACACGTCTCCCGATCACATGGTTGATCATACTCTAGGTTCCACATGCATGTTTTAGCTGAAGGAAGAATACCTTAAACCTGGGTAGTTGAAACCCATGGAATGGGTACCATGCAATATGACTTCAAAGGGTCTTCATTTGCTCACCGAACCTCTCCAATCCTATCACTGCTGCGTTTATGCCCCTGTACACATGCTTGATTCTCTTTTGGAGACATAGCAATCCATAGGTTTTAAGATACTTACAAGTCAGGTACATTCTTAGGCGTTTAATATGCGGTGTTGAGTCCATTTCGTTGAGCAAGGAGTAGCTCTTGTCTATTCCATATTTGGCTTAAGGAACTTTATCTGTGCTCATTTCAATCTCTGGTTTTATGCAGCACCCCAACTCACCTTTCCCCTTAAGCAAGCATAAGTTGGTTTTCTAAATTTGAGACCCTGTTCTGTTCTGTAATTCAGTTCCTGTGTAGCCAAGTTTACATTCCGTGTATTACTGATATCTTATGATGTTTCTTTTTCTGTGTGACTTATTTCAGTTAGAATCATCATACCTGAATCCACTCATTGTGCTGCTAAGGGCCTGATGACACAGATTTCATTGCTGAGTGATACTGCATTGTAAGTAAATACCACAAGTTCTTTATCCATTTTTCACTTTCTGCGATGTTGAACTTGTACTGTAAATGAGGTTCTTGTAAACAGAGGCGTCCCAAACTTTGGGGTGGCTGTGTCTTTTTGATTTTAATTTCCCTAAGCTATAGGACCATAAGTGGAAGTGCCCTAGGTTCTGTTGCTTTGTTTTTTAGATGTTTCAGGAAACACCATACACTTCTCCCGAGTGGTTGTTGGCAATTTACATCCCGCCCATCAGCATAACAAGGCTCCCAGTTCTCCATGGCCTGTCCTGCCTTTCTGGATTTTACACTTTTTTCAGATGGCCCTTTTGACCGGGGGGAAGTGAGACTTCATTGTAGTGCAGATTTCCTTTGCAAGCTTGCTTGGTTGGCCAAAAAGGGCGTATGCGTTTTTTCCTGAATATATTCAGGAAAAAACGCATACGCCCTTTTTGGCCAAGTGCATCATTGTGGACGTTCTGCCTCTTTTCCTATGCTTTCAATGCAATTCCAGTCTACCTCCTGAAATCGGTTTCCTGCAATTCTGCCCCGCTTTCAAGTCCTCTTGGCAGCCTTACTTCAGTCTATTTTTGGACGATAGCTGTCATTTATAACTCTGCAGGTTTGTGAATTACAGTGCCCCTGAGCTCCTTTCTTCAACTCGCCTTCTTTTGAGCTGGCCGCAACACCGCAGGATGGCTTCAGGCCGTAATCTGGTTCTGGCATGGCACGCTGAGCCTTTGGTTAATTCCTCTTCCTGGTAGGAAATGAGAGTTAAATTTGCCCGTCCAGACACCTCCAGCTAGTCTCCATTGGTTCTCGCTATTCCTGTTCATCTTCCGCAGAAATTGCAAACTGGACCAAACAGGAGGTTAAAGGGACTGACTCTCCAAGTCGGGAGAGTGTTAGTAAAGCGTCTGGAATGTTGCACCCGAGTACCAGGGTACGAAAACTGAGACATATTTGAACACGTCTCCCGATCACATGGTTGATCATACTCTAGGTTCCACATGCATGTTTTAGCTGAAGGAAGAATACCTTAAACCTGGGTAGTTGAAACCCGTGGAATGGGTACCATGCAATATGACTTCAAAGGGTCTTCATTTGCTCACCGAACCTCTCCAATCCTATCACTGCTGCGTTTATGCCCCTGTACACATGCTTGATTCTCTTTCGGAGACATAGCAATCCATAGGTTTTAAGATACTTACAAGTCAGGTACATTCTTAGGCGTTTAATATGCGGTGTTGAGTCCATTTCGTTGAGCAAGGAGTAGCTCTTGTCTATTCCATATTTGGCTTAAGGAACTTTATCTGTGCTCATTTCAATCTCTGGTTTTATGCAGCAACCCAACTCACCTTTCCCCTTAAGCAAGCATAAGTTGGTTTTCTAAATTTGAGAACCTGTTCTGTTTGGAATTCAGTTCCTGTTAAGCCAAGTTTACATTCCGTGTATTACTGATATCTTATGATGTTTCTTTTTCTGTGTGACTTATTTCAGTTAGAATCATCATACCTGAATCCACTCATTGTGCTGCTAAGGGCCTGATGACACAGATTTCATTGCTGAGTGATATTGTTTTGTAAGTAAATACCACAAGTTCTTTATCCATTTTTCACTTTCTGCGATGTTGAACTTGTACTGTAAACGAGGTTCTTGTAAACAGAGGCGTCCCAAACTTTGGGGTGGCTGTGTCTTTTTGATTTTAATTTCCCTAAGCTATAGGACCATAAGTGGCAGTGCCCTAGGCTCTGTTGCTTTGTTTTTTAGATGTTTCAGGAAACACCATACACTTCTCCCGAGTGGTTGTTGGCAATTTACATCCCGCCAATCAGCATAACAAGGCTCCCAGTTCTCCATGGCCTGTCCTGCCTTTCTGGATTTTACACTTTTTTCAGATGGCCCTTTAGACCGGGGGGAAGTGCGACTTCATTGTAGTGCAGATTTCCTTTGCAAGCTTGCTTGGTTGGCCAAAAAGGGCGTATGCGTTTTTTCCTGAATATATTCAGGAAAAAACGCATACGCCCTTTTTGGCCAAGTGCATCATTGTGGACGTTCTGCCTCTTTTCCTATGCTTTCAATGCAATTCCAGTCTACCTCCTGAAATCGGTTTCCTGCAATTCTGCCCCGCTTTCAAGTCCTCTTGGCAGCCTTACTTCAGTCTATTTTTGGACGATAGCTGTCATTTATAACTCTGCAGGTTTGTGAATTACAGTGCCCCTGAGCTCCTTTCTTCAACTCGCTTTCTTGTGACCTGGCCGCAACACCGCAGGATGGCTTCAGGCCCTAATATGGTTCCGGCACGGCACGCTGAGCCTTTGGTTATTTCCTCATCCTGGTGGGAAATGAGAGTTAAATTTGCCCGTCCAGACACCTCCAGCTAGTCTCTCATTGGTTCTCGCTATTCCTGTTCATCTTCCGCAGAAATTGCAAACTGGGCCAAACAGGAGGTTAAAGGCGCTGACTCTCCAAGTGGGGAGAGTGTTAGTAAGGTGTCTGGAATGTTGCACCCGAGTACCAGGGGAGGAAAACTGAGACATATTTGAACACGTCTCCCGTTCACACGGTTGATCATACTCTGGGTTCCACCTGCATGTTTTAGCTGAAGGAAGAATACTTTAAACCTGCAGAGTTGAGACCCGTGGAATGGGTCCCATGCAATATGACTTCAAAGGGTCTTCATTTGCTCACCGAACCTCTCCAATCCTATCACTGCTGCGTTTATGCCCCTGTACACATGCTTGATTCTCTTTTGGAGACATAGCAATCCATAGGTTTTAAGATACTTACTAGTCAGGTACATTCTTAGGCGTTTAATATGGGGTGTTGAGTCCATTTCGTTGAGCAAGGAGTAGCTCTTGTCTATTCCATATTTGGCTTAAGGAAATTTATCTGTGCTCATTTCAATCTCTGGTTTTATGCAGCACCCCAACTCACCTTTCCCCTTAAGCAAGCATAAGTTGCTTTTCTAAATTTGAGACCCTGTTCTGTTTTGGAATTCAATTCCTGTGTAGCCAAGTTTACATTCCGTGTATTACTGATATCTTATGATGTTTCTTTTTCTGTGTGACTTATTTCAGTTAGAATCATCATACCTGAATCCACTCATTGTGCTGCTAAGGGCCTGATGACACAGATTTCATTGCTGAGTGATACTGCATTGTACGTAAGTACCACAAGTTGTTTATCCATTTTTCACTTTCTGCGATGTTGAACTTGTACTGTAAACGAGGTTCTTGTAAACAGAGCCGTTCCAAACTTTGGGGTGGCTGTGTCTTTTTGATTTTAATTTCCCTAAGCTATAGGACCATAAGTGGAAGTGCCCTAGGCTCTGTTGCTTTGTTTTTTAGATGTTTCAGGAAACACCATACACTTCTCCCGAGTGTCTGTTGGCAATTTACATCCCGCCCATCAGCATAACAAGGCTCCCAGTTCTCCATGGCCTGTTGCCTTTCTGGATTTTACACTTTTTTCAGATGGCCCTTTTGACCGGGGGGAAGTGAGACTTCATTGTAGTGCAGATTTCCTTTGCAAGCTTGCTTGGTTGGCCAAAAAGGGCGTATGCGTTTTTTCCTGAATATATTCAGGAAAAAACGCATACGCCCTTTTTGGCCAAGTGCATCATTGTGGACGTTCTGCCTCTTTTCCTATGCTTTCAATGCAATTCCAGTCTACCTCCTGAAATCGGATTCCTGCAATTCTGCCCCGCTTTCAAGTCCTCTTGGCAGCCTTACTTCAGTCTATTTTTGGACGATAGCTGTCATTTATAACTCTGCAGGTTTGTGAATTACAGTGCCCCTGAGCTCCTTTCTTCAACTCGCTTTCTTGTGAGCTGGCCGCAACACCGCAGGATGGCTTCAGGCCCTAATCTGGTTCCGGCACGTCACGCTGAGCCTTTGGTTAATTCCTCTTCCTGGTGGGAAATGAGAGTTAAATTTGCCCGTCCAGACACCTCCAGCTAGTCTCTCATTGGTTCTCGCTATTCCTGTTCATCTTCCGCAGAAATTGCAAACTGGGCCAAACAGGAGGTTAAAGACACTGACTCTCCAAGTCAGGAGAGTGTTAGTAAAGCGTCTGGAATGTTGCACCCGACTACCAGGGTACGAAAACTGAGACATATTTGAACACGTCTCCCGATCACATGGTTGATCATACTCTGGGTTCCACATGCATGTTTTAGCTGAAGGAAGAATACCTAAAACCTGGGTAGTTGAAACCCGTGGAATGGGTACCATGCAATATGACTTCAAAGGGTCTTCATTTGCTCACCGAACCTCTCCAATCCTATCACTGCTGCGTTTATGCCCCTGTACACATGCTTGATTCTCTTTCGGAGACATAGCAATCCATAGGTTTTAAGATACTTACTAGTCAGGTACATTCTTAGGCGTTTAATATGCGGTGTTGAGTCCATTTCGTTGAGCAAGGAGTAGCTCTTGTCTATTCCATATTTGGCTTAAGGAACTTTATCTGTGCTCATTTCAATCTCTGGTTTTATGCAGCAACCCAACTCACCTTTACCCTTAAGCAAGCATAAGTTGGTTTTCTAAATTTGAGAAACTGTTCTGTTTTGGAATTCAGTTCCTGTTAAGCCAAGTTTACATTCCGTGTATTACTGATATCTTATGATGTTTCTTTTTCTGTGTGACTTATTTCAGTTAGAATCATCATACCTGAATCCACTCATTGTGCTGCTAAGGGCCTGATGACACAGATTTCATTGCTGAGTGATATTGCTTTGTAAGTAAATACCACAACTTCTTTATCCATTTTTCACTTTCTGCGATGTTGAACTTGTACTGTAAACGAGGTTCTTGTAAACAGAGGCGTCCCAAACTTTGGGGTGGCTGTGTCTTTTTGATTTTAATTTCCCTAAGCTATAGGACCATAAGTGGAAGTGCCCTAGGCTCTGTTGCTTTGTTTTTTAGATGTTTCAGGAAACACCATACACTTCTCCCGAGTGGTTGTTGGCAATTTACATCCCGCCCATCAGCATAACAAGGCTCCCAGTTCTGCATGGCCTGTCCTGACTTTCTGGATTTTACACTTTTTTCAGATGGCCGTTTTGACCGGGGGGAAGTGAGACTTCATTGTAGTGCAGATTTCCTTTGCAAGCTTGCTTGGTTGGCCAAAAAGGGCGTATGCGTTTTTTCCTGAATATATTCAGGAAAAAACGCATACGCCCTTTTTGGCCAAGTGCATCATTGTGGACGTTCTGCCTCTTTTCCTATGCTTTCAATGCAATTCCAGTCTACCTCCTGAAATCGGTTTCCTGCAATTCTGCCCCGCTTTCAAGTCCTCTTGGCAGCCTTACTTCAGTCTATTTTTGGACGATAGCTGTCATTTATAACTCTGCAGGTTTGTGAATTACAGTGCCCCTGAGCTCCTTTCTTCAACTCGCTTTCTTGTGACCTGGCCGCAACACCGCAGGATGGCTTCAGGCCCTAATTTTGTTCCGGCCCGGCATGCTGAGCCTTTGGTTAATTCCTCTTCCTGGTGGGAAATGAGAGTTAAATTTGCCCGTCCAGACACCTCCAGCTAGCCTCTCATTGGTTCTCGCTATTCCTGTTCATCTTCCGCAGAAATTGCAAACTGGACCAAACAGGAGGTTAAAGGGACTGACTCTCCAAGTCGGGAGAGTGTTAGTAAAACGTCTGGAATGTTGCACCCGAGTACCAGGGGAGGAAAACTGAGACATATTTGAACACGTCTCCCGTTCACATGGTTGATCATACTCTGGGTTCCACACGCATGTTTTAGCTGAAGGAAGAATACCTTAAACCTGGAGAGTTGAGACCCGTGTAATGGGTACCATGCAATATGACTTCAAAGGGTCTTCATTTGCTCACCGAACCTCTCCAATCCTATCACTGCTGCGTTTATGCCCCTGTACACATGCTTGATTCTCTTTCGGAGACATAGCAATCCATAGGTTTTAAGATACTTACTAGTCAGGTACATTCTTAGGTGTTTAATATGCGGTGTTGAGTCCATTTCATTGAGCAAAGAGTAGCTCTTGTCTATTCAATATTTGACTTAAGGAACTTTATCTGTGCTCATTTCAATCTCTGGTTTTATGCAGCACCCCAACTCACCTTTACCCTTAAGCAAGCATAAGTTGGTTTTCTAAATTTAAGACCCTGTTCTGTTCTGTAATTCAGTTCCTGTGTAGCCAAGTTTACATTCCGTGTATTAGTGATATCTTATGATGTTTCTTTTTCTGTGTGACTTATTTCAGTTAGAATCATCGTACCTGAATCCACTCATTATGCTGCTACGGGCCTGATGACATAGATTTCATTGCTGAGTGATACTGCATTGTACGTAAGTACCACAAGTTCTTTATCCATTTTTCACTTTCTGTGATATTGAACATGTACGGTAAACAAGGTTCTTGTAAACGGAGGCGTCCCAAACTTTGGGGTGGCTGTGTCTTTTTGATTTTAATTTCCCTAAGCTATAGGACTATAAGTGGCAGTGCCCTAGGCTCTGTTGCTTTGTTTTTTAGATGTTTCAGGAAACACCATACACTTCTCCCGAGTGGTTGTTGGCAATTTACATCCTGCCCATCAGCATAACAAGGCTCCCAGTTCTCCATGGCCTGTCCTGCCTTTCTGGATTTTACACTTTTTTCAGATGGCCCTTTTGACCGGGGGGAAGTGAGACTTCATTGTAGTGCAGATTTCCTTTGCAAGCTTGCTTGGTTGGCCAAAAAGGGCGTATGCGTTTTTTCCTGAATATATTCAGGAAAAAACGCATACGCACTTTTTGGCCAAGTGCATCATTGTGGACGTTCTGCCTCTTTTCCTATGCTTTCAATGCAATTCCAGTCTACCTCCTGAAATCGGTTTCCTGCAATTCTGCCCCGCTTTCAAGTCCTCTTGGCAGCCTTACTTCAGTCTATTTTTGGACGATAGCTGTCATTTATAACTCTGCAGGTTTGTGAATTACAGTGCCCCTGAGCTCCTTTCTTCAACTTGCTTTCTTGTGACCTGGCCGCAACACCGCAGGATGGCTTCAGGCCCTAATCTGGTTCCGGCACGGCACGCTGAGCCTTTGGTTATTTCCTCTTCCTGGTGGGAATTGAGAGTTAAATTTGCCCGTCCAGACACCTCCAGCTAGCCTCTCATTGGTTCTCGCTATTCCTGTTCATCTTCCGCAGAAATTGCAAACTGGGCCAAACAGGAGGTTAAAGGCGCTGACTCTCCAAGTGGGGAGAGTGTTAGTAAAGCGTCTGGAATGTTGCACCCGAGTACCAGGGGAGGAAAACTGAGACATATTTGTACACGTCTCCCGTTCACATGGTTGATCATACTTGGGTTCCACATGCATGTTTTAGCTGAAGGAAGAATACCTTAAACCTGGAGAGTTAAGACCCGTGGAATGGGTACCATGCAATATGACTTCAAAGGGTCTTCATTTGCTCACCGAACCTCTCCAATCCTATCACTGCTGCGTTTATGCCCCTGTACACATGCTTGATTCTCTTTCGGAGACATAGCAATCCATAGGTTTTAAGATACTTACTAGTCAGGTACATTCTTAGGCGTTTAATATGCGATGTTGAGTCCATTTCGTTGAGCAAGGAGTAGCTCTTGTCTATTCCATATTTGGCTTAAGGAACTTTATCTGTGCTCATTTCAATCTCTGGTTTTATGCAGCACCCCAACTCACCTTTACCCTTAAACAAGCATAAGTTGGTTTTCTAAATTTGAGACCCTGTTCTGTTCTGTAATTCAGTTCCTGTGTAGCCAAGTTTACATTCCGTGTATTACTGATATCTTATGATGTTTCTTTTTCTGTGTGACTTACTTCAGTTAGAATCATCATACCTGAATCCACTCATTGTGCTGCTAAGGGCCTGATGACACAGATTTCATTGCTGAGTGATATTGCTTTGTAAGTAAATACCACAACTTCTTTATCCATTTTTCACTTTCTGCGATGTTGAACTTGTACTGTAAACGAGGTTCTTGTAAACAGAGGCGTCCCAAACTTTGGGGTGGCTGTGTCTTTTTGATTTTAATTTCCCTAAGCTGTAGGACCATAAGTGGAAGTGCCCTAGGCTCTGTTGCTTTGTTTTTTAGATGTTTCAGGAAACACCATACACTTCTCCGGAGTGGTTGTTGGCAATTTACATCCCGCCCATCAGCATAACAAGGCTCCCAGTTCTCCATGGCCTGTCCTGCCTTTCTGGATTTTACACTTTTTTCAGATGGCCGTTTTGACCGGGGGGAAGTGAGACTTCATTGTAGTGCAGATTTCCTTTGCAAGCTTGCTTGGTTGGCCAAAAAGGGCGTATGCGTTTTTTCCTGAATATATTCAGGAAAAAACGCATACGCCCTTTTTGGCCAAGTGCATCATTGTGGACGTTCTGCCTCTTTTCCTATGCTTTCAATGCAATTCCAGTCTACCTCCTGAAATCGGTTTCCTGCAATTCTGCCCCGCTTTCAAGTCCTCTTGGCAGCCTTACTTCAGTCTATTTTTGGACGATAGCTGTCATTTATAACTCTGCAGGTTTGTGAATTACAGTGCCCCTGAGCTCCTTTCTTCAACTCGCTTTCTTGTGACCTGGCCGCAACACCGCAGGATGGCTTCAGGCCCTAATTTTGTTCCGGCCCGGCATGCTGAGCCTTTGGTTAATTCCTCTTCCTGGTGGGAAATGAGAGTTAAATTTGCCCGTCCAGACACCTCCAGCTAGCCTCTCATTGGTTCTCGCTATTCCTGTTCATCTTCCGCAGAAATTGCAAACTGGGCCAAACAGGAGGTTAAAGACACTGACTCTCCAAGTCGGGAGAGTGTTAGTAAAGCGTCTAGAATGTTGCACCTGAGTACCAGGGTACGAAAACTGAGACATATTTGAACACGTCTCCCGATCACATGGTTGATCATACTCTGGGTTCCACATGCATGTTTTAGCTGAAGGAAGAATATCTTAAACCTGGAGAGTTGAGACCCGTGTAATGGGTACCATGCAATATGACTTCAAAGGGTCTTCATTTGCTCACCGAACCTCTCCAATCCTATCACTGCTGCGTTTATGCCCCTGTACACATGCTTGATTCTCTTTCGGAGACATAGCAATCCATAGGTTTTAAGATACTTACTAGTCAGGTACATTCTTAGGTGTTTAATATGCGGTGTTGAGTCCATTTCATTGAGCAAGGAGTAGCTCTTGTCTATTCAATATTTGACTTAAGGAACTTTATCTGTGCTCATTTCAATCTCTGGTTTTATGCAGCACCCCAACTCACCTTTACCCTTAAGCAAGCATAAGTTGGTTTTCTAAATTTGAGACCCTGTTCTGTTCTGTAATTCAGTTCCTGTGTAGCCAAGTTTACATTCCGTGTATTAGTGATATCTTATGATGTTTCTTTTTCTGTGTGACTTATTTCAGTTAGAATCATCGTACCTGAATCCACTCATTATGCTGCTACGGGCCTGATGACATAGATTTCATTGCTGAGTGATACTGCATTGTACGTAAGTACCACAAGTTCTTTATCCATTTTTCACTTTCTGTGATATTGAACATGTACGGTAAACAAGGTTCTTGTAAACGGAGGCGTCCCAAACTTTGGGGTGGCTGTGTCTTTTTGATTTTAATTTCCCTAAGCTATAGGACCATAATTGGAAGTGCCCTAGGCTCTGTTGCTTTGTTTTTTAGATGTTTCAGGAAACACCATACACTTCTCCCGAGTGGTTGTTGGCAATTTACATCCCGCCCATCAGCATAACAAGGCTCCCAGTTCTCCATGGCCTGTCCTGCCTTTCTGGATTTTACACTTTTTTCAGATGGCCCTTTTGACCGGGGGGAAGTGAGACTTAATTGTAGTGCAGATTTCCTTTGCAAGCTTGCTTGGTTGGCCAAAAAGGGCGTATGCGTTTTTTCCTGAATATATTCAGGAAAAAACGCATACGCCCTTTTTGGCCAAGTGCATCATTGTGGACGTTATGCCTCTTTTCCTATGCTTTCAATGCAATTCCAGTCTACCTCCTGAAATCGGTTTCCTGCAATTCTGCCCCGCTTTCAAGTCCTCTTGGCAGCCTTACTTCAGTCTATTTTTGGACGATAGCTGTCATTTATAACTCTGCAGGTTTGTGAATTACAGTGCCCCTGAGCTCCTTTCTTCAACTCGCTTTCTTGTGAGCTGGCCGCAACACCGCAGGATGGCTTCAGGCCCTAATATGGTTCCGGCATGGCACGCTGAGCCTTTGGTTATTTCCTCATCCTGGTGGGAAATGAGAGTTAAATTTGCCCGTCCAGACACCTCCAGCTAGTCTCTCATTGGTTCTCGCTATTCCTGTTCATCTTCCGCAGAAATTGCAAACTGGGCCAATCAGGAGGTTAAAGGCGCTGACTCTCCAAGTGGGGAGAGTGTTAGTAAGGCGTCTGGAATGTTGCACCCGAGTACCAGGGGAGGAAAACTGAGACATATTTGAACACGTCTCCCGTTCACACGGTTGATCATACTCTGGGTTCCACCTGCATGTTTTAGCTGAAGGAAGAATACTTTAAACCTGCAGAGTTGAGACCCGTGGAATGGGTCCCATGCAATATGACTTCAAAGGGTCTTCATTTGCTCACCGAACCTCTCCAATCCTATCACTGCTGCGTTTATGCCCCTGTACACATGCTTGATTCTCTTTTGGAGACATAGCAATCCATAGGTTTTAAGATACTTACTACTCAGGTACATTCTTAGGCGTTTAATATGGGGTGTTGAGTCCATTTCGTTGAGCAAGGAGTAGCTCTTGTCTATTCCATATTTGGCTTAAGGAAATTTATCTGTGCTCATTTCAATCTCTGGTTTTATGCAGCACCCGAACTCACCTTTCCCCTTAAGCAAGCATAAGTTGCTTTTCTAAATTTGAGACCCTGTTCTGTTTTGGAATTCAATTCCTGTGTAGCCAAGTTTACATTCCGTGTATTACTGATATCTTATGATGTTTCTTTTTCTGTGTGACTTATTTCAGTTAGAATCATCATACCTGAATCCACTCATTGTGCTGCTAAGGGCCTGATGACACAGATTTCATTGCTGAGTGATACTGCATTGTACGTAAGTACCACAAGTTGTTTATCCATTTTTCACTTTCTGCGATGTTGAACTTGTACTGTAAACGAGGTTCTTGTAAACAGAGGCGTTCCAAACTTTGGGGTGGCTGTGTCTTTTTGATTTTAATTTCCCTAAGCTATAGGACCATAAGTGGAAGTGCCCTAGGCTCTGTTGCTTTGTTTTTTAGATGTTTCAGGAAACACCATACACTTCTCCCGAGTGTCTGTTGGCAATTTACATCCCGCCCATCAGCATAACAAGGCTCCCAGTTCTCCATGGCCTGTTGCCTTTCTGGATTTTACACTTTTTTCAGATGGCCCTTTTGACCGGGGGGAAGTGAGACTTCATTGTAGTGCAGATTTCCTTTGCAAGCTTGCTTGGTTGGCCAAAAAGGGCGTATGCGTTTTTTCCTGAATATATTCAGGAAAAAACGCATACACCCTTTTTGGCCAAGTGCATCATTGTGGACGTTCTGCCTCTTTTCCTATGCTTTCAATGCAATTCCAGTCTACCTCCTGAAATCGGTTTCCTGCAATTCTGCCCCGCTTTCAAGTCCTCTTGGCAGCCTTACTTCAGTCTATTTTTGGACGATAGCTGTCATTTATAACTCTGCAGGTTTGTGAATTACAGTGCCCCTGAGCTCCTTTCTTCAACTCGCCTTCTTTTGAGCTGGCCGCAACACCGCAGGATGGCTTCAGGCCCTAATCTGGTTCCGGCACGGCACGCTGAGCCTTTGGTTAATTCCTCTTCCTGGTGGGAAATGAGAGTTAAATTTGCCCGTCCAGACACCTCCAGCTAGTCTCTCATTGGTTCTCGCTATTTCTGTTCATCTTCCGCAGAAATTGCAAACTGGGCCAAACAGGAGGTTAAAGACACTGACTCTCCAAGTCAGGAGAGTGTTAGTAAAGCGTCTGGAATGTTGCACCCGAGTACCAGGGTACGAAAACTGAGACATATTTGAACACGTCTCCCGATCACATGGTTGATCATACTCTGGGTTCCACATGCATGTTTTAGCTGAAGGAAGAATACCTAAAACCTGGGTAGTTGAAACCCGTGGAATGGGTACCATGCAATATGACTTCAAAGGGTCTTCATTTGCTCACCGAACCTCTCCAATCCTATCACTGCTGCGTTTATGCCCCTGTACAGATGCTTGATTCTCTTTCGGAGACATAGCAATCCATAGGTTTTAAGATACTTACTAGTCAGGTACATTCTTAGGCGTTTAATATGCGGTGTTGAGTCCATTTCGTTGAGCAAGGAGTAGCTCTTGTCTATTCCATATTTGGCTTAAGGAACTTTATCTGTGCTCATTTCAATCTCTGGTTTTATGCAGCAACCCAACTCACCTTTACCCTTAAGCAAGCATAAGTTGGTTTTCTAAATTTGAGAAACTGTTCTGTTTTGGAATTCAGTTCCTGTTAAGCCAAGTTTACATTCCGTGTATTACTGATATCTTATGATGTTTCTTTTTCTGTGTGACTTATTTCAGTTAGAATCATCATACCTGAATCCACTCATTGTGCTGCTAAGGGCCTGATGACACAGATTTCATTGCTGAGTGATATTGCTTTGTAAGTAAATACCACAACTTCTTTATCCATTTTTCACTTTCTGCGATGTTGAACTTGTACTGTAAACGAGGTTCTTGTAAACAGAGGCGTCCCAAACTTTGGGGTGGCTGTGTCTTTTTGATTTTAATTTCCCTAAGCTATAGGACCATAAGTGGAAGTGCCCTAGGCTCTGTTGCTTTGTTTTTTAGATGTTTCAGGAAACACCATACACTTCTCCCGAGTGGTTGTTGGCAATTTACATCCCGCCCATCAGCATAACAAGGCTCCCAGTTCTCCATGGCCTGTCCTGACTTTCTGGATTTTACACTTTTTTCAGATGGCCGTTTTGACCGGGGGGAAGTGAGACTTCACTGTAGTGCAGATTTCCTTTGCAAGCTTGCTTGGTTGGCCAAAAAGGGCGTATGCGTTTTTTCCTGAATATATTCAGGAAAAAACGCATACGCCCTTTTTGGCCAAGTGCATCATTGTGGACGTTCTGCCTCTTTTCCTATGCTTTCAATGCAATTCCAGTCTACCTCCTGAAATCGGTTTCCTGCAATTCTGCCCCGCTTTCAAGTCCTCTTGGCAGCCTTACTTCAGTCTATTTTTGGACGATAGCTGTCATTTATAACTCTGCAGGTTTGTGAATTACAGTGCCCCTGAGCTCCTTTCTTCAACTCGCTTTCTTGTGACCTGGCCGCAACACCGCAGGATGGCTTCAGGCCCTAATTTTGTTCCGGCCCGGCATGCTGAGCCTTTGGTTAATTCCTCTTCCTGGTGGGAAATGAGAGTTAAATTTGCCCGTCCAGACACCTCCAGCTAGCCTCTCATTGGTTCTCGCTATTCCTGTTCATCTTCCGCAGAAATTGCAAACTGGGCCAAACAGGAGGTTAAAGGGACTGACTCTCCAAGTCGGGAGAGTGTTAGTAAAACGTCTGGAATGTTGCACCCGAGTACCAGGGGAGGAAAACTGAGACATATTTGAACACGTCTCCCGTTCACATGGTTGATCATACTCTGGGTTCAACATGCATATTTTAGCTGAAGGAAGAATACCTTAAACCTGAAGAGTTGAGACCCGTGTAATGGGTACCATGCAATATGACTTCAAAGGGTCTTCATTTGCTCACCGAACCTCTCCAATCCTATCACTGCTGCGTTTATGCCCCTGTACACATGCTTGATTCTCTTTCGGAGACATAGCAATCCATAGGTTTTAAGATACTTACTAGTCAGGTACATTCTTAGGTGTTTAATATGCGGTGTTGAGTCCATTTCATTGAGCAAGGAGTAGCTCTTGTCTATTCAATATTTGACTTAAGGAACTTTATCTGTGCTCATTTCAATCTCTGGTTTTATGCAGCACCCCAACTCACCTTTACCCTTAAGCAAGCATAAGTTGGTTTTCTAAATTTGAGACCCTGTTCTGTTCTGTAATTCAGTTCCTGTGTAGCCAAGTTTACATTCCGTGTATTAGTGATATCTTATGATGTTTCTTTTTCTGTGTGACTTATTTCAGTTAGAATCATCGTACCTGAATCCACTCATTATGCTGCTACGGGCCTGATGACATAGATTTCATTGCTGAGTGATACTGCATTGTACGTAAGTACCACAAGTTCTTTATCCATTTTTCACTTTCTGTGATATTGAACATGTACGGTAAACAAGGTTCTTGTAAACGGAGGCGTCCCAAACTTTGGGGTGGCTGTGTCTTTTTGATTTTAATTTCCCTAAGCTATAGGACTATAAGTGGCAGTGCCCTAGGCTCTGTTGCTTTGTTTTTTAGATGTTTCAGGAAACACCATACACTTCTCCCGAGTGGTTGTTGGCAATTTACATCCCGCCCATCAGCATAACAAGGCTCCCAGTTCTCCATGGCCTGTCCTGCCTTTCTGGATTTTACACTTTTTTCAGATGGCCCTTTTGACCGGGGGGAAGTGAGACTTCATTGTAGTGCAGATTTCCTTTGCAAGCTTGCTTGGTTGGCCAAAAAGGGCGTATGCGTTTTTTCCTGAATATATTCAGGAAAAAACGCATACGCCCTTTTTGGCCAAGTGCATCATTGTGGACGTTCTGCCTCTTTTCCTATGCTTTCAATGCAATTCCAGTCTACCTCCTGAAATCGGTTTCCTGCAATTCTGCCCCGCTTTCAAGTCCTCTTGGCAGCCTTACTTCAGTCTATTTTTGGACGATAGCTGTCATTTATAACTCTGCAGGTTTGTGAATTACAGTGCCCCTGAGCTCCTTTCTTCAACTTGCTTTCTTGTGACCTGGCCGCAACACCGCAGGATGGCTTCAGGCCCTAATCTGGTTCCGGCACGGCACACTGAGCCTTTGGTTATTTCCTCTTCCTGGTGGGAATTGAGAGTTAAATTTGCCCGTCCAGACACCTCCAGCTAGTCTCTCATTGGTTCTCGCTATTCCTGTTCATCTTCCGCAGAAATTGCAAACCGGGCCAAACAGGAGGTTAAAGGCGCTGACTCTCCAAGTGGGGAGAGTGTTAGTAAAGCGTCTGGAATGTTGCACCCGAGTACCAGGGGAGGAAAACTGAGACATATTAGAACACGTCTCCCGTTCACATGGTTGATCATACTTGGGTTCCACATGCATGTTTTAGCTGAAGGAAGAATACCTTAAACCTGGAGAGTTAAGACCCGTGGAATGGGTACCATGCAATATGACTTCAAAGGGTCTTCATTTGCTCACCGAACCTCTCCAATCCTATCACTGCTGCGTTTATGCCCCTGTACACATGCTTGATTCTCTTTCGGAGACATAGCAATCCATAGGTTTTAAGATACTTACTAGTCAGGTACATTCTTAGGTGTTTAATATGCGGTGTTGAGTCCATTTCATTGAGCAAGGAGTAGCTCTTGTCTATTCAATATTTGACTTAAGGAACTTTATCTGTGCTCATTTCAATCTCTGGTTTTATGCAGCACCCCAACTCACCTTTACCCTTAAGCAAGCATAAGTTGGTTTTCTAAATTTGAGACCCTGTTCTGTTCTGTAATTCAGTTCCTGTGTAGCCAAGTTTACATTCCGTGTATTAGTGATATCTTATGATGTTTCTTTTTCTGTGTGACTTATTTCAGTTTGAATCATGGTACCTGAATCCACTCATTATGCTGCTACGGGCCTGATGACATAGATTTCATTGCTGAGTGATACTGCATTGTACGTAAGTACCACAAGTTCTTTATCCATTTTTCACTTTCTGTGATATTGAACATGTACGGTAAACAAGGTTCTTGTATACGGAGGCGTCCCAAACTTTGGGGTGGCTGTGTCTTTTTGATTTTAATTTCCCTAAGCTATAGGACCATAAGTGGAAGTGCCCTAGGCTCTGTTGCTTTGTTTTTTAGATGTTTCAGGAAACACCATACACTTCTCCCGAGTGGTTGTTGGCAATTTACATCCCGCCCATCAGCATAACAAGGCTCCCAGTTCTCCATGGCCTGTCCTGACTTTCTGGATTTTACACTTTTTTCAGATGGCCGTTTTGACCGGGGGGAAGTGAGACTTCACTGTAGTGCAGATTTCCTTTGCAAGCTTGCTTGGTTGGCCAAAAAGGGCGTATGCGTTTTTTCCTGAATATATTCAGGAAAAAACGCATACGCCCTTTTTGGCCAAGTGCATCATTGTGGACGTTCTGCCTCTTTTCCTATGCTTTCAATGCAATTCCAGTCTACCTCCTGAAATCGGTTTCCTGCAATTCTGCCCCGCTTTCAAGTCCTCTTGGCAGCCTTACTTCAGTCTATTTTTGGACGATAGCTGTCATTTATAACTCTGCAGGTTTGTGAATTACAGTGCCCCTGAGCTCCTTTCTTCAACTCGCTTTCTTGTGACCTGGCCGCAACACCGCAGGATGGCTTCAGGCCCTAATTTTGTTCCGGCCCGGCATGCTGAGCCTTTGGTTAATTCCTCTTCCTGGTGGGAAATGAGAGTTAAATTTGCCCGTCCAGACACCTCCAGCTAGCCTCTCATTGGTTCTCGCTATTCCTGTTCATCTTCCGCAGAAATTGCAAACTGGGCCAAACAGGAGGTTAAAGGGACTGACTCTCCAAGTCGGGAGAGTGTTAGTAAAACGTCTGGAATGTTGCACCCGAGTACCAGGGGAGGAAAACTGAGACATATTTGAACACGTCTCCCGTTCACATGGTTGATCATACTCTGGGTTCCACATGCATGTTTTAGCTGAAGGAAGAATACCTTAAACCTGAAGAGTTGAGACCCGTGTAATGGGTACCATGCAATATGACTTCAAAGGGTCTTCATTTGCTCACCGAACCTCTCCAATCCTATCACTGCTGCGTTTATGCCCCTGTACACATGCTTGATTCTCTTTCGGAGACATAGCAATCCATAGGTTTTAAGATACTTACTAGTCAGGTACATTCTTAGGTGTTTAATATGCGGTGTTGAGTCCATTTCATTGAGCAAGGAGTAGCTCTTGTCTATTCAATATTTGACTTAAGGAACTTTATCTGTGCTCATTTCAATCTCTGGTTTTATGCAGCACCCCAACTCACCTTTACCCTTAAGCAAGCATAAGTTGGTTTTCTAAATTTGAGACCCTGTTCTGTTCTGTAATTCAGTTCCTGTGTAGCCAAGTTTACATTCCGTGTATTAGTGATATCTTATGATGTTTCTTTTTCTGTGTGACTTATTTCAGTTAGAATCATCGTACCTGAATCCACTCATTATGCTGCTACGGGCCTGATGACATAGATTTCATTGCTGAGTGATACTGCATTGTACGTAAGTACCACAAGTTCTTTATCCATTTTTCACTTTCTGTGATATTGAACATGTACGGTAAACAAGGTTCTTGTAAACGGAGGCGTCCCAAACTTTGGGGTGGCTGTGTCTTTTTGATTTTAATTTCCCTAAGCTATAGGACTATAAGTGGCAGTGCCCTAGGCTCTGTTGCTTTGTTTTTTAGATGTTTCAGGAAACACCATACACTTCTCCCGAGTGGTTGTTGGCAATTTACATCCCGCCCATCAGCATAACAAGGCTCCCAGTTCTCCATGGCCTGTCCTGCCTTTCTGGATTTTACACTTTTTTCAGATGGCCCTTTTGACCGGGGGGAAGTGAGACTTCATTGTAGTGCAGATTTCCTTTGCAAGCTTGCTTGGTTGGCCAAAAAGGGCGTATGCGTTTTTTCCTGAATATATTCAGGAAAAAACGCATACGCCCTTTTTGGCCAAGTGCATCATTGTGGACGTTCTGCCTCTTTTCCTATGCTTTCAATGCAATTCCAGTCTACCTCCTGAAATCGGTTTCCTGCAATTCTGCCCCGCTTTCAAGTCCTCTTGGCAGCCTTACTTCAGTCTATTTTTGGACGATAGCTGTCATTTATAACTCTGCAGGTTTGTGAATTACAGTGCCCCTGAGCTCCTTTCTTCAACTTGCTTTCTTGTGACCTGGCCGCAACACCGCAGGAT
Source organism: Stenella coeruleoalba (assembly GCF_951394435.1). Lineage (NCBI taxonomy): Eukaryota > Metazoa > Chordata > Mammalia > Artiodactyla > Delphinidae > Stenella > Stenella coeruleoalba. The sequence continues at coordinate 1,479,543 of NW_027646280.1, forward strand.
GGCTTCAGGCCCTAATCTGGTTCCGGCACGGCACGCTGAGCCTTTGGTTATTTCCTCTTCCTGGTGGGAATTGAGAGTTAAATTTGCCCGTCCAGACACCTCCAGCTAGTCTCTCATTGGTTCTCGCTATTCCTGTTCATCTTCCGCAGAAATTGCAAACCGGGCCAAACAGGAGGTTAAAGGCGCTGACTCTCCAAGTGGGGAGAGTGTTAGTAAAGCGTCTGGAATGTTGCACCCGAGTACCAGGGGAGGAAAACTGAGACATATTAGAACACGTCTCCCGTTCACATGGTTGATCATACTTGGGTTCCACATGCATGTTTTAGCTGAAGGAAGAATACCTTAAACCTGGAGAGTTAAGACCCGTGGAATGGGTACCATGCAATATGACTTCAAAGGGTCTTCATTTGCTCACCGAACCTCTCCAATCCTATCACTGCTGCGTTTATGCCCCTGTACACATGCTTGATTCTCTTTCGGAGACATAGCAATCCATAGGTTTTAAGATACTTACTAGTCAGGTACATTCTTAGGTGTTTAATATGCGGTGTTGAGTCCATTTCATTGAGCAAGGAGTAGCTCTTGTCTATTCAATATTTGACTTAAGGAACTTTATCTGTGCTCATTTCAATCTCTGGTTTTATGCAGCACCCCAACTCACCTTTACCCTTAAGCAAGCATAAGTTGGTTTTCTAAATTTGAGACCCTGTTCTGTTCTGTAATTCAGTTCCTGTGTAGCCAAGTTTACATTCCGTGTATTAGTGATATCTTATGATGTTTCTTTTTCTGTGTGACTTATTTCAGTTTGAATCATGGTACCTGAATCCACTCATTATGCTGCTACGGGCCTGATGACATAGATTTCATTGCTGAGTGATACTGCATTGTACGTAAGTACCACAAGTTCTTTATCCATTTTTCACTTTCTGTGATATTGAACATGTACGGTAAACAAGGTTCTTGTATACGGAGGCGTCCCAAACTTTGGGGTGGCTGTGTCTTTTTGATTTTAATTTCCCTAAGCTATAGGACCATAAGTGGAAGTGCCCTAGGTTCTGTTGCTTTGTTTTTTAGATGTTTCAGGAAACACCATACACTTCTCCCGAGTGGTTGTTGGCAATTTACATCCCGCCCATCAGCATAACAAGGCTCCCAGTTCTCCATGGCCTGTCCTGCCTTTCTGGATTTTACACTATTTTCAGTTGGCCCTTTTGACCGGGGGGAAGTGAGACTTCATTGTAGTGCAGATTTCCTTTGCAAGCTTGCTTGGTTGGCCAAAAAGGGCGTATGCGTTTTTTCCTGAATATATTCAGGAAAAAACGCATACGCCCTTTTTGGCCAAGTGCATCATTGTGGACGTTCTGCCTCTTTTCCTATGCTTTCAATGCAATTCCAGTCTACCTCCTGAAATCGGTTTCCTGCAATTCTGCCCCGCTTTCAAGTCCTCTTGGCAGCCTTACTTCAGTCTATTTTTGGACGATAGCTGTCATTTATAACTCTGCAGGTTTGTGAATTACAGTGCCCCTGAGCTCCTTTCTTCAACTCGCTTTCTTGTGAGCTGGCCGCAACACCGCAGGATGGCTTCAGGCCCTAATCTGGTTCCGGCACGGCATGCTGAGCCTTTGGTTAATTCCTCTTCCTGGTGGGAAATGAGAGTTAAATTTGCCCGTCCAGACACCTCCAGCTAGTCTCTCATTGGTTCTCGCTATTCCTGTTCATCTTCCGCAGAAATTGCAAACTGGGCCAATCAGGAGGTTAAAGACACTGACCCTCCAAGTCGGGAGAGTGTTAGTAAAGCGTCTGGAATGTTGCACCCGAGTACCAGGGTACGAAAACTGAGACATATTTGAACACGTCTCCCGATCACATGGTTGATCATACTCTGGGTTCCACATGCATGTTTTAGCTGAAGGAAGAATACCTAAAACCTGGGTAGTTGAAACCCGTGGAATGGGTACCATGCAATATGACTTCAAAGGGTCTTCATTTGCTCACCGAACCTCTCCAATCCTATCACTGCTGCATTTATGCCCCTGTACACATGCTTGATTCTCTTTCGGAGACATAGCAATCCATAGGTTTTAAGATACTTAGTAGTCAGGTACATTCTTAGGCGTTTAATATGCGGTGTTGAGTCCATTTCGTTGAGCAAGGAGTAGCTCTTGTCTATTCCATATTTGGCTTAAGGAACTTTATCTGTGCTCATTTCAATCTCTGGTTTTATGCAGCACCCCAACTCACCTTTACCCTTAAGCAAGCATAAGTTGGTTTTCTAAATTTGAGAACCTGTTCTGTTTTGGAATTCAGTTCCTGTGTAGCCAAGTTTACATTCCGTGTATTAGTGATAACTTATGATGTTTCTTTTCTGTGTGACTTATTTCAGTTAGAATCATCGTACCTGAATCTACTCATTATGCTGCTACGGCCCTGATGACATAGATTTCATTGCTGAGTGATACTGCATTGTACGTAAGTACCACAAGTTCTTTATCCATTTTTCACTTTCTGCGATGTTGAACTTGTACTGTAAACGAGGTTCTTGTAAACAGAGCCGTTCCAAACTTTGGGGTGGCTGTGTCTTTTTGATTTTAATTTCCCTAAGCTATAGGACCATAAGTGGAAGTGCCCTAGGCTCTGTTGCTTTGTTTTTTAGATGTTTCAGGAAACACCATACACTTCTCCCGAGTGTCTGTTGGCAATTTACATCCCGCCCATCAGCATAACAAGGCTCCCAGTTCTCCATGGCCTGTTGCCTTTGTGGATTTTACACTTTTTTCAGATGGCCCTTTTGACCGGGAGGAAGTGAGACTTCATTGTAGTGCAGATTTCCTTTGCAAGCTTGCTTGGTTGGCCAAAAAGGGCGTATGCGTTTTTTCCTGAATATATTCAGGAAAAAACGCATACGCCCTTTTTGGCCAAGTGCATCATTGTGGACGTTCTGCCTCTTTTCCTATGCTTTCAATGCAATTCCAGTCTACCTCCTGAAATCGGTTTCCTGCAATTCTGCCCCGCTTTCAAGTCCTCTTGGCAGCCTTACTTCAGTCTATTTTTGGACGATAGCTGTCATTTATAACTCTGCAGGTTTGTGAATTACAGTGCCCCTGAGCTCCTTTCTTCAACTCGCTTTCTTGTGAGCTGGCCGCAACACCGCAGGATGGCTTCAGGCCCTAATCTGGTTCCGGCACGGCACGCTGAGCCTTTGGTTAATTCCTCTTCCTGGTGGGAAATGAGAGTTAAATTTGCCCGTCCAGACACCTCCAGCTAGTCTCTCATTGGTTCTCGCTATTCCTGTTCATCTTCCGCAGAAATTGCAAACTGGGCCAAACAGGAGGTTAAAGACACTGACTCTCCAAGTCGGGAGAGTGTTAGTAAAGCGTCTAGAATGTTGCACCTGAGTACCAGGGTACGAAAACTGAGACATATTTGAACACGTCTCCCGATCACATGGTTGATCATACTCTGGGTTCCACATGCATGTTTTAGCTGAAGGAAGAATACCTAAAACCTGGGTAGTTGAAACCCGTGGAATGGGTACCATGCAATATGACTTCAAAGGGTCTTCATTTGCTCACCGAACCTCTCCAATCCTATCACTGCTGCGTTTATGCCCCTGTACACATGCTTGATTCTCTTTCGGAGACATAGCAATCCATAGGTTTTAAGATACTTACTAGTCAGGTACATTCTTAGGCGTTTAATATGCGGTGTTGAGTCCATTTCGTTGAGCAAGGAGTAGCTCTTGTCTATTCCATATTTAGCTTAAGGAACTTTATCTGTGCTCATTTCAATCTCTGGTTTTATGCAGCAACCCAACTCACCTTTCCCCTTAAGCAAGCATAAGTTGGTTTTCTAAATTTGAGAACCTGTTCTGTTTTGGAATTCAGTTCCTGTGTAGCCAAGTTTACATTCCGTGTATTAGTGATAACTTATGATGTTTCTTTTCTGTGTGACTTATTTCAGTTAGAATCATCGTCCTGAATCTACTCATTATGCTGCTACGGCCCTGATGACATAGATTTCATTGCTGAGTGATACTGCATTGTACGTAAGTACCACAAGTTCTTTATCCATTTTTCACTTTCTGCGATGTTGAACTTGTACTGTAAACGAGGTTCTTGTAAACAGAGCCGTTCCAAACTTTGGGGTGGCTGTGTCTTTTTGATTTTAATTTCCCTAAGCTATAGGACCATAAGTGGAAGTGCCCTAGGCTCTGTTGCTTTGTTTTTTAGATGTTTCAGGAAACACCATACACTTCTCCCGAGTGTCTGTTGGCAATTTACATCCCGCCCATCAGCATAACAAGGCTCCCAGTTCTCCATGGCCTGTTGCCTTTCTGGATTTTACACTTTTTTCAGATGGCCCTTTTGACCGGGAGGAAGTGAGACTTCATTGTAGTGCAGATTTCCTTTGCAAGCTTGCTTGGTTGGCCAAAAAGGGCGTATGCGTTTTTTCCTGAATATATTCAGGAAAAAACGCATACGCCCTTTTTGGCCAAGTGCATCATTGTGGACGTTCTGCCTCTTTTCCTATGCTTTCAATGCAATTCCAGTCTACCTCCTGAAATCGGTTTCCTGCAATTCTGCCCCGCTTTCAAGTCCTCTTGGCAGCCTTACTTCAGTCTATTTTTGGACGATAGCTGTCATTTATAACTCTGCAGGTTTGTGAATTACAGTGCCCCTGAGCTCCTTTCTTCAACTCGCTTTCTTGTGAGCTGGCCGCAACACCGCAGGATGGCTTCAGGCCCTAATCTGGTTCCGGCACGGCACGCTGAGCCTTTGGTTAATTCCTCTTCCTGGTGGGAAATGAGAGTTAAATTTGCCCGTCCAGACACCTCCAGCTAGCCTCTCATTGGTTCTCGCTATTCCTGTTCATCTTCCGCAGAAATTGCAAACTGGGCCAAACAGGAGGTTAAAGGGACTGACTCTCCAAGTGGGGAGAGTGTTAGTAAAGCGTCTGGAATGTTGCACCCGAGTCCCAGGGGAGGAAAACTGAGACATATTTGAACACGTCTCCCGATCACATGGTTGATCATACTCTAGGTTCCACATGCATGTTTTAGCTGAAGGAAGAATACCTTAAACCTGGGTAGTTGAAACCCTTGGAATGGGTACCATGCAATATGACTTCAAAGGGTCTTCATTTGCTCACCGAACCTCTCCAATCCTATCACTGCTGCGTTTATGCCCCTGTACACATGCTTGATTCTCTTTCGGAGACATAGCAATCCATAGGTTTTACGATACTTACTAGTCAGGTACATTCTTAGGCGTTTAATATGCGGTGTTGAGTCCATTTCGTTGAGCAAGGAGTAGCTCTTGTCTATTCCATATTTAGCTTAAGGAACTTTATCTGTGCTCATTTCAATCTCTGGTTTTATGCAGCAACCCAACTCACCTTTCCCCTTAAGCAAGCATAAGTTGGTTTTCTAAATTTGAGAACCTGTTCTGTTTTGGAATTCAGTTCCTGTGTAGCCAAGTTTACATTCCGTGTATTAGTGATATCTTATGATGTTTCTTTTTCTGTGTGACTTATTTCAGTTAGAATCATCGTACCTGAATCTACTCATTATGCTGCTACGGGCCTGATGACATAGATTTCATTGCTGAGTGATACTGCATTGTACGTAAGTACCACAAGTTCTTTATCCATTTTTCACTTTCTGCGATGTTGAACTTGTACTGTAAACGAGGTTCTTGTAAACAGAGCCGTTCCAAACTTTGGGGTGGCTGTGTCTTTTTGATTTTAATTTCCCTAAGCTATAGGACCGTAAGTGGCAGTGCCCTAGGCTCTGTTGCTTTGTTTTTTAGATGTTTCAGGAAACACCATACACTTCTCCCGAGTGGTTGTTGGCAATTTACATCCCGCCCATCAGCATAACAAGGCTCCCAGTTCTCCATGGCCTGTCCTGCCTTTCTGGATTTTACACTTTTTTCAGATGGCCCTTTTGACCGGGGGGAAGTGAGACTTCATTGTAGTGCAGATTTCCTTTGCAAGCTTGCTTGGTTGGCCAAAAAGGGCGTATGCGTTTTTTCCTGAATATATTCAGGAAAAAACGCATACGCCCTTTTTGGCCAAGTGCATCATTGTGGACGTTCTGCCTCTTTTCCTATGCTTTCAATGCAATTCCAGTCTACCTCCTGAAATCGGTTTCCTGCAATTCTGCCCCGCTTTCAAGTCCTCTTGGCAGCCTTACTTCAGTCTATTTTTGGACGATAGCTGTCAATTATAACTCTGCAGGTTTGTGAATTACAGTGCCCCTGAGCTCCTTTCTTCAACTCGCTTTCTTGTGAGCTGGCCGCAACACCGCAGGGTGGCTTCAGGCCCTAATCTGGTTCCGGCACGGCACGCTGAGCCTTTGGTTAATTCCTCTTCCTGGTGGGAAATGAGAGTTAAATTTGCCCGTCCAGACACCTCCAGCTAGTCTCTCATTGGTTCTCGCTATTCCTGTTCATCTTCCGCAGAAATTGCAAACTGGGCCAAACAGGAGGTTAAAGACACTGACTCTCCAAGTCGGGAGAGTGTTAGTAAAGCGTCTGGAATGTTGCACCCGAGTACCAGGGTACGAAAACTGAGACATATTTGAACAAGTCTCCCGATCACATGGTTGATCATACTCTGGGTTCCACATGCATGTTTTAGCTGAAGGAAGAATACCTTAAACCTGGGTAGTTGAAACCCTTGGAATGGGTACCATGCAATATGACTTCAAAGGGTCTTCATTTGCTCACCGAACCTCTCCAATCCTATCACTGCTGCGTTTATGCCCCTGTACACATGCTTGATTCTCTTTCGGAGACATAGCAATCCATAGGTTTTACGATACTTACTAGTCAGGTACATTCTTAGGCGTTTAATATGCGGTGTTGAGTCCATTTCGTTGAGCAAGGAGTAGCTCTTGTCTATTCCATATTTAGCTTAAGGAACTTTATCTGTGCTCATTTCAATCTCTGGTTTTATGCAGCAACCCAACTCACCTTTCCCCTTAAGCAAGCATAAGTTGGTTTTCTAAATTTGAGAACCTGTTCTGTTTTGGAATTCAGTTCCTGTGTAGCCAAGTTTACATTCCGTGTATTAGTGATATCTTATGATGTTTCTTTTTCTGTGTGACTTATTTCAGTTAGAATCATCGTACCTGAATCTACTCATTATGCTGTTACGGGCCTGATGACATAGATTTCATTGCTGAGTGATACTGCATTGTACGTAAGTACCACAAGTTCTTTATCCATTTTTCACTTTCTGCGATGTTGAACTTGTACTGTAAACGAGGTTCTTGTAAACAAAGCCGTTCCAAACTTTGGGGTGGCTGTGTCTTTTTGATTTTAATTTCCCTAAGCTATAGGACCGTAAGTGGCAGTGCCCTAGGCTCTGTTGCTTTGTTTTTTAGATGTTTCAGGAAACACCATACACTTCTCCCGAGTGGTTGTTGGCAATTTACATCCCGCCCATCAGCATAACAAGGCTCCCAGTTCTCCATGGCCTGTCCTGCCTTTCTGGATTTTACACTTTTTTCAGATGGCCCTTTTGACCGGGGGGAAGTGAGACTTCATTGTAGTGCAGATTTCCTTTGCAAGCTTGCTTGGTTGGCCAAAAAGGGCGTATGCGTTTTTTCCTGAATATTTTCAGGAAAAAACGCATACGCCCTTTTTGGCCAAGTGCATCATTGTGGACGTTCTGCCTCTTTTCCTATGCTTTCAATGCAATTCCAGTCTACCTCCTGAAATCGGTTTCCTGCAATTCTGCCCCGCTTTCAAGTCCTCTTGGCAGCCTTACTTCAGTCTATTTTTGGACGATAGCTGTCATTTATAACTCTGCAGGTTTGTGAATTACAGTGCCCCTGAGCTCCTTTCTTCAACTCGCTTTCTTGTGAGCTGGCCGCAACACCGCAGGATGGCTTCAGGCCCTAATCTGGTTCCGGTACGGCACGCTGAGCCTTTGGTTAATTCCTCTTCCTGGTGGGAAATGAGAGTTAAATTTGCCCGTCCAGACACCTCCAGCTAGTCTCTCATTGGTTCTCGCTATTCCTGTTCATCTTCCGCAGAAATTGCAAACTGGGCCAAACAGGAGGTTAAAGACACTGACTCTCCAAGTCGGGAGAGTGTTAGTAAAGCGTCTGGAATGTTGCACCCGAGTACCAGGGTACGAAAACTGAGACATATTTGAACACGTCTCCCGATCACATGGTTGATCATACTCTGGGTTCCACATGCATGTTTTAGCTGAAGGAAGAATACCTAAAACCTGGGTAGTTGAAACCCGTGGAATGGGTACCATGCAATATGACTTCAAAGGGTCTTCATTTGCTCACCGAACCTCTCCAATCCTATCACTGCTGCGTTTATGCCCCTGTACACATGCTTGATTCTCTTTCGGAGACATAGCAATCCATAGGTTTTAAGATACTTACTAGTCAGGTACATTCTTAGGCGTTTAATATGCGGTGTTGAGTCCATTTCATTGAGCAAGGAGTAGCTCTTGTCTATTCCATATTTGGCTTAAGGAACTTTATCTGTGCTCATTTCAATCTCTGGTTTTATGCAGCAACCCAACTCACCTTTCCCCTTAAGCAAGCATAAGTTGGTTTTCTAAATTTGAGAACCTGTTCTGTTTTGGAATTCAGTTCCTGTGTAGCCAAGTTTACATTCCGTGTATTACTGATATCTTATGATGTTTCTTTTTCTGTGTGACTTATTTCAGTTAGAATCATCGTACCTGAATCCACTCATTATGCTGCTACGGGCCTGATGACATAGATTTCATTGCTGAGTGATACTGCATTGTACGTAAGTACCACAAGTTCTTTATCCATTTTTCACTTTCTGCGATGTTGAACTTGTACTGTAAACGAGGTTCTTGTAAACAGAGCCGTTCCAAACTTTGGGGTGGCTGTGTCTTTTTGATTTTAATTTCCCTAAGCTATAGGACCATAAGTGGAAGTGCCCTAGGCTCTGTTGCTTTGTTTTTTAGATGTTTCAGGAAACACCATACACTTCTCCCGAGTGTCTGTTGGCAATTTACATCCCGCCCATCAGCATAACAAGGCTCCCAGTTCTCCATGGCCTGTTGCCTTTCTGGATTTTACACTTTTTTCAGATGGCCCTTTTGACCGGGGGGAAGTGAGACTTCATTGTAGTGCAGATTTCCTTTGCAAGCTTGCTTGGTTGGCCAAAAAGGGCGTATGCGTTTTTTCCTGAATATATTCAGGAAAAAACGCATACGCCCTTTTTGGCCAAGTGCATCATTGTGGACGTTCTGCCTCTTTTCCTATGCTTTCAATGCAATTTCAGTCTACCTCCTGAAATCGGTTTCCTGCAATTCTGCCCCGCTTTCAAGTCCTCTTGGCAGCCTTACTTCAGTCTATTTTTGGACGATAGCTGTCATTTATAACTCTGCAGGTTTGTGAATTACAGTGCCCCTGAGCTCCTTTCTTCAACTCGCTTTCTTGTGACCTGGCCGCAACACCGCAGGATGGCTTCAGGCCCTAATCTGGTTCCGGCCCGGCATGCTGAGCCTTTGGTTAATTCCTCTTCCTGGTGGGAAATGAGAGTTAAATTTGCCCGTCCAGACACCTCCAGCTAGCCTCTCATTGGTTCTCGCTATTCCTGTTCATCTTCCGCAGAAATTGCAAACTGGACCAAACAGGAGGTTAAAGGGACTGACTCTCCAAGTGGGGAGAGTGTTAGTAAAGCATCTGGAATGTTGCACCCGAGTACCAGGGGAGGAAAACTGAGACATATTTGAACACGTCTCCCGATCACATGGTTGATCATACTCTAGGTTCCACATGCATGTTTTAGCTGAAGGAAGAATACCTGAAACCTGGGTAGTTGAAACCCTTGGAATGGGTACCATGCAATATGACTTCAAAGGGTCTTCATTTGCTCACCGAACCTCTCCAATCCTATCACTGCTGCGTTTATGCCCCTGTACACATGCTTGATTCTCTTTCGGAGACATAGCAATCCATAGGTTTTAAGATACTTACAAGTCAGGTACATTCTTAGGCGTTTAATATGCGGTGTTGAGTCCATTTTGTTGAGCAAGGAGTAGCTCTTGTCTATTCCATATTTGGCTTAAGGAACTTTATCTGTGCTCATTTCAATCTCTGGTTTTATGCAGCACCCCAACTCACCTTTACCCTTAAGCAAGCATAAGTTGTTTTTCTAAATTTGAGACACTGTTCTGTTCTGTAATTCAGTTCCTGTGTAGCCAAGTTTCCATTCCGTGTATTACTGATATCTTATGATGTTTCTTTTTCTGTGTGACTTATTTCAGTTAGAATCATCATACCTGAATCCACTCATTGTGCTGCTAAGGGCCTGATGACATAGATTTCATTGCTGAGTGATATTGCTTTGTAAGTGAATACCACAACTTCTTTATCCATTTTTCACTTTCTGCGATGTTGAACTTGTACTGTAAACGAGGTTCTTGTAAACAGAGCCGTTCCAAACTTTGGGGTGGCTGTGTCTTTTTGATTTTAATTTCCCTAAGCTATAGGACCATAAGTGGAAGTGCCCTAGGCTCTGTTGCTTTGTTTTTTAGATGTTTCAGGAAACACCATACACTTCTCCCAAGTGTCTGTTGGCAATTTACATCCCGCCCATCAGCATAACAAGGCTCCCAGTTCTCAATGGCCTGTTGCCTTTCTGGATTTTACACTTTTTTCAGATGGCCCTTTTGACCGGGGGGAAGTGAGACTTCATTGTAGTGCAGATTTCCTTTGCAAGCTTGCTTGGTTGGCCAAAAAGGGCGTATGCGTTTTTTCCTGAATATATTCAGGAAAAAACTCATACGCCCTTTTTGGCCAAGTGCATCATTGTGGACGTTCTGCCTCTTTTCCTATGCTTTCAATGCAATTCCAGTCTACCTCCTGAAATCGGTTTCCTACAATTCTGCCCCACTTTCAAGTCCTCTTGGCAGCCTTACTTCAGTCTATTTTTGGACGATAGCTGTCATTTATAACTCTGCAGGTTTGTGAATTACAGTGCCCCTGAGCTCCTTTCTTCAACTCGCTTTCTTGTGACCTGGCCGCAACACCGCAGGATGGCTTCAGGCCCTAATCTGGTTCCGGCCGGGCATGTTGAGCCTTTGGTTAATTCCTCTTCCTGGTGGGAAATGAGAGTTAAATTTGCCCGTCCAGACACCTCCAGCTAGCCTCTCATTGGTTCTCGCTATTCCTGTTAATCTTCCGCAGAAATTGCAAACTGGGCCAAACAGGAGTTTAAAGGGACTGATTCTCCAAGTGAGGAGAGTGTTAGTAAAGCGTCTGGAATGTTGCACCCGAGTACCAGGGGAGGAAAACTGAGACATATTTGAACACGTCTCCCGATCACATGGTTGATCATACTCTAGGTTCCACATGCATGTTTTAGCTGAAGGAAGAATACCTTAAACCTGGGTAGTTGAAACCCGTGGAATGGGTACCATGCAATATGACTTCAAAGGGTCTTCATTTGCTCACCGAACCTCTCCAACCCTATCACTGCTGCGTTTATGCCCCTGTACACATGCTTGATTCTCTTTCGGAGACATAGCAATCCATAGGTTTTAAGATACTTACTAGTCAGGTACATTCTTAGGCGTTTAATATGCGGTGTTGAGTCCATTTCGTTGAGTAAGGAGTAGCTCTTGTCTATTCCATATTTGGCTTAAGGAACTTTATCTGTGCTCATTTCAATCTCTGGTTTTATGCAGCACCCCAACTCACCTTTCCCCTTAAGCAAGAATAAGTTGGTTTTCTAAATTTGAGACCCTGTTCTATTCTGTAATTCAGTTCCTGTGTAGCCAAGTTTACATTCTGTGTATTAGTGATATCTTATGATGTTTCTTTTTCTGTGTGACTTATTTCAGTTAGAATCATCATACCTGAATCCACTCATTGTGCTGCTAAGGGCCTGATGACACAGATTTCATTGCTGAGTGATATTGCTTTGTAAGTAAATACCACAACTTCTTTATCCATTTTTCACTTTCTGCGATGTTGAACTTGTACTGTAAACGAGGTTCTTGTAAACAGAGCCGTTCCAAACTTTGGGGTGGCTGTGTCTTTTTGATTTTAATTTCCCTAAGCTATAGGACCATAAGTGGAAGTGCCCTAGGTTCTGTTGCTTTGTTTTTTAGATGTTTCAGGAAACACCATACACTTCTCCCGAGTGGTTGTTGGCAATTTACATCCCGCCCATCAGCATAACAAGGCTCCCAGTTCTCCATGGCCTGTCCTGCCTTTCTGGATTTTACACTTTTTTCAGATGACCCTTTTGACCAGGGGGAAGTGAGACTTCATTGTAGTGCAGATTTCCTTTGCAAGCTTGCTTGGTTGGCCAAAAAGTGCGTATGCATTTTTTCCTGAATATATTCAGGAAAAAACGCATACGCCCTTTTTGGCCAAGTGCATCATTGTGGACGTTCTGCCTCTTTTCCTATGCTTTCAATGCAATTCCAGTCTACCTCCTGAAATCGGTTTCCTGCAATTCTGCCCCGCTTTCAAGTCCTCTTGGCAGCCTTACTTCAGTCTATTTTTGGACGATAGCTGTCATTTATAACTCTGCAGGTTTGTGAATTACAGTGCCCCTGAGCTCCTTTCTTCAACTCGCTTTCTTGTGAGCTGGCCGCAACACCGCAGGATGGCTTCAGGCCCTAATTTGGTTCCGGCACGGCACGCTGAGCCTTTGGTTATTTCCTCTTCCTGGTGGGAAATGAGAGTTAAATTTGCCCGTCCAGACACCTCCAGCTAGTCTCTCATTGGTTCTCGCTATTCCTGTTCATCTTCCGCAGAAATTGCAAACTGGGCCAAACAGGAGGTTAAAGGGACTGACTCTCCAAGTGGGGAGAGTGTTAGTAAAGGGTCTGGAATGTTGCACCCGAGTACCAGGGGAGGAAAACTGAGACATATTTGAACACGTCTCCCGTTCACATGGTTGATCATACTTGGGTTCCACATGTATGTTTTAGCTGAAGGAAGAATACCTTAAACCTGGAGAGTTGAGACCCGTGTAATGGGTACCATGCTATATGACTTCAAAGGGTCTTCATTTGCTCACCGAACCTCTCCAATCCTATCACTGCTGCGTTTATGCCCCTGTACACATGCTTGATTCTCTTTCGGAGACATAGCAATCCATAGGTTTTAAGATACTTACTAGTCAGGTACATTCTTAGGCGTTTAATATGCGGTGTTGAGTCCATTTCGTTGAGCAAGGAGTAGCTCTTGTCTATTCCATATTTGGCTTAAGGAACTTTATCTGTGCTCATTTCAATCTCTGGTTTTATGCAGCACCCCAACTCACCTTTACCCTTAAGCAAGCATAAGTTGGTTTTCTAAATTTGAGAACCTGTTCTGTTTTGGAATTCAGTTCCTGTGTAGCCACGTTTACATTCCGTGTATTAGTGATATCTTATGATGTTTCTTTTTCTGTGTGACTTATTTCAGTTAGAATCATCGTACCTGAATCTACTCATTATGCTGCTATGGGCCTGATGACATAGATTTCATTGCTGAGTGATAGTGCATTGTACGTAAGTACCACAAGTTCTTTATCCATTTTTCACTTTCTGCGATGTTGAACTTGTACTGTAAACGAGGTTCTTGTAAACAGAGGCGTCCCAAACTTTGGGGTGGCTGTGTCTTTTTGATTTTAATTTCCCTAAGCTATAGGACCATAAGTGGAAGTGCCCTAGGCTCTGTTGCTTTGTTTCTTAGATGTTTCAGGAAACACCATACACTTCTCCCGAGTGTCTGTTGGCAATTTACATCCCGCCCATCAGCATAACAAGGCTCCCAGTTCTCCATGGCCTGTCCTGCCTTTCTGGATTTTACACTTTTTTCAGATGGCCCTTTTGACCGGGGGGAAGTGAGACTTCATTGTAGTGCAGATTTCCTTTGCAAGCTTGCTTGGTTGGCCAAAAAGGGCGTATGCGTTTTTTCCTGAATATATTCAGGAAAAAACGCATACGCCCTTTTTGGCCAAGTGCATCATTGTGGACGTTCTGCCTCTTTTCCTATGCTTTCAATGCAATTCCAGTCTACCTCCTGAAATCGGTTTCCTGCAATTCTGCCCCGCTTTCAAGTCCTCTTGGCAGCCTTACTTCAGTCTATTTTTGGACGATAGCTGTCATTTATAACTCTGCAGGTTTGTGAATTACAGTGCCCCTGAGCTCCTTTCTTCAACTCGCTTTCTTGTGACCTGGCCGCAACACCGCAGGATGGCTTCAGGCCCTAATCTGGTTCCGGTACGGCAAGCTGAGCCTTTGGTTATTTCCTCTTCCTGGTGGGAAATGAGAGTTAAATTTGCCCGTCCAGACACCTCCAGCTAGTCTCTCATTGGTTCTCGCTATTCCTGTTCATCTTCCGCAGAAATTGCAAACTGGGCCAAACAGGAGGTTAAAGGCGCTGACTCTCCAAGTGGGGAGAGTGTTAGTAAAGCGTCTGGAATGTTGCACCCGAGTACCAGGGGAGGAAAACTGAGACATATTTGAACACGTCTCCCGTTCACATGGTTGATCATACTTGGGTTCCACATGCATGTTTTAGCTGAAGGAAGAATACCTTAAACCTGGAGAGTTGAGACCCGTGGAATGGGTACCATGCAATATGACTTCAAAGGGTCTTCATTTGCTCACCGAACCTCTCCAATCCTATCACTGCTGCGTTTATGCCCCTGTACACATGCTTGATTCTCTTTCAGAGACATAGCAATCTATAGGTTTTACGATACTTACTAGTCAGGTACATTCTTAGGCGTTTAATATGCGGTGTTGAGTCCATTTCGTTGAGCAAGGAGTAGCTCTTGTCTATTCCATATTTGGCTTAAGGAACTTTATCTGTGCTCATTTCAATCTCTGGTTTTATGCAGCACCCCAACTCACCTTTCCCCTTAAGCAAGCATAAGTTGGTTTTCTAAATTTGAGACCCTGTCCTGTTCTGTAATTCAGTTCCTGTGTAGCCAAGTTTACATTCCGTGTATTACTGATATCTTATGATGTTTCTTTTTCTGTGTGACTTATTTCAGTTAGAATCATCATACCTGAATCCACTCATTGTGCTGCTAAGGGCCTGATGACACAGATTTCATTGCTCAGTGATATTGCTTTGTAAGTAAATACCACAACTTCTTTATCCATTTTTCACTTTCGGCGATGTTGAACTTGTACTGTAAACGAGGTTCTTGTAAACAGAGGCGTTCCAAACTTTGGGGTGGCTGTGTCTTTTTGATTTTAATTTCTCTAAGCTATAGGACCATAAGTGGAAGTGCCCTAGGTTCTGTTGCTTTGTTTTTTAGATGTTTCAGGAAACACCATACACTTCTCCTGAGTGGTTGTTGGCAATTTACATCCCGCCCATCAGCATAACAAGGCTCCCAGTTCTCCATGGCCTGTCCTGCCTTTCTGGATTTTACACTTTTTTCAGATGGCCCTTTTGACCGGGGGGAAGTGAGACTTCATTGTAGTGCAGATTTCCTTTGCAAGCTTGCTTGGTTGGCCAAAAAGGGCGTATGCGTTTTTTCCTGAATATATTCAGGAAAAAACGCATACGCCCTTTTTGGCCAAGTGCATCATTGTGGACGTTCTGCCTCTTTTCCTATGCTTTCAATGCAATTCCAGTCTACCTCCTGAAATCGGTTTCCTGCAATTCTGCCCCGCTTTCAAGTCCTCTTGGCAGCCTTACTTCAGTCTATTTTTGGACGATAGCTGTCATTTATAACTCTGCAGGTTTGTGAATTACAGTGCCCCTGAGCTCCTTTCTTCAACTCGCTTTCTTGTGACCTGGCCGCAACACCGCAGGATGGCTTCAGGCCCTAATCTGGTTCCGGCACGGCACGCTGAGCCTTTGGTTAATTCCTCTTCCTGGTGGGAAATGAGAGTTAAATTTGCCCGTCCAGACACCTCCAGCTAGTCTCTCATTGGTTCTCGCTATTCCTGTTCATCTTCCGCAGAAATTGCAAACTGGGCCAAACAGGAGGTTAAAGACACTGACTCTCCAAGTCGGGAGAGTGTTAGTAAAGCGTCTGGATTGTTGCACCCGACTACCAGGGGAGGAAAACTGAGACATATTTGAACACGTCTCCCGATCACATGGTTGATCATACTCTGGGTTCCACATGCATGTTTTAGCTGAAGGAAGAATACCTTAAACCTGGAGAGTTAAGACCCGTGGAATGGGTACCATGCAATATGACTTCAAAGGGTCTTCATTTGCTCACCGAACCTCTCCAATCCTATCACTGCTGCATTTATGCCCCTGTACACATGCTTGATTCTCTTTCAGAGACTTAGCAATCCATAGCTTTTAAGATACTTAGTAGTCAGGTACATTCTTAGGCGTTTAATATGCGGTGTTGAGTCCATTTCGTTGAGCAAGGAGTAGCTCTTGTCTATTCCATATTTGGCTTAAGGAACTTTATCTGTGCTCATTTCAATCTCTGGTTTTATGCAGCACCCCAACTCACCTTTACCCTTAAGCAAGCATAAGTTGGTTTTCTAAATTTGAGACCCTGTTCTGTTCTGTAATTCAGTTCCTGTGTAGCCAAGTTTACATTCCGTGTATTACTGATATCTTATGATGTTTCTTTTTCTGTGTGACTTACTTCAGTTAGAATCATCATACCTGAATCCACTCATTGTGATGCTAAGGGCCTGATGACATAGATTTCATTGCTGAGTCATATTGCTTTGTAAGTAAATACCACAACTTCTTTATCCATTTTTCACTTTCTGCGATGTTGAACTTGTACTGTAAACGAGGTTCTTGTAAACAGAGCCGTTCCAAACTTTGGGGTGGCTGTGTCTTTTTGATTTTAATTTCCCTAAGCTATAGGACCATAAGTGGAAGTGCCCTAGGTTCTGTTGCTTTGTTTTTTAGATGTTTCAGGAAACACCATACACTTCTCCCGAGTGGTTGTTGGCAATTTACATCCCGCCCATCAGCATAACAAGGCTCCCAGTTCTCCATGGCCTGTCCTGCCTTTCTGGATTTTACACTTTTTTCAGATGGCCCTTTTGACCGGGGGGAAGTGAGACTTCATTGTAGTGCAGATTTCCTTTGCAAGCTTGCTTGGTTGGCCAAAAAGGGCGTATGCGTTTTTTCCTGAATATATTCAGGAAAAAACGCATACGCCCTTTTTGGCCAAGTGCATCATTGTGGACGTTCTGCCTCTTTTCCTATGCTTTCAATGCAATTCCAGTCTACCTCCTGAAATCGGTTTCCTGCAATTCTGCCCCGCTTTCAAGTCCTCTTGGCAGCCTTACTTCAGTCTATTTTTGGACGATAGCTGTCATTTATAACTCTGCAGGTTTGTGAATTACAGTGCCCCTGAGCTCCTTTCTTCAACTCGCTTTCTTTTGAGCTGGCCGCAACACCGCAGGATGGCTTCAGGCCCTAATCTGGTTCCGGTACGGCACGCTGAGCCTTTGGTTATTTCCTCTTCCTGGTGGGAAATGAGAGTTAAATTTGCCCGTCCAGACACCTCCAGCTAGTCTCTCATTGGTTCTCGCTATTCCTCTTCATCTTCCGCAGAAATTGCAAACTGGGCCAAACAGGAGGTTAAAGGCGCTGACTCTCCAAGTGGGGAGAGTGTTAGTAAAGGGTCTGGAATGTTGCACCCGAGTACCAGGGGAGGAAAACTGAGACATATTTGAACACGTCTCCCGTTCACATGGTTGATCATACTTGGGTTCCACATGCATGTTTTAGCTGAAGGAAGAATACCTTAAACCTGGAGAGTTGAGACCCGTGGAATGGGTACCATGCAATATGACTTCAAAGGGTCTTCATTTGCTCACCGAACCTCTCCAATCCTATCACTGCTGCGTTTATGCCCCTGTACACATGCTTGATTCTCTTTTGGAGACATAGCAATCCATAGGTTTTAAGATACTTACTAGTCAGGTACATTCTTAGGCGTTTAATATGCGGTGTTGAGTCCATTTCGTTGAGCAAGGAGTAGCTCTTGTCTATTCCATATTTGGCTTAAGGAACTTTATCTGTGCTCATTTCAATCTCTGGTTTTATGCAGCACCCCAACTCACCTTTCCCCTTAAGCAAGCATAAGTTGGTTTTCTAAATTTGAGACCCTGTCCTGTTCTGTAATTCAGTTCCTGTGTAGCCAAGTTTACATTCCGTGTATTACTGATATCTTATGATGTTTCTTTTTCTGTGTGACTTATTTCAGTTAGAATCATCATGCCTGAATCCACTCATTGTGCTGCTAAGGGCCTGATGACACAGATTTCATTGCTGAGTGATATTGCTTTGTAAGTAAATACCACAACTTCTTTATCCATTTTTCACTTTCTGCGGTGTTGAACTTGTACTGTAAACGAGGTTCTTGTAAACAGAGGCGTCCCAAACTTTGGGGTGGCTGTGTCTTTTTGATTTTAATTTCCCTAAGCTATAGGACCATAAGTGGAAGTGCCCTAGGTTCTGTTGCTTTGTTTTTTAGATGTTTCAGGAAACACCATACACTTCTCCCGAGTGGTTGTTGGCAATTTACATCCCGCCCATCAGCATAACAAGGCTCCCAGTTCTCCATGGCCTGTCCTGCCTTTCTGGATTTTACACTTTTTTCAGATGGCCCTTTTGACCGGGGGGAAGTGAGACTTCATTGTAGTGCAGATTTCCTTTGCAAGCTTGCTTGGTTGGCCAAAAAGGGCGTATGCGTTTTTTCCTGAATATATTCAGGAAAAAACGCATACGCCCTTTTTGGCCAAGTGCATCATTGTGGACGTTCTGCCTCTTTTCCTATGCTTTCAATGCAATTCCAGTCTACCTCCTGAAATCGGTTTCCTGCAATTCTGCCCCGCTTTCAAGTCCTCTTGGCAGCCTTACTTCAGTCTATTTTTGGACGATAGCTGTCATTTATAACTCTGCAGGTTTGTGAATTACAGTGCCCCTGAGCTCCTTTCTTCAACTCGCTTTCTTGTGAGCTGGCCGCAACACCGCAGGATGGCTTCAGGCCCTAATCTGGTTCCGGTACGGCACGCTGAGCCTTTGGTTAATTCCTCTTCCTGGTGGGAAATGAGAGTTAAATTTGCCCGTCCAGACACCTCCAGCTAGTCTCTCATTGGTTCTCGCTATTCCTGTTCATCTTCCGCAGAAATTGCAAACTGGGCCAAACAGGAGGTTAAAGACACTGACTCTCCAAGTCGGGAGAGTGTTAGTAAAGCGTCTGGAATGTTGCACCCGAGTACCAGGGTACGAAAACTGAGACATATTTGAACACGTCTCCCGATCACATGGTTGATCATACTCTGGGTTCCACATGCATGTTTTAGCTGAAGGAAGAATACCTAAAACCTGGGTAGTTGAAACCCGTGGAATGGGTACCATGCAATATGACTTCAAAGGGTCTTCATTTGCTCACCGAACCTCTCCAATCCTATCACTGCTGCGTTTATGCCCCTGTACACATGCTTGATTCTCTTTCGGAGACATAGCAATCCATAGGTTTTAAGATACTTACTAGTCAGGTACATTCTTAGGCGTTTAATATGCGGTGTTGAGTCCATTTCATTGAGCAAGGAGTAGCTCTTGTCTATTCCATATTTGGCTTAAGGAACTTTATCTGTGCTCATTTCAATCTCTGGTTTTATGCAGCAACCCAACTCACCTTTCCCCTTAAGCAAGCATAAGTTGGTTTTCTAAATTTGAGAACCTGTTCTGTTTTGGAATTCAGTTCCTGTGTAGCCAAGTTTACATTCCGTGTATTAGTGATATCTTATGATGTTTCTTTTTCTGTGTGAC
Organism: Stenella coeruleoalba; assembly: GCF_951394435.1. Classification (NCBI taxonomy): domain Eukaryota; kingdom Metazoa; phylum Chordata; class Mammalia; order Artiodactyla; family Delphinidae; genus Stenella; species Stenella coeruleoalba. The sequence goes on from NW_027646280.1 coordinate 1,499,284, forward strand.
TTATTTCAGTTAGAATCATCGTACCTGAATCCACTCATTATGCTGCTACGGGCCTGATGACATAGATTTCATTGCTGAGTGATACTGCATTGTACGTAAGTACCACAAGTTCTTTATCCATTTTTCACTTTCTGCGATGTTGAACTTGTACTGTAAACGAGGTTCTTGTAAACAGAGCCGTTCCAAACTTTGGGGTGGCTGTGTCTTTTTGATTTTAATTTCCCTAAGCTATAGGACCATAAGTGGAAGTGCCCTAGGCTCTGTTGCTTTGTTTTTTAGATGTTTCAGGAAACACCATACACTTCTCCCGAGTGTCTGTTGGCAATTTACATCCCGCCCATCAGCATAACAAGGCTCCCAGTTCTCCATGGCCTGTTGCCTTTCTGGATTTTACACTTTTTTCAGATGGCCCTTTTGACCGGGGGGAAGTGAGACTTCATTGTAGTGCAGATTTCCTTTGCAAGCTTGCTTGGTTGGCCAAAAAGGGCGTATGCGTTTTTTCCTGAATATATTCAGGAAAAAACGCATACGCCCTTTTTGGCCAAGTGCATCATTGTGGACGTTCTGCCTCTTTTCCTATGCTTTCAATGCAATTTCAGTCTACCTCCTGAAATCGGTTTCCTGCAATTCTGCCCCGCTTTCAAGTCCTCTTGGCAGCCTTACTTCAGTCTATTTTTGGACGATAGCTGTCATTTATAACTCTGCAGGTTTGTGAATTACAGTGCCCCTGAGCTCCTTTCTTCAACTCGCTTTCTTGTGAGCTGGCCGCAACACCGCAGGATGGCTTCAGGCCCTAATCTGGTTCCGGCCCGGCATGCTGAGCCTTTGGTTAATTCCTCTTCCTGGTGGGAAATGAGAGTTAAATTTGCCCGTCCAGACACCTCCAGCTAGCCTCTCATTGGTTCTCGCTATTCCTGTTCATCTTCCGCAGAAATTGCAAACTGGACCAAACAGGAGGTTAAAGGGACTGACTCTCCAAGTGGGGAGAGTGTTAGTAAAGCATCTGGAATGTTGCACCCGAGTACCAGGGGAGGAAAACTGAGACATATTTGAACACGTCTCCCGATCACATGGTTGATCATACTCTAGGTTCCACATGCATGTTTTAGCTGAAGGAAGAATACCTGAAACCTGGGTAGTTGAAACCCTTGGAATGGGTACCATGCAATATGACTTCAAAGGGTCTTCATTTGCTCACCGAACCTCTCCAATCCTATCACTGCTGCGTTTATGCCCCTGTACACATGCTTGATTCTCTTTCGGAGACATAGCAATCCATAGGTTTTAAGATACTTACAAGTCAGGTACATTCTTAGGCGTTTAATATGCGGTGTTGAGTCCATTTTGTTGAGCAAGGAGTAGCTCTTGTCTATTCCATATTTGGCTTAAGGAACTTTATCTGTGCTCATTTCAATCTCTGGTTTTATGCAGCACCCCAACTCACCTTTACCCTTAAGCAAGCATAAGTTGTTTTTCTAAATTTGAGACACTGTTCTGTTCTGTAATTCAGTTCCTGTGTAGCCAAGTTTCCATTCCGTGTATTACTGATATCATATGATGTTTCTTTTTCTGTGTGACTTATTTCAGTTAGAATCATCATACCTGAATCCACTCATTGTGCTGCTAAGGGCCTGATGACATAGATTTCATTGCTGAGTGATATTGCTTTGTAAGTGAATACCACAACTTCTTTATCCATTTTTCACTTTCTGCGATGTTGAACTTGTACTGTAAACGAGGTTCTTGTAAACAGAGCCGTTCCAAACTTTGGGGTGGCTGTGTCTTTTTGATTTTAATTTCCCTAAGCTATAGGACCATAAGTGGAAGTGCCCTAGGCTCTGTTGCTTTGTTTTTTAGATGTTTCAGGAAACACCATACACTTCTCCCAAGTGTCTGTTGGCAATTTACATCCCGCCCATCAGCATAACAAGGCTCCCAGTTCTCAATGGCCTGTTGCCTTTCTGGATTTTACACTTTTTTCAGATGGCCCTTTTGACCGGGGGGAAGTGAGACTTCATTGTAGTGCAGATTTCCTTTGCAAGCTTGCTTGGTTGGCCAAAAAGGGCGTATGCGTTTTTTCCTGAATATATTCAGGAAAAAACTCATACGCCCTTTTTGGCCAAGTGCATCATTGTGGACGTTCTGCCTCTTTTCCTATGCTTTCAATGCAATTCCAGTCTACCTCCTGAAATCGGTTTCCTACAATTCTGCCCCACTTTCAAGTCCTCTTGGCAGCCTTACTTCAGTCTATTTTTGGACGATAGCTGTCATTTATAACTCTGCAGGTTTGTGAATTACAGTGCCCCTGAGCTCCTTTCTTCAACTCGCTTTCTTGTGACCTGGCCGCAACACCGCAGGATGGCTTCAGGCCCTAATCTGGTTCCGGCCGGGCATGTTGAGCCTTTGGTTAATTCCTCTTCCTGGTGGGAAATGAGAGTTAAATTTGCCCGTCCAGACACCTCCAGCTAGCCTCTCATTGGTTCTCGCTATTCCTGTTAATCTTCCGCAGAAATTGCAAACTGGGCCAAACAGGAGTTTAAAGGGACTGATTCTCCAAGTGAGGAGAGTGTTAGTAAAGCGTCTGGAATGTTGCACCCGAGTACCAGGGGAGGAAAACTGAGACATATTTGAACACGTCTCCCGATCACATGGTTGATCATACTCTAGGTTCCACATGCATGTTTTAGCTGAAGGAAGAATACCTTAAACCTGGGTAGTTGAAACCCGTGGAATGGGTACCATGCAATATGACTTCAAAGGGTCTTCATTTGCTCACCGAACCTCTCCAACCCTATCACTGCTGCGTTTATGCCCCTGTACACATGCTTGATTCTCTTTCGGAGACATAGCAATCCATAGGTTTTAAGATACTTACTAGTCAGGTACATTCTTAGGCGTTTAATATGCGGTGTTGAGTCCATTTCGTTGAGTAAGGAGTAGCTCTTGTCTATTCCATATTTGGCTTAAGGAACTTTATCTGTGCTCATTTCAATCTCTGGTTTTATGCAGCACCCCAACTCACCTTTCCCCTTAAGCAAGAATAAGTTGGTTTTCTAAATTTGAGACCCTGTTCTATTCTGTAATTCAGTTCCTGTGTAGCCAAGTTTACATTCTGTGTATTAGTGATATCTTATGATGTTTCTTTTTCTGTGTGACTTATTTCAGTTAGAATCATCATACCTGAATCCACTCATTGTGCTGCTAAGGGCCTGATGACACAGATTTCATTGCTGAGTGATATTGCTTTGTAAGTAAATACCACAACTTCTTTATCCATTTTTCACTTTCTGCGATGTTGAACTTGTACTGTAAACGAGGTTCTTGTAAACAGAGCCGTTCCAAACTTTGGGGTGGCTGTGTCTTTTTGATTTTAATTTCCCTAAGCTATAGGACCATAAGTGGAAGTGCCCTAGGTTCTGTTGCTTTGTTTTTTAGATGTTTCAGGAAACACCATACACTTCTCCCGAGTGGTTGTTGGCAATTTACATCCCGCCCATCAGCATAACAAGGCTCCCAGTTCTCCATGGCCTGTCCTGCCTTTCTGGATTTTACACTTTTTTCAGATGACCCTTTTGACCAGGGGGAAGTGAGACTTCATTGTAGTGCAGATTTCCTTTGCAAGCTTGCTTGGTTGGCCAAAAAGTGCGTATGCATTTTTTCCTGAATATATTCAGGAAAAAACGCATACGCCCTTTTTGGCCAAGTGCATCATTGTGGACGTTCTGCCTCTTTTCCTATGCTTTCAATGCAATTCCAGTCTACCTCCTGAAATCGGTTTCCTGCAATTCTGCCCCGCTTTCAAGTCCTCTTGGCAGCCTTACTTCAGTCTATTTTTGGACGATAGCTGTCATTTATAACTCTGCAGGTTTGTGAATTACAGTGCCCCTGAGCTCCTTTCTTCAACTCGCTTTCTTGTGAGCTGGCCGCAACACCGCAGGATGGCTTCAGGCCCTAATTTGGTTCCGGCACGGCACGCTGAGCCTTTGGTTATTTCCTCTTCCTGGTGGGAAATGAGAGTTAAATTTGCCCGTCCAGACACCTCCAGCTAGTCTCTCATTGGTTCTCGCTATTCCTGTTCATCTTCCGCAGAAATTGCAAACTGGGCCAAACAGGAGGTTAAAGGGACTGACTCTCCAAGTGGGGAGAGTGTTAGTAAAGGGTCTGGAATGTTGCACCCGAGTACCAGGGGAGGAAAACTGAGACATATTTGAACACGTCTCCCGTTCACATGGTTGATCATACTTGGGTTCCACATGCATGTTTTAGCTGAAGGAAGAATACCTTAAACCTGGAGAGTTGAGACCCGTGTAATGGGTACCATGCTATATGACTTCAAAGGGTCTTCATTTGCTCACCGAACCTCTCCAATCCTATCACTGCTGCGTTTATGCCCCTGTACACATGCTTGATTCTCTTTCGGAGACATAGCAATCCATAGGTTTTAAGATAATTACTAGTTAGGTACATTCTTAGGCGTTTAATATGCGGTGTTGAGTCCATTTCGTTGAGCAAGGAGTAGCTCTTGTCTATTCCATATTTGGCTTAAGGAACTTTATCTGTGCTCATTTCAATCTCTGGTTTTATGCAGCACCCCAACTCACCTTTACCCTTAAGCAAGCATAAGTTGGTTTTCTAAATTTGAGAACCTGTTCTGTTTTGGAATTCAGTTCCTGTGTAGCCACGTTTACATTCCGTGTATTAGTGATATCTTATGATGTTTCTTTTTCTGTGTGACTTATTTCAGTTAGAATCATCGTACCTGAATCTACTCATTATGCTGCTATGGGCCTGATGACATAGATTTCATTGCTGAGTGATAGTGCATTGTACGTAAGTACCACAAGTTCTTTATCCATTTTTCACTTTCTGCGATGTTGAACTTGTACTGTAAACGAGGTTCTTGTAAACAGAGGCGTCCCAAACTTTGGGGTGGCTGTGTCTTTTTGATTTTAATTTCCCTAAGCTATAGGACCATAAGTGGAAGTGCCCTAGGCTCTGTTGCTTTGTTTCTTAGATGTTTCAGGAAACACCATACACTTCTCCCGAGTGTCTGTTGGCAATTTACATCCCGCCCATCAGCATAACAAGGCTCCCAGTTCTCCATGGCCTGTTGCCTTTCTGGATTTTACACTTTTTTCAGATGGCCCTTTTGACCGGGGGGAAGTGAGACTTCATTGTAGTGCAGATTTCCTTTGCAAGCTTGCTTGGTTGGCCAAAAAGGGCGTATGCGTTTTTTCCTGAATATATTCAGGAAAAAACGCATACGCCCTTTTTGGCCAAGTGCATCATTGTGGACGTTCTGCCTCTTTTCCTATGCTTTCAATGCAATTTCAGTCTACCTCCTGAAATCGGTTTCCTGCAATTCTGCCCCGCTTTCAAGTCCTCTTGGCAGCCTTACTTCAGTCTATTTTTGGACGATAGCTGTCATTTATAACTCTGCAGGTTTGTGAATTACAGTGCCCCTGAGCTCCTTTCTTCAACTCGCTTTCTTGTGACCTGGCCGCAACACCGCAGGATGGCTTCAGGCCCTAATCTGGTTCCGGCCCGGCATGCTGAGCCTTTGGTTAATTCCTCTTCCTGGTGGGAAATGAGAGTTAAATTTGCCCGTCCAGACACCTCCAGCTAGCCTCTCATTGGTTCTCGCTATTCCTGTTCATCTTCCGCAGAAATTGCAAACTGGACCAAACAGGAGGTTAAAGGGACTGACTCTCCAAGTGGGGAGAGTGTTAGTAAAGCATCTGGAATGTTGCACCCGAGTACCAGGGGAGGAAAACTGAGACATATTTGAACACGTCTCCCGATCACATGGTTGATCATACTCTAGGTTCCACATGCATGTTTTAGCTGAAGGAAGAATACCTGAAACCTGGGTAGTTGAAACCCTTGGAATGGGTACCATGCAATATGACTTCAAAGGGTCTTCATTTGCTCACCGAACCTCTCCAATCCTATCACTGCTGCGTTTATGCCCCTGTACACATGCTTGATTCTCTTTCGGAGACATAGCAATCCATAGGTTTTAAGATACTTACAAGTCAGGTACATTCTTAGGCGTTTAATATGCGGTGTTGAGTCCATTTTGTTGAGCAAGGAGTAGCTCTTGTCTATTCCATATTTGGCTTAAGGAACTTTATCTGTGCTCATTTCAATCTCTGGTTTTATGCAGCACCCCAACTCACCTTTACCCTTAAGCAAGCATAAGTTGTTTTTCTAAATTTGAGACACTGTTCTGTTCTGTAATTCAGTTCCTGTGTAGCCAAGTTTCCATTCCGTGTATTACTGATATCTTATGATGTTTCTTTTTCTGTGTGACTTATTTCAGTTAGAATCATCATACCTGAATCCACTCATTGTGCTGCTAAGGGCCTGATGACATAGATTTCATTGCTGAGTGATATTGCTTTGTAAGTGAATACCACAACTTCTTTATCCATTTTTCACTTTCTGCGATGTTGAACTTGTACTGTAAACGAGGTTCTTGTAAACAGAGCCGTTCCAAACTTTGGGGTGGCTGTGTCTTTTTGATTTTAATTTCCCTAAGCTATAGGACCATAAGTGGAAGTGCCCTAGGCTCTGTTGCTTTGTTTTTTAGATGTTTCAGGAAACACCATACACTTCTCCCAAGTGTCTGTTGGCAATTTACATCCCGCCCATCAGCATAACAAGGCTCCCAGTTCTCAATGGCCTGTTGCCTTTCTGGATTTTACACTTTTTTCAGATGGCCCTTTTGACCGGGGGGAAGTGAGACTTCATTGTAGTGCAGATTTCCTTTGCAAGCTTGCTTGGTTGGCCAAAAAGGGCGTATGCGTTTTTTCCTGAATATATTCAGGAAAAAACTCATACGCCCTTTTTGGCCAAGTGCATCATTGTGGACGTTCTGCCTCTTTTCCTATGCTTTCAATGCAATTCCAGTCTACCTCCTGAAATCGGTTTCCTACAATTCTGCCCCACTTTCAAGTCCTCTTGGCAGCCTTACTTCAGTCTATTTTTGGACGATAGCTGTCATTTATAACTCTGCAGGTTTGTGAATTACAGTGCCCCTGAGCTCCTTTCTTCAACTCGCTTTCTTGTGACCTGGCCGCAACACCGCAGGATGGCTTCAGGCCCTAATCTGGTTCCGGCCGGGCATGTTGAGCCTTTGGTTAATTCCTCTTCCTGGTGGGAAATGAGAGTTAAATTTGCCCGTCCAGACACCTCCAGCTAGCCTCTCATTGGTTCTCGCTATTCCTGTTAATCTTCCGCAGAAATTGCAAACTGGGCCAAACAGGAGTTTAAAGGGACTGATTCTCCAAGTGAGGAGAGTGTTAGTAAAGCGTCTGGAATGTTGCACCCGAGTACCAGGGGAGGAAAACTGAGACATATTTGAACACGTCTCCCGATCACATGGTTGATCATACTCTAGGTTCCACATGCATGTTTTAGCTGAAGGAAGAATACCTTAAACCTGGGTAGTTGAAACCCGTGGAATGGGTACCATGCAATATGACTTCAAAGGGTCTTCATTTGCTCACCGAACCTCTCCAACCCTATCACTGCTGCGTTTATGCCCCTGTACACATGCTTGATTCTCTTTCGGAGACATAGCAATCCATAGGTTTTAAGATACTTACTAGTCAGGTACATTCTTAGGCGTTTAATATGCGGTGTTGAGTCCATTTCGTTGAGTAAGGAGTAGCTCTTGTCTATTCCATATTTGGCTTAAGGAACTTTATCTGTGCTCATTTCAATCTCTGGTTTTATGCAGCACCCCAACTCACCTTTCCCCTTAAGCAAGAATAAGTTGGTTTTCTAAATTTGAGACCCTGTTCTATTCTGTAATTCAGTTCCTGTGTAGCCAAGTTTACATTCTGTGTATTAGTGATATCTTATGATGTTTCTTTTTCTGTGTGACTTATTTCAGTTAGAATCATCATACCTGAATCCACTCATTGTGCTGCTAAGGGCCTGATGACACAGATTTCATTGCTGAGTGATATTGCTTTGTAAGTAAATACCACAACTTCTTTATCCATTTTTCACTTTCTGCGATGTTGAACTTGTACTGTAAACGAGGTTCTTGTAAACAGAGCCGTTCCAAACTTTGGGGTGGCTGTGTCTTTTTGATTTTAATTTCCCTAAGCTATAGGACCATAAGTGGAAGTGCCCTAGGTTCTGTTGCTTTGTTTTTTAGATGTTTCAGGAAACACCATACACTTCTCCCGAGTGGTTGTTGGCAATTTACATCCCGCCCATCAGCATAACAAGGCTCCCAGTTCTCCATGGCCTGTCCTGCCTTTCTGGATTTTACACTTTTTTCAGATGACCCTTTTGACCAGGGGGAAGTGAGACTTCATTGTAGTGCAGATTTCCTTTGCAAGCTTGCTTGGTTGGCCAAAAAGTGCGTATGCATTTTTTCCTGAATATATTCAGGAAAAAACGCATACGCCCTTTTTGGCCAAGTGCATCATTGTGGACGTTCTGCCTCTTTTCCTATGCTTTCAATGCAATTCCAGTCTACCTCCTGAAATCGGTTTCCTGCAATTCTGCCCCGCTTTCAAGTCCTCTTGGCAGCCTTACTTCAGTCTATTTTTGGACGATAGCTGTCATTTATAACTCTGCAGGTTTGTGAATTACAGTGCCCCTGAGCTCCTTTCTTCAACTCGCTTTCTTGTGAGCTGGCCGCAACACCGCAGGATGGCTTCAGGCCCTAATTTGGTTCCGGCACGGCACGCTGAGCCTTTGGTTATTTCCTCTTCCTGGTGGGAAATGAGAGTTAAATTTGCCCGTCCAGACACCTCCAGCTAGTCTCTCATTGGTTCTCGCTATTCCTGTTCATCTTCCGCAGAAATTGCAAACTGGGCCAAACAGGAGGTTAAAGGGACTGACTCTCCAAGTGGGGAGAGTGTTAGTAAAGGGTCTGGAATGTTGCACCCGAGTACCAGGGGAGGAAAACTGAGACATATTTGAACACGTCTCCCGTTCACATGGTTGATCATACTTGGGTTCCACATGCATGTTTTAGCTGAAGGAAGAATACCTTAAACCTGGAGAGTTGAGACCCGTGTAATGGGTACCATGCTATATGACTTCAAAGGGTCTTCATTTGCTCACCGAACCTCTCCAATCCTATCACTGCTGCGTTTATGCCCCTGTACACATGCTTGATTCTCTTTCGGAGACATAGCAATCCATAGGTTTTAAGATAATTACTAGTTAGGTACATTCTTAGGCGTTTAATATGCGGTGTTGAGTCCATTTCGTTGAGCAAGGAGTAGCTCTTGTCTATTCCATATTTGGCTTAAGGAACTTTATCTGTGCTCATTTCAATCTCTGGTTTTATGCAGCACCCCAACTCACCTTTACCCTTAAGCAAGCATAAGTTGGTTTTCTAAATTTGAGAACCTGTTCTGTTTTGGAATTCAGTTCCTGTGTAGCCACGTTTACATTCCGTGTATTAGTGATATCTTATGATGTTTCTTTTTCTGTGTGACTTATTTCAGTTAAAATCATCGTACCTGAATCTACTCATTATGCTGCTATGGGCCTGATGACATAGATTTCATTGCTGAGTGATAGTGCATTGTACGTAAGTACCACAAGTTCTTTATCCATTTTTCACTTTCTGCGATGTTGAACTTGTACTGTAAACGAGGTTCTTGTAAACAGAGGCGTCCCAAACTTTGGGGTGGCTGTGTCTTTTTGATTTTAATTTCCCTAAGCTATAGGACCATAAGTGGAAGTGCCCTAGGCTCTGTTGCTTTGTTTCTTAGATGTTTCAGGAAACACCATACACTTCTCCCGAGTGTCTGTTGGCAATTTACATCCCGCCCATCAGCATAACAAGGCTCCCAGTTCTCCATGGCCTGTCCTGCCTTTCTGGATTTTACACTTTTTTCAGATGGCCCTTTTGACCGGGGGGAAGTGAGACTTCATTGTAGTGCAGATTTCCTTTGCAAGCTTGCTTGGTTGGCCAAAAAGGGCGTATGCGTTTTTTCCTGAATATATTCAGGAAAAAACGCATACGCCCTTTTTGGCCAAGTGCATCATTGTGGACGTTCTGCCTCTTTTCCTATGCTTTCAATGCAATTCCAGTCTACCTCCTGAAATCGGTTTCCTGCAATTCTGCCCCGCTTTCAAGTCCTCTTGGCAGCCTTACTTCAGTCTATTTTTGGACGATAGCTGTCATTTATAACTCTGCAGGTTTGTGAATTACAGTGCCCCTGAGCTCCTTTCTTCAACTCGCTTTCTTGTGACCTGGCCGCAACACCGCAGGATGGCTTCAGGCCCTAATCTGGTTCCGGTACGGCAAGCTGAGCCTTTGGTTATTTCCTCTTCCTGGTGGGAAATGAGAGTTAAATTTGCCCGTCCAGACACCTCCAGCTAGTCTCTCATTGGTTCTCGCTATTCCTGTTCATCTTCCGCAGAAATTGCAAACTGGGCCAAACAGGAGGTTAAAGGCGCTGACTCTCCAAGTGGGGAGAGTGTTAGTAAAGCGTCTGGAATGTTGCACCCGAGTACCAGGGGAGGAAAACTGAGACATATTTGAACACGTCTCCCGTTCACATGGTTGATCATACTTGGGTTCCACATGCATGTTTTAGCTGAAGGAAGAATACCTTAAACCTGGAGAGTTGAGACCCGTGGAATGGGTACCATGCAATATGACTTCAAAGGGTCTTCATTTGCTCACCGAACCTCTCCAATCCTATCACTGCTGCGTTTATGCCCCTGTACACATGCTTGATTCTCTTTCAGAGACATAGCAATCTATAGGTTTTACGATACTTACTAGTCAGGTACATTCTTAGGCGTTTAATATGCGGTGTTGAGTCCATTTCGTTGAGCAAGGAGTAGCTCTTGTCTATTCCATATTTGGCTTAAGGAACTTTATCTGTGCTCATTTCAATCTCTGGTTTTATGCAGCACCCCAACTCACCTTTCCCCTTAAGCAAGCATAAGTTGGTTTTCTAAATTTGAGACCCTGTCCTGTTCTGTAATTCAGTTCCTGTGTAGCCAAGTTTACATTCCGTGTATTACTGATATCTTATGATGTTTCTTTTTCTGTGTGACTTATTTCAGTTAGAATCATCATACCTGAATCCACTCATTGTGCTGCTAAGGGCCTGATGACACAGATTTCATTGCTCAGTGATATTGCTTTGTAAGTAAATACCACAACTTCTTTATCCATTTTTCACTTTCTGCGATGTTGAACTTGTACTGTAAACGAGGTTCTTGTAAACAGAGGCGTTCCAAACTTTGGGGTGGCTGTGTCTTTTTGATTTTAATTTCTCTAAGCTATAGGACCATAAGTGGAAGTGCCCTAGGTTCTGTTGCTTTGTTTTTTAGATGTTTCAGGAAACACCATACACTTCTCCTGAGTGGTTGTTGGCAATTTACATCCCGCCCATCAGCATAACAAGGCTCCCAGTTCTCCATGGCCTGTCCTGCCTTTCTGGATTTTACACTTTTTTCAGATGGCCCTTTTGACCGGGGGGAAGTGAGACTTCATTGTAGTGCAGATTTCCTTTGCAAGCTTGCTTGGTTGGCCAAAAAGGGCGTATGCGTTTTTTCCTGAATATATTCAGGAAAAAACGCATACGCCCTTTTTGGCCAAGTGCATCATTGTGGACGTTCTGCCTCTTTTCCTATGCTTTCAATGCAATTCCAGTCTACCTCCTGAAATCGGTTTCCTGCAATTCTGCCCCGCTTTCAAGTCCTCTTGGCAGCCTTACTTCAGTCTATTTTTGGACGATAGCTGTCATTTATAACTCTGCAGGTTTGTGAATTACAGTGCCCCTGAGCTCCTTTCTTCAACTCGCTTTCTTGTGACCTGGCCGCAACACCGCAGGATGGCTTCAGGCCCTAATCTGGTTCCGGCACGGCACGCTGAGCCTTTGGTTAATTCCTCTTCCTGGTGGGAAATGAGAGTTAAATTTGCCCGTCCAGACACCTCCAGCTAGTCTCTCATTGGTTCTCGCTATTCCTGTTCATCTTCCGCAGAAATTGCAAACTGGGCCAAACAGGAGGTTAAAGACACTGACTCTCCAAGTCGGGAGAGTGTTAGTAAAGCGTCTGGATTGTTGCACCCGACTACCAGGGGAGGAAAACTGAGACATATTTGAACACGTCTCCCGATCACATGGTTGATCATACTCTGGGTTCCACATGCATGTTTTAGCTGAAGGAAGAATACCTTAAACCTGGAGAGTTAAGACCCGTGGAATGGGTACCATGCAATATGACTTCAAAGGGTCTTCATTTGCTCACCGAACCTCTCCAATCCTATCACTGCTGCATTTATGCCCCTGTACACATGCTTGATTCTCTTTCAGAGACTTAGCAATCCATAGCTTTTAAGATACTTAGTAGTCAGGTACATTCTTAGGCGTTTAATATGCGGTGTTGAGTCCATTTCGTTGAGCAAGGAGTAGCTCTTGTCTATTCCATATTTGGCTTAAGGAACTTTATCTGTGCTCATTTCAATCTCTGGTTTTATGCAGCACCCCAACTCACCTTTACCCTTAAGCAAGCATAAGTTGGTTTTCTAAATTTGAGACCCTGTTCTGTTCTGTAATTCAGTTCCTGTGTAGCCAAGTTTACATTCCGTGTATTACTGATATCTTATGATGTTTCTTTTTCTGTGTGACTTACTTCAGTTAGAATCATCATACCTGAATCCACTCATTGTGATGCTAAGGGCCTGATGACATAGATTTCATTGCTGAGTCATATTGCTTTGTAAGTAAATACCACAACTTCTTTATCCATTTTTCACTTTCTGCGATGTTGAACTTGTACTGTAAACGAGGTTCTTGTAAACAGAGCCGTTCCAAACTTTGGGGTGGCTGTGTCTTTTTGATTTTAATTTCCCTAAGCTATAGGACCATAAGTGGAAGTGCCCTAGGTTCTGTTGCTTTGTTTTTTAGATGTTTCAGGAAACACCATACACTTCTCCCGAGTGGTTGTTGGCAATTTACATCCCGCCCATCAGCATAACAAGGCTCCCAGTTCTCCATGGCCTGTCCTGCCTTTCTGGATTTTACACTTTTTTCAGATGGCCCTTTTGACCGGGGGGAAGTGAGACTTCATTGTAGTGCAGATTTCCTTTGCAAGCTTGCTTGGTTGGCCAAAAAGGGCGTATGCGTTTTTTCCTGAATATATTCAGGAAAAAACGCATACGCCCTTTTTGGCCAAGTGCATCATTGTGGACGTTCTGCCTCTTTTCCTATGCTTTCAATGCAATTCCAGTCTACCTCCTGAAATCGGTTTCCTGCAATTCTGCCCCGCTTTCAAGTCCTCTTGGCAGCCTTACTTCAGTCTATTTTTGGACGATAGCTGTCATTTATAACTCTGCAGGTTTGTGAATTACAGTGCCCCTGAGCTCCTTTCTTCAACTCGCTTTCTTTTGAGCTGGCCGCAACACCGCAGGATGGCTTCAGGCCCTAATCTGGTTCCGGTACGGCACGCTGAGCCTTTGGTTATTTCCTCTTCCTGGTGGGAAATGAGAGTTAAATTTGCCCGTCCAGACACCTCCAGCTAGTCTCTCATTGGTTCTCGCTATTCCTGTTCATCTTCCGCAGAAATTGCAAACTGGGCCAAACAGGAGGTTAAAGGCGCTGACTCTCCAAGTGGGGAGAGTGTTAGTAAAGGGTCTGGAATGTTGCACCCGAGTACCAGGGGAGGAAAACTGAGACATATTTGAACACGTCTCCCGTTCACATGGTTGATCATACTTGGGTTCCACATGCATGTTTTAGCTGAAGGAAGAATACCTTAAACCTGGAGAGTTGAGACCCGTGGAATGGGTACCATGCAATATGACTTCAAAGGGTCTTCATTTGCTCACCGAACCTCTCCAATCCTATCACTGCTGCGTTTATGCCCCTGTACACATGCTTGATTCTCTTTTGGAGACATAGCAATCCATAGGTTTTAAGATACTTACTAGTCAGGTACATTCTTAGGCGTTTAATATGCGGTGTTGAGTCCATTTCGTTGAGCAAGGAGTAGCTCTTGTCTATTCCATATTTGGCTTAAGGAACTTTATCTGTGCTCATTTCAATCTCTGGTTTTATGCAGCACCCCAACTCACCTTTCCCCTTAAGCAAGCATAAGTTGGTTTTCTAAGTTTGAGACCCTGTCCTGTTCTGTAATTCAGTTCCTGTGTAGCCAAGTTTACATTCCGTGTATTACTGATATCTTATGATGTTTCTTTTTCTGTGTGACTTATTTCAGTTAGAATCATCATGCCTGAATCCACTCATTGTGCTGCTAAGGGCCTGATGACACAGATTTCATTGCTGAGTGATATTGCTTTGTAAGTAAATACCACAACTTCTTTATCCATTTTTCACTTTCTGCGGTGTTGAACTTGTACTGTAAACGAGGTTCTTGTAAACAGAGGCGTCCCAAACTTTGGGGTGGCTGTGTCTTTTTGATTTTAATTTCCCTAAGCTATAGGACCATAAGTGGAAGTGCCCTAGGTTCTGTTGCTTTGTTTTTTAGATGTTTCAGGAAACACCATACACTTCTCCCGAGTGGTTGTTGGCAATTTACATCCCGCCCATCAGCATAACAAGGCTCCCAGTTCTCCATGGCCTGTCCTGCCTTTCTGGATTTTACACTTTTTTCAGATGGCCCTTTTGACCGGGGGGAAGTGAGACTTCATTGTAGTGCAGATTTCCTTTGCAAGCTTGCTTGGTTGGCCAAAAAGGGCGTATGCGTTTTTTCCTGAATATATTCAGGAAAAAACGCATACGCCCTTTTTGGCCAAGTGCATCATTGTGGACGTTCTGCCTCTTTTCCTATGCTTTCAATGCAATTCCAGTCTACCTCCTGAAATCGGTTTCCTGCAATTCTGCCCCGCTTTCAAGTCCTCTTGGCAGCCTTACTTCAGTCTATTTTTGGACGATAGCTGTCATTTATAACTCTGCAGGTTTGTGAATTACAGTGCCCCTGAGCTCCTTTCTTCAACTCGCTTTCTTTTGAGCTGGCCGCAACACCGCAGGATGGCTTCAGGCCCTAATCTGGTTCCGGTACGGCACGCTGAGCCTTTGGTTATTTCCTCTTCCTGGTGGGAAATGAGAGTTAAATTTGCCCGTCCAGACACCTCCAGCTAGTCTCTCATTGGTTCTCGCTATTCCTGTTCATCTTCCGCAGAAATTGCAAACTGGGCCAAACAGGAGGTTAAAGGCGCTGACTCTCCAAGTGGGGAGAGTGTTAGTAAAGGGTCTGGAATGTTGCACCCGAGTACCAGGGGAGGAAAACTGAGACATATTTGAACACGTCTCCCGTTCACATGGTTGATCATACTTGGGTTCCACATGCATGTTTTAGCTGAAGGAAGAATACCTTAAACCGGGAGAGTTGAGACCCGTGGAATGGGTACCATGCAATATGACTTCAAAGGGTCTTCATTTGCTCACCGAACCTCTCCAATCCTATCACTGCTGCGTTTATGCCCCTGTACACATGCTTGATTCTCTTTTGGAGACATAGCAATCCATAGGTTTTAAGATACTTACTAGTCAGGTACATTCTTAGGCGTTTAATATGCGGTGTTGAGTCCATTTCGTTGAGCAAGGAGTAGCTCTTGTCTATTCCATATTTGGCTTAAGGAACTTTATCTGTGCTCATTTCAATCTCTGGTTTTATGCAGCACCCCAACTCACCTTTCCCCTTAAGCAAGCATAAGTTGGTTTTCTAAATTTGAGACCCTGTCCTGTTCTGTAATTCAGTTCCTGTGTAGCCAAGTTTACATTCCGTGTATTACTGATATCTTATGATGTTTCTTTTTCTGTGTGACTTATTTCAGTTAGAATCATCATACCTGAATCCACTCATTGTGCTGCTAAGGGCCTGATGACACAGATTTCATTGCTCAGTGATATTGCTTTGTAAGTAAATACCACAACTTCTTTATCCATTTTTCACTTTCTGCGATGTTGAACTTGTACTGTAAACGAGGTTCTTGTAAACAGAGGCGTTCCAAACTTTGGGGTGGCTGTGTCTTTTTGATTTTAATTTCTCTAAGCTATAGGACCATAAGTGGAAGTGCCCTAGGTTCTGTTGCTTTGTTTTTTAGATGTTTCAGGAAACACCATACACTTCTCCTGAGTGGTTGTTGGTAATTTACATCCCGCCCATCAGCATAACAAGGCTTCCAGTTCTCCATGGCCTGTCCTGCCTTTCTGGATTTTACACTTTTTTCAGATGGCCCTTTTGACCGGGGGGAAGTGAGACTTCATTGTAGTGCAGATTTCCTTTGCAAGCTTGCTTGGTTGGCCAAAAAGGGCGTATGCGTTTTTTCCTGAATATATTCAGGAAAAAACGCATACGCCCTTTTTGGCCAAGTGCATCATTGTGGACGTTCTGCCTCTTTTCCTATGCTTTCAATGCAATTCCAGTCTACCTCCTGAAATCGGTTTCCTGCAATTCTGCCCCGCTTTCAAGTCCTCTTGGCAGCCTTACTTCAGTCTATTTTTGGACGATAGCTGTCATTTATAACTCTGCAGGTTTGTGAATTACAGTGCCCCTGAGCTCCTTTCTTCAACTCGCTTTCTTGTGACCTGGCCGCAACACCGCAGGATGGCTTCAGGCCCTAATCTGGTTCCGGCACGGCACGCTGAGCCTTTGGTTAATTCCTCTTCCTGGTGGGAAATGAGAGTTAAATTTGCCCGTCCAGACACCTCCAGCTAGTCTCTCATTGGTTCTCGCTATTCCTGTTCATCTTCCGCAGAAATTGCAAACTGGGCCAAACAGGAGGTTAAAGACACTGACTCTCCAAGTCGGGAGAGTGTTAGTAAAGCGTCTGGATTGTTGCACCCAACTACCAGGGGAGGAAAACTGAGACATATTTGAACACGTCTCCCGATCACATGGTTGATCATACTCTGGGTTCCACATGCATGTTTTAGCTGAAGGAAGAATACCTTAAACCTGGAGAGTTAAGACCCGTGGAATGGGTACCATGCAATATGACTTCAAAGGGTCTTCATTTGCTCACCGAACCTCTCCAATCCTATCACTGCTGCATTTATGCCCCTGTACACATGCTTGATTCTCTTTCAGAGACTTAGCAATCCATAGCTTTTAAGATACTTAGTAGTCAGGTACATTCTTAGGCGTTTAATATGCGGTGTTGAGTCCATTTCGTTGAGCAAGGAGTAGCTCTTGTCTATTCCATATTTGGCTTAAGGAACTTTATCTGTGCTCATTTCAATCTCTGGTTTTATGCAGCACCCCAACTCACCTTTACCCTTAAGCAAGCATAAGTTGGTTTTCTAAATTTGAGACCCTGTTCTGTTCTGTAATTCAGTTCCTGTGTAGCCAAGTTTACATTCCGTGTATTACTGATATCTTATGATGTTTCTTTTTCTGTGTGACTTACTTCAGTTAGAATCATCATACCTGAATCCACTCATTGTGCTGCTAAGGGCCTGATGACACAGATTTCATTGCTGAGTGATATTGCTTTGTAAGTAAATACCACAACTTCTTTATCCATTTTTCACTTTCTGCGATGTTGAACTTGTACTGTAAACGAGGTTCTTGTAAACAGAGCCGTTCCAAACTTTGGGGTGGCTGTGTCTTTTTGATTTTAATTTCCCTAAGCTATAGGACCATAAGTGGAAGTGCCCTAGGTTCTGTTGCTTTGTTTTTTAGATGTTTCAGGAAACACCATACACTTCTCCCGAGTGGTTGTTGGCAATTTACATCCCGCCCATCAGCATAACAAGGCTCCCAGTTCTCCATGGCCTGTTGCCTTTCTGGATTTTACACTTTTTTCAGATGGCCCTTTTGACCGGGGGGAAGTGAGACTTCATTGTAGTGCAGATTTCCTTTGCAAGCTTGCTTGGTTGGCCAAAAAGGGCGTATGCGTTTTTTCCTGAATATATTCAGGAAAAAACGCATACGCCCTTTTTGGCCAAGTGCATCATTGTGGACGTTCTGCCTCTTTTCCTATGCTTTCAATGCAATTCCAGTCTACCTCCTGAAATTGGTTTCCTGCAATTCTGCCCCGCTTTCAAGTCCTCTTGGCAGCCTTACTTCAGTCTATTTTTGGACGATAGCTGTCATTTATAACTCTGCAGGTTTGTGAATTACAGTGCCCCTGAGCTCCTTTCTTCAACTCGCTTTCTTTTGAGCTGGCCGCAACACCGCAGGATGGCTTCAGGCCCTAATCTGGTTCCGGTACGGCACGCTGAGCCTTTGGTTATTTCCTCTTCCTGGTGGGAAATGAGAGTTAAATTTGCCCGTCCAGACACCTCCAGCTAACCTCTCATTGGTTCTCGCTATTCCTGTTCATCTTCCGCAGAAATTGCAAACTGGGCCAAACAGGAGGTTAAAGGCACTGACTCTCCAAGTGGGGAGAGTGTTAGTAAAGCGTCTGGAATGTTGCACCCGAGTACCAGGGGAGGAAAACTGAGACATATTTGAACACGTCTCCCGTTCACATGGTTGATCATACTTGGGTTCCACATGCATGTTTTAGCTGAAGGAAGAATACCTTAAACCTGGAGAGTTGAGACCCGTGGAATGGGTACCATGCAATATGACTTCAAAGGGTCTTCATTTGCTCACCGAACCTCTCCAATCCTATCACTGCTGCGTTTATGCCCCTGTACACATGCTTGATTCTCTTTTGGAGACATAGCAATCCATAGGTTTTACGATACTTACTAGTCAGGTACATTCTTAGGCGTTTAATATGCGGTGTTGAGTCCATTTCGTTGAGCAAGGAGTAGCTCTTGTCTATTCCATATTTGACTTAAGGAACTTTATCTGTGCTCATTTCAATCTCTGGTTTTATGCAGCACCCCAACTCACCTTTACCCTTAAGCAAGCATAAGTTGGTTTTCTAAATTTGAGACCCTGTTCTGTTCTGTAATTCAGTTCCTGTGTAGCCAAGATTACATTCCGTGTATTACTAATATCTTATGATGTTTCTTTTTCTGTGTGACTTATTTCAGTTAGAATCATCATACCTGAATCCACTCATTGTGATGCTACGGGCCTAATGACATAGATTTCATTGCTGAATGATATTGCTTTGTAAGTAAATACCACAACTTCTTTATCCATTTTTCACTTTCTGCGATGTTGAACTTGTACTGTAAACGAGGTTCTTGTAAACAGAGGCGTCCCAAACTTTGGGGTGGCTGTGTCTTTTTGATTTTAATTTCCCTAAGCTATAGGACCATAAGTGGCAGTGCCCTAGGCTCTGATGCTTTGTTTTTTAGATGTTTCAGGAAACACCATACACTTCTCCCAAGTGTCTGTTGGCAATTTACATCCCGCCCATCAGCATAACAAGGCTCCCAGTTCTCCATGGCCTGTCCTGCCTTTCTGGATTTTACACTTTTTTCAGATGGCCCTTTTGACCGGGGGGAAGTGAGACTTCATTGTAGTGCAGATTTCCTTTGCAAGCTTGCTTGGTTGGCCAAAAAGGGCGTATGCGTTTTTTCCTGAATATATTCAGGAAAAAACGCATACGCCCTTTTTGGCTAAGTGCATCATTGTGGACGTTCTGCCTCTTTTCCTATGCTTTCAATGCAATTTCAGTCTACCTCCTGAAATCGGTTTCCTGCAATTCTGCCCCGCATTCAAGTCCTCTTGGCAGCCTTACTTCAGTCTATTTTTGGACGATAGCTGTCATTTATAACTCTGCAGGTTTGTGAATTACAGTGCCCCTGAGCTCCTTTCTTCAACTCGCTTTCTTGTGACCTGGCCGCAACACCGCAGGATGGCTTCAGGCCCTAATCTGGTTCCAGACCGGCATGCTGAGCCTTTGGTTAATTCCTCTTCCTGGTGGGAAATGAGAGTTAAATTTGCCCGTCCAGACACCTCCAGCTAGCCTCTCATTGGTTCTCGCTATTCCTGTTCATCTTCCTCAGAAATTGCAAACTGGGCCAAACAGGAGGTTAAAGGGACTGACTCTCCAAGTGGGGAGAGTGTTAGTAAAGCGTCTGGAATGTTGCACCCGAGTCCCAGGGGAGGAAAACTGAGACATATTTGAACACGTCTCCCGATCACATGGTTGATCATACTCTAGGTTCCACATGCATGTTTTAGCTGAAGGAAGAATACCTTAAACCTGGGTAGTTGAAACCCTTGGAATGGGTACCATGCAATATGACTTCAAAGGGTCTTCATTTGCTCACCGAACCTCTCCAATCCTATCACTGCTGCGTTTATGCCCCTGTACACATGCTTGATTCTCTTTCGGAGACATAGCAATCCATAGGTTTTAAGATACTTACAAGTCAGGTACATTCTTAGGCGTTTAATATGCGGTGTTGAGTCCATTTCGTTGAGCAAGGAGTAGCTCTTGTCTATTCCATATTTGGCTTAAGGAACTTTATCTGTGCTCATTTCAATCTCTGGTTTTATGCAGCACCCCAACTCACCTTTCCCCTTAAGCAAGAATAAGTTGGTTGTCTAAATTTGAGACCCTGTTCTGTTCTGTAATTCAGTTCCTGTGTAGCCAAGTTTACATTCCGTGTATTACTGTTACCTTACGATGTTTCTTTTTCTGTGTGACTTATTTCAGTTAGAATCATCATACCTGAATCCACTCATTGTGCTGCTAAGGGCCTGATGACACAGATTTCATTGCTGAGTGATACTGCATTGTACGTAAGTACCACAAGTTCTTTATCCATTTTTCACTTTCTGTGATATTGAACTTGTACGGTAAACGAGGTTCTTGTAAACGGAGGCGTCCCAAACTTTGAGGTGGCTGTGTCTTTTTGATTTTAATTTCCCTAAGCTATAGGACCATAAGTGGAAGTGCCCTAGGCTCTGTTGCTTTGTTTTTTAGATGTTTCAGGAAACACCATACACTTCTCCCGAGTGGTTGTTGGCAATTTACATCCCGCCCATCAGCATAACAAGGCTCCCAGTTCTCCATGGCCTGTCCTGCCTTTCTGGATTTTACACTTTTTTCAGATGGCCCTTTTGACCGGGGGGAAGTGAGACTTCATTGTAGTGCAGATTTCCTTTGCAAGCTTGCTTGGTTGGCCAAAAAGGGCGTATGCGTTTTTTCCTGAATATATTCAGGAAAAAACGCATACGCCCTTTTTGGCCAAGTGCATCATTGTGGACGTTCTGCCTCTTTTCCTATGCTTTCAATGCAATTCCAGTCTACCTCCTGAAATCGGTTTCCTGCAATTCTGCCCCGCTTTCAAGTCCTCTTGGCAGCCTTACTTCAGTCTATTTTTGGACGATAGCTGTCATTTATAACTCTGCAGGTTTGTGAATTACAGTGCCCCTGAGCTCGTTTCTTCAACTCGCTTTCTTGTGACCTGGCCGCAACACCGCAGTATGGCTTCAGGCACTAATATGGTTCTGGCACGGCACGCTGAGCCTTTGGTTAATTCCTCTTCCTGGTGGGAAATGAGAGTTAAATTTGCCCGTCCAGACACCTCCAGCTAGTCTCTCATTGGTTCTCGCTATTCCTGTTCATCTTCCGCAGAAATTGCAAACTGGGCCAAACAGGAGGTTAAAGACGCTGACTCTCCAAGTCGGGAGAGTGTTAGTAAAGCGTCTGGATTGTTGCACCGGAGTACCAGGGGAGGAAAACTGAGACATATTTGAACACGTCTCCCGATCACATGGTTGATCATACTCTGGGTTCCACATGCATGTTTTAGCTGAAGGAAGAATACCTTAAACCTGGAGAGTTGAGACCCGTGTAATGGGTACCATGCAATATGACTTCAAAGGGTCTTCATTTGCTCACCGAACCTCTCCAATCCTATCACTGCTGCGTTTATGCCCCTGTACACATGCTTGATTCTCTTTCGGAGACATAGCAATCCATAGGTTTTAAGATACTTACTAGTCGGGTACATTCTTAGGCGTTTAATATGCGGTGTTGAGTCCATTTCGTTGAGCAAGGAGTAGCTCTTGTCTATTCCATATTTGACTTAAGGAACTTTATCTGTGCTCATTTCAATCTCTGGTTTTATGCAGCAACCCAACTCACCTTTCCCCTTAAGCAAGCATAAGTTGGTTTTCTAAATTTCAGAACCTGTTCTGTTTTGGAATTCAGTTCCTGTGTAGCCAAGTTTACATTCCGTGTATTAGTGATATCTTATGATGTTTCTTTTTCTGTGTGACTTATTTCAGTTAGAATCATCGTACCTGAATCCACTCATTATGCTGCTACGGGCCTGATGACATAGATTTCATTGCTGAGTGATACTGCGTTGTAAGTAAATACTACAAGTTCTTTATCCATTTTTCACTTTCTGCGATGTTGATCTTGTACTGTAAACGAGGTTCTTGTAAACAGAGGCGTCCCAAACTTTGGGGTGGCTGTGTCTTTTTTATTTTAATTTCCCTAAGCTATAGGACCATAAGTGGCAGTGCCCTAGGCTCTGTTGCTTTGTTTTTTAGATGTTTCAGGAAACACCATACACTTCTCCGGAGTGTCTGTTGGCAATTTACATCCCGCCCATCAGCATAACAAGGCTCCCAGTTCTCCATGGCCTGTCCTGCCTTTCTGGATTTTACACTTTTTTCAGATGGCCCTTTTGACCGGGGGGAAGTGAGACTTCATTGTAGTGCAGATTTCCTTTGCAAGCTTGCTTGGTTGGCCAAAAAGGGCGTATGCGTTTTTTCCTGAATATATTCAGGAAAAAACGCATACGCCCTTTTTGGCCAAGTGCATCATTGTGGACGTTCTGCCTCTTTTCCTATGCTTTCAATGCAATTCCAGTCTACCTCCTGAAATCGATTTCCTGCAATTCTGCCCCGCTTTCAAGTCCTCTTGGCAGGCTTACTTCAGTCTATTTTTGGACGATAGCTGTCATTTATAACTCTGCAGGTTTGTGAATTACAGTGCCCCTGAGCTCCTTTCTTCAACTCGCTTTCTTGTGAGCTGGCCGCAACACCGCAGGATGGCTTCAGGCCCTAATCTGCTACCGGCACGGCACGCTGAGCCTTTGGTTATTTCCTCTTCCTGGTGGGAAATGAGAGTTAAATTTGCCCGTCCAGACACCTCCAGCTAGTCTCTCATTGGTTCTCGCTATTCCTGTTCATCTTCCGCAGAAATTGCAAACTGGGCCAAACAGGAGGTTAAAGGCGCTGACTCTCCAAGTGGGGAGAGTGTTAGTAAAGCGTCTGGAATGTTGCACCCGAGTACCAGGGGAGGAAAACTGAGACACATTTGAACACGTCTCCCGTTCACATGGTTGATCATACTTGGGTTCCACATGCATGTTTTAGCTGAAGGAAGAATACCTTAAACCTGGAGAGTTAAGACCCGTGGAATGGGTACCATGCAATATGACTTCAAAGGGTCTTCATTTGCTCACCGAACCTCTCCAATCCTATCACTGCTGCATTTATGCCCCTGTACACATACTTGATTCTCTTTCGGAGACTTAGCAATCCATAGCTTTTAAGATACTTAGTAGTCAGGTACATTCTTAGGCGTTTAATATGCGGTGTTGAGTCCATTTCGTTGAGCAAGGAGTAGCTCTTGTCTATTCCATATTTGGCTTAAGGAACTTTATCTGTGCTCATTTCAATCTCTGGTTTTATGCAGCACCCCAACTCACCTTTACCCTTAAGCAAGCATAAGTTGGTTTTCTAAATTTGAGACCCTGTTCTGTTCTGTAATTCAGTTCCTGTGTAGCCAAGTTTACATTCCGTGTATTACTGATATCTTATGATGTTTCTTTTTCTGTGTGACTTACTTCAGTTAGAATCATCATACCTGAATCCACTCATTGTGCTGCTAAGGGCCTGATGACACAGATTTCATTGCTGAGTGATATTGCTTTGTAAGTAAATACCACAACTTCTTTATCCATTTTTCACTTTCTGCGATGTTGAACTTGTACTGTAAACGAGGTTCTTGTAAACAGAGCCGTTCCAAACTTTGGGGTGGCTGTGTCTTTTTGATTTTAATTTCCCTAAGCTATAGGACCATAAGTGGAAGTGCCCTAGGTTCTGTTGCTTTGTTTTTTAGATGTTTCAGGAAACACCATACACTTCTCCCGAGTGGTTGTTGGCAATTTACATCCCGCCCATCAGCATAACAAGGCTCCCAGTTCTCCATGGCCTGTCCTGCCTTTCTGGATTTTACACTTTTTTCAGATGGCCCTTTTGACCGGGGGGAAGTGAGACTTCATTGTAGTGCAGATTTCCTTTGCAAGCTTGCTTGGTTGGCCAAAAAGGGCGTATGCGTTTTTTCCTGAATATATTCAGGAAAAAACGCATACGCCCTTTTTGGCCAAGTGCATCATTGTGGACGTTCTGCCTCTTTTCCTATGCTTTCAATGCAATTCCAGTCTACCTCCTGAAATCGGTTTCCTGCAATTCTGCCCCGCTTTCAAGTCCTCTTGGCAGCCTTACTTCAGTCTATTTTTGGACGATAGCTGTCATTTATAACTCTGCAGGTTTGTGAATTACAGTGCCCCTGAGCTCCTTTCTTCAACTCGCTTTCTTTTGAGCTGGCCGCAACACCGCAGGATGGCTTCAGGCCCTAATCTGGTTCCGGTACGGCACGCTGAGCCTTTGGTTATTTCCTCTTCCTGGTGGGAAATGAGAGTTAAATTTGCCCGTCCAGACACCTCCAGCTAACCTCTCATTGGTTCTCGCTATTCCTGTTCATCTTCCGCAGAAATTGCAAACTGGGCCAAACAGGAGGTTAAAGGTGCTGACTCTCCAAGTGGGGAGAGTGTAAGTAAAGCGTCTGGAATGTTGCACCCGAGTACCAGGGGAGGAAAACTGAGACATATTTGAACACGTCTCCCGTTCACATGGTTGATCATACTTGGGTTCCACATGCATGTTTTAGCTGAAGGAAGAATACCTTAAACCTGGAGAGTTGAGACCCGTGGAATGGGTACCATGCAATATGACTTCAAAGGGTCTTCATTTGCTCACCGAACCTCTCCAATCCTATCACTGCTGCGTTTATGCCCCTGTACAAATGCTTGATTCTCTTTTGGAGACATAGCAATCCATAGGTTTTACGATACTTACTAGTCAGGTACATTCTTAGGCGTTTAATATGCGGTGTTGAGTCCATTTCGTTGAGCAAGGAGTAGCTCTTGTCTATTCCATATTTGACTTAAGGAACTTTATCTGTGCTCATTTCAATCTCTGGTTTTATGCAGCACCCCAACTCACCTTTACCCTTAAGCAAGCATAAGTTGGTTTTCTAAATTTGAGACCCTGTTCTGTTCTGTAATTCAGTTCCTGTGTAGCCAAGATTACATTCCGTGTATTACTAATATCTTATGATGTTTCTTTTTCTGTGTGACTTATTTCAGTTAGAATCATCATACCTGAATCCACTCATTGTGATGCTACGGGCCTAATGACATAGATTTCATTGCTGAATGATATTGCTTTGTAAGTAAATACCACAACTTCTTTATCCATTTTTCACTTTCTGCGATGTTGAACTTGTACTGTAAACGAGGTTCTTGTAAACAGAGGCGTCCCAAACTTTGGGGTGGCTGTGTCTTTTTGATTTTAATTTCCCTAAGCTATAGGACCATAAGTGGCAGTGCCCTAGGCTCTGTTGCTTTGTTTTTTAGATGTTTCAGGAAACACCATACACTTCTCCCAAGTGTCTGTTGGCAATTTACATCCCGCCCATCAGCATAACAAGGCTCCCAGTTCTCCATGGCCTGTCCTGCCTTTCTGGATTTTACACTTTTTTCAGATGGCCCTTTTGACGGGGGGAAGTGAGACTATATTGTAGTGCAGATTTCCTTTGCAAGCTTGCTTGGTTGGCCAAAAAGGGCGTATGCGTTTTTTCCTGAATATATTCAGGAAAAAACGCATACGCCCTTTTTGGCCAAGTGCATCATTGTGGACGTTCTGCCTCTTTTCCTATGCTTTCAATGCAATTTCAGTCTACCTCCTGAAATCGGTTTCCTGCAATTCTACCCCGCATTCAAGTCCTCTTGGCAGCCTTACTTCAGTCTATTTTTGGACGATAGCTGTCATTTATAACTCTGCAGGTTTGTGAATTACAGTGCCCCTGAGCTCCTTTCTTCAACTCGCTTTCTTGTGACCTGGCCGCAACACCGCAGGATGGCTTCAGGCCCTAATCTGGTTCTGGACCGGCATGCTGAGCCTTTGGTTAATTCCTCTTCCTGGTGGGAAATGAGAGTTAAATTTGCCCGTCCAGACACCTCCAGCTAGCCTCTCATTGGTTCTCGCTATTCCTGTTCATCTTCCTCAGAAATTGCAAACTGGGCCAAACAGGAGGTTAAAGGGACTGACTCTCCAAGTGGGGAGAGTGTTAGTAAAGCATCTGGAATGTTGCACCCGAGTACCAGGGGAGGAAAACTGAGACATATTTGAACACGTCTCCCGATCACATGGTTGATCATACTCTAGGTTCCACATGCATGTTTTAGCTGAAGGAAGAATACCTTAAACCTGGGTAGTTGAAACCCTTGGAATGGGTACCATGCAATATGACTTCAAAGGGTCTTCATTTGCTCACCGAACCTCTCCAATCCTATCACTGCTGCGTTTATGCCCCTGTACACATGCTTGATTCTCTTTCGGAGACATAGCAATCCATAGGTTTTAAGATACTTACAAGTCAGGTACATTCTTAGGCGTTTAATATGCGGTGTTGAGTCCATTTCGTTGAGCAAGGAGTAGCTCTTGTCTATTCCATATTTGGCTTAAGGAACTTTATCTGTGCTCATTTCAATCTCTGGTTTTATGCAGCACCCCAACTCACCTTTCCCCTTAAGCAAGAATAAGTTGGTTGTCTAAATTTGAGACCCTGTTCTGTTCTGTAATTCAGTTCCTGTGTAGCCAAGTTTACATTCCGTGTATTACTGTTACCTTACGATGTTTCTTTTTCTGTGTGACTTATTTCAGTTAGAATCATCATACCTGAATCCACTGATTGTGCTGCTAAGGGCCTGATGACACAGATTTCATTGCTGAGTGATACTGCATTGTACGTAAGTACCACAAGTTCTTTATCCATTTTTCACTTTCTGTGATATTGAACTTGTACGGTAAACGAGGTTCTTGTAAACGGAGGCGTCCCAAACTTTGGGGTGGCTGTGTCTTTTTGATTTTAATTTCCCTAAGCTATAGGACCATAAGTGGAAGTGCCCTAGGCTCTGTTGCTTTGTTTTTTAGATGTTTCAGGAAACACCATACACTTCTCCCGAGTGGTTGTTGGCAATTTACATCCCGCCCATCAGCATAACAAGGCTCCCAGTTCTCCATGGCCTGTCCTGCCTTTCTGGATTTTACACTTTTTTCAGATGGCCCTTTTGACCGGGGGGAAGTGAGACTTCATTGTAGTGCAGATTTCCTTTGCAAGCTTGCTTGGTTGGCCAAAAAGGGCGTATGCGTTTTTTCCTGAATATATTCAGGAAGAAACGCATACGCCCTTTTTGGCCAAGTGCATCATTGTGGACGTTCTGCCTCTTTTCCTATGCTTTCAATGCAATTCCAGTCTACCTCCTGAAATCGGTTTCCTGCAATTCTGCCCCGCTTTCAAGTCCTCTTGGCAGCCTTACTTCAGTCTATTTTTGGACGATAGCTGTCATTTATAACTCTGCAGGTTTGTGAATTACAGTGCCCCTGAGCTCGTTTCTTCAACTCGCTTTCTTGTGACCTGGCCGCAACACCGCAGTATGGCTTCAGGCCCTAATATGGTTCTGGCACGGCACGCTGAGCCTTTGGTTAATTCCTCTTCCTGGTGGGAAATGAGAGTTAAATTTGCCCGTCCAGACACCTCCAGCTAGTCTCTCATTGGTTCTCGCTATTCCTGTTCATCTTCCGCAGAAATTGCAAACTGGGCCAAACAGGAGGTTAAAGGTGCTGACTCTCCAAGTGGGGAGAGTGTAAGTAAAGCGTCTGGAATGTTGCACCCGAGTACCAGGGGAAGAAAACTGAGACATATTTGAACACGTCTCCTGTTCACATGGTTGATCATACTTGGGTTCCACATGCATGTTTAAGCTGAAGGAAGAATACCTTAAACCTGGAGAGTTAAGACCCGTGTAATGGGTACCATGCAATATGTCTTCAAAGGGCCTTCATTTGCTCACCGAACCTCTCCAATCCTATCACTGCTGCGTTTATGCCCCTGTATACATGCTTGATTCTCTTTCGGAGACATAGCAATCCATAGGTTTTAAGATACTTACTAGTCAGGTACATTCTTAGGCGTTTAATATGCGATGTTGAGTCCATTTCGTTGAGCAAGGAGTAGCTCTTGTCTATTCCATATTTGACTTAAGGAACTTTATCTGTGCTCATTTCAATCTCTGGTTTTATGCAGCACCCCAACTCACCTTTACCCTTAAGCAAGCATAAGTTGGTTTTCTAAATTTGAGACCCTGTTCTGTTCTGTAATTCAGTTCCTGTGTAGCCAAGTTTACATTCTGTGTATTACTGATATCTTATGATGTTTCTTTTTCTGTGTGACTTACTTCAGTTAGAATCATCATACCTGAATCCACTCATTGTGCTGCTAAGGGCCTGATGACACAGATTTCATTGCTGAGTGATATTGCTTTGTAAGTAAATACCACAACTTCTTTATCCATTTTTCACTTTCTGCGATGTTGAACTTGTACTGTAAACGAGGTTCTTGTAAACAGAGCCGTTCCAAACATTGGGGTGGCTGTGTCTTTTTGATTTTAATTTCCCTAAGCTATAGGACCATAAGTGGAAGTGCCCTAGGTTCTGTTGCTTTGTTTTTTAGATGTTTCAGGAAACACCATACACTTCTCCCCAGTGGTTGTTGGCAATTTAAATCCCGCCCATCAGCATAACAAGGCTCCCAGTTCTCCATGGCCTGTCCTGCCTTTCTGGATTTTACACTTTTTTCAGATGGCCCTTTTGACGGGGGGGAAGTGAGACTTCATTGTAGTGCAGATTTCCTTTGCAAGCTTGCTTGGTTGGCCAAAAAGGGCGTATGCGTTTTTTCCTGAATATATTCAGGAAAAAATGCATACGCCCTTTTTGGCCAAGTGCATCATTGTGGACGTTCTGCCTCTTTTCCTATGCTTTCAATGCAATTCCAGTCTACCTCCTGAAATCGGTTTCCTGCAATTCTGCCCCGCTTTCAAGTCCTCTTGGCAGCCTTACTTCAGTCTATTTTTGGACGATAGCTGTCATTTATAACTCTGCAGGTTTGTGAATTACAGTGCCCCTGAGCTCCTTTCTTCAACTCGCTTTCTTGTGACCTGGCCGCAACACCGCAGGATGGCTTCAGGCCCTAATCTGGTTCCGGTACGGCACGCTGAGCCTTTCGTTATTTCCTCTTCCTGGTGGGAAATGAGAGTTAAATTTGCCCGTCCAGACACCTCCAGCTAGCCTCTCATTGGTTCTCGCTATTCCTGTTCATCTTCCGCAGAAATTGCAAACTGGGCCAAACAGGAGGTTAAAGGCGCTGACTCTCCAAGTGGGGAGAGTGTTAGTAAAGCGTCTGGAATGTTGCACCCGAGTACCAGGGGAGGAAAACTGAGACATATTTGAACACGTCTCCCGTTCACATGGTTGATCATACTTGGGTTCCACATGCATGTTTTAGCTGAAGGAAGAATACCTTAAACCTGGAGAGTTGAGACCCGTGTAATGGGTACCATGCAATATGACTTCAAAGGGTCTTCATTTGCTCACCGAACCTCTCCAATCCTATCACTGCTGCGTTTATGCCCCTGTACACATGCTTGATTCTCTTTTGGAGACATAGCAATCCATAGGTTTTACGATACTTACTAGTCAGGTACATTCTTAGGCGTTTAATATGCGGTATTGAGTCCATTTCGTTGAGCAAGGAGTAGCTCTTGTCTATTCCATATTTGACTTAAGGAACTTTATCTGTGCTCAATTCAATCTCTGGTTTTATGCAGCACCCCAACTCACCTTTACCCTTAAGCAAGCATAAGTTGGTTTTCTAAATTTGAGACCCTGTTCTGTTCTGTAATTCAGTTCCTGTGTAGCCAAGTTTACATTCCGTATATTACTGATATCTTATGATGTTTCTTTTTCTGTGTGACTTATTTCAGTTAGAATCATCATACCTGAATCCACTCATTGTGATGCTAAGGACCTGATGACATAGATTTCATTGCTGAGTGATATTGCTTTGTAAGTAAATACCACAACTTCTTTATCCATTTTTCACTTTCTGCGATGTTGTACTTGTACTGTATACGAGGTTCTTGTAAACAGAGCCGTTCCAAACTTTGGGGTGGCTGTGTCTTTTTGATTTTAATTTCCCTAAGCTATAGGACCATAAGTGGAAGTGCCCTAGGCTCTGTTGCTTTGTTTTTTAGATGTTTCAGGAAACACCATACACTTCTCCCGAGTGTCTGTTGGCAATTTACATCCCGCCCATCAGCATAACAAGGCTCCCAGTTCTCCATGGCCTGTCCTGCCTTTCTGGATTTTACACTTTTTTCAGATGGCCCTTTTGACCGGGGGGAAGTGAGACTTCATTGTAGTGCAGATTTCCTTTGCAAGCTTGCTTGGTTGGCCAAAAAGGGCGTATGCGTTTTTTCCTGAATATATTCAGGAAAAAACGCATACGCCCTTTTTGGCCAAGTGCATCATTGTGGACGTTCTGCCTCTTTTCCTATGCTTTCAGTGCAATTCCAGTCTACCTCCTGAATACGGTTGCCTGCAATTCTGCCCCGCTTTCAAGTCCTCTTGGCAGCCTTACTTCAGTATATTTTTGGACGATAGCTGTCATTTATAACTCTGCAGGTTTGTGAATTACAGTGCCCCTGAGCTCCTTTCCTACAACTCGCTTTCTTTTGAGCTGGCCGCAACACCGCAGGATGGCTTCAGGCCCTAATCTGGTTCCGGTACGGCATGCTGAGCCTTTGGTTATTTCCTCTTCCTGGTGGGAAATGAGAGTTAAATTTGCCCGTCCAGACACCTCCAGATAGCCTCTCATTGGTTCTCGCTATTCCTGTTCATCTTCCGCAGAAATTGCAAACTGGGCCAAACAGGAGGTTAAAAGCGCTGACTCTCCAAGTGGGGAGAGTGTTAGTAAAGCATCTGGAATGTTGCACCCGAGTACCAGGGGAGGAAAACTGAGACATATTTGAACACGTCTCCCGTTCACATGGTTGATCATACTTGGGTTCCACAAGCATGTTTTAGCTGAAGGAAGAATACCTTAAACCTGGAGAGTTGAGACCCGTGTAATGGGTACCATGCAATATGACTTCAAAGGGTCTTCATTTGCTCACCGAACCTCTCCAATCCTATCACTGCTGCGTTTATGCCCCTGTACACATGCTTGATTCTCTTTCGGAGACATAGCAATCCATAGGTTTTACGATACTTACTAGTCAGGTACATTCTTAGGCGTTTAATATGCGGTGTTGAGTCCATTTCGTTGAGCAAGGAGTAGCTCTTGTCTATTCCATATTTGACTTAAGGAACTTTATCTGTGCTCATTTCAATCTCTGGTTTTATGCAGCACCCCAACTCACCTTTACCCTTAAGCAAGCATAAGTTGGTTTTCTAAATTTGAGACCCTGTTCTGTTCTGTAATTCAGTTCCTGTGTAGCCAAGTTTACATTCCGTGTATTAGTGATATCTTATGATGTTTCTTTTTCTGTGTGACTTATTTCAGTTAGAATCATCATACCTGAATCCACTCATTGTGATGCTAAGGCCCTGATGACATAGATTTCATTGCTGAGTGATATTGCTTTGTAAGTAAATACCACAACTTCTTTATCCATTTTTCACTTTCTGCGATGTTGAACTTGTACTGTAAACGAGGTTCTTGTAAAGAGAGGCTTCCCAAACTTTGGGGTGGCTGTGTCTTTTTGATTTTAATTTCCCTAAGCTATAGGACCATAAGTGGCAGTGCCCTAGGCTCTGTTGCTTTGTTTTTTAGATGTTTCAGGAAACACCATACACTTCTCCCGAGTGTCTGTTGGCAATTTCCATCCCGCCCATCAGCATAACAAGGCTCCCAGTTCTCCATGGCCTGTCCTGCCTTTCTGGATTTTACACTTTTTTCAGATGGCCCTTTTGACCGGGGGGAAGTGAGACTTCATTGTAGTGCAGATTTCCTTTGCAAGCTTGCTTAGTTGGCCAAAAAGGGCGTATGCGTTTTTTCCTGAAAATATTCAGGAAAAAACGCATACGCCCTTTTTGGCCAAGTGCATCATTGTGGACGTTCTGCCTCTTTTCCTATGCTTTCAATGCAATTCCAGTCTACCTCCTGAAATCGGTTTCCTGCAATTCTGCCCTGCTTTCAAGTCCTCTTGGCAGCCTTACTTCAGTCTCTTTTTGGACGATAGCTGTCATTTATAACTCTGCAGGTTTGTGAATTACAGTGCCCCTGAGCTCCTTTCTTCAACTCGCTTTCTTGTGAGCTGGCCGCAACACCGCAGGATGGCTTCAGGCCATAATCTGGTTCCGGCCCGGCATGCTGAGCCTTTGGTTAATTCCTCTTCCTGGTGGGAAATGAGAGTTAAATTTGCCCGTCCAGACACCTCCAGCTAGCCTCTCATTGGTTCTCGCTATTCCTGTTCATCATCCGCAGAAATTGCAAAGTGGGCCAAACAGGAGGTTAAAGGCGCTGACTCTCCAAGTGGGGAGAGTGTTAGTAAAGCGTCTGGAATGTTGCACCCGAGTACCAGGGGAGGAAAACTGAGACATATTTGAACACGTCTCCCGATCACATGGTTGATCATACTCTAGGTTCCACATGCATGTTTTAGCTGAAGGAAGAATACCTTAAACCTGGGTAGTTGAAACCCGTGGAATGGGTACCATGCAATATGACTTCAAAGGGTCTTCATTTGCTCACCGAACCTCTCCAATCCTATCACTGCTGCGTTTATGCCCCTGTACACATGCTTGATTCTCTTTCGGAGACATAGCAATCCATAGGTTTTAAGATACTTACTAGTCAGGTACATTCTTAGGCGTTTAATATGCGGTGTTGAGTCCATTTCGTTGAGCAAGGAGTAGCTCTTGTCTATTCCATATTTGACTTAAGGAACTTTATCTGTGCTCATTTCAATCTCTGGTTTTATGCAGCACCCCAACTCACCTTTACCCTTAAGCAAGCATAAGTTGGTTTTCTAAATTTGAGACCCTGTTCTGTTCTGTAATTCAGTTCCTGTGTAGCCAAGTTTACATTCCGTGTATTACTGATATCTTATGATG
The DNA here is from genome assembly GCF_951394435.1 of Stenella coeruleoalba. Taxonomy (NCBI): domain Eukaryota; kingdom Metazoa; phylum Chordata; class Mammalia; order Artiodactyla; family Delphinidae; genus Stenella; species Stenella coeruleoalba. Next base: position 1,532,425 of record NW_027646280.1, read on the forward strand.
TTTCTTTTTCTGTGTGACTTACTTTAGTTAGAATCATCATACCTGAATCCACTCATTGTGCTGCTAAGGGCCTGATGACACAGATTTCATTGCTGAGTGATATTGCTTTGTAAGTAAATACCACAACTTCTTTATCCATTTTTCACTTTCTGCGATGTTGAACTTGTACTGTAAACGAGTTTCTTGTAAACAGAGCCGTTCCAAACTTTGGGGTGGCTGTGTCTTTTTGAGTTTAATTTCCCTAAGCTATAGGACCATAAGTGGAAGTGCCCTAGGTTCTGTTGCTTTGTTTTTTAGATGTTTCAGGAAACACCATACACTTCTCCCGAGTGGTTGTTGGCAATTTACATCCCGCCCATCAGCATAACAAGGCTCCCAGTTCTCCATGGCCTGTCCTGCCTTTCTGGATTTTACACTATTTTCAGATGGCCCTTTTGACCGGGGGGAAGTGAGACTTCATTGTAGTGCAGATTTCCTTTGCAAGCTTGCTTGGTTGGCCAAAAAGGGCGTATGCGTTTTTTCCTGAATATATTCAGGAAAAAACGCATACGCCCTTTTTGGCCAAGTGCATCATTGTGGACGTTCTGCCTCTTTTCCTATGCTTTCAATGCAATTCCAGTCTACCTCCTGAAATCGGTTTCCTGCAATTCTGCCCTGCTTTCAAGTCCTCTTGGCAGCCTTACTTCAGTGTATTTTTGGACGATAGCTGTCATTTATAACTCTGCAGGTTTGTGAATTACAGTGCCCCTGAGCTCCTTTCTTCAACTCGCTTTCTTGTGACCTGGCCGCAACACCGCAGGATGGCTTCAGGCCATAATCTGGTTCCGGCCCGGCATGCTGAGCCTTTGGTTAATTCCTCTTCCTGGTGGGAAATGAGAGTTAAATTTGCCCGTCCAGACACCTCCAGCTAGCCTCTCATTGGTTCTCGCTATTCCTGTTCATCTTCCGCAGAAATTGCAAACTGTGCCAAACAGGAGTTTAAAGGCGCTGACTCTCCAAGTGGGGAGAGTGTTAGTAAAGCGTCTGGAATGTTGCACCCGAGTACCAGGGGAGGAAAACTGGGACATATTTGAACACGTCTCCCGATCACATGGTTGATCATACTCGGGGTTCCACATGCATGTTTTAGCTGAAGGAAGAATACCTTAAACCTGGGTAGTTGAAACCCGTGGAATGGGTACCATGCAATATGACTTCAAAGGGTCTTCATTTGCTCACCGAACCTCTCCAATCCTATCACTGCTGCGTTTATGCCCCTGTACACATGCTTGATTCTCTTTCGGAGACATAGCAATCCATAGGTTTTAAGATACTTACTAGTCAGGTACATTCCTAGGCGTTTAATATGCGGTGTTGAGTCCATTTCGTTGAGCAAGGAGTAGCTCTTGTCTATTCCATATTTGACTTAAGGAACTTTATCTGTGCTCATTTCAATCTCTGCTTTTATGCAGCACCCCAACTCACCTTTACCCTTAAGCAAGCATAAGTTGGTTTTCTAAATTTGAGACCCTGTTCTGTTCTGTAATTCAGTTCCTGTGTAGCCAAGTTTACATTCCGTGTATTACTGATATCTTATGATGTTTCTTTTTCTGTGTGATTTATTTCAGTTAGAATCACCATACCCGAATCCACTCATTATGCTGCTACGGGCCTGGTGACATAGATTTCATTGCTGAGTGATACTGCATTGTACGTAAGTACCACAAGTTCTTTATCCATTTTTCACTTTCTGCGATGTTGAACTTGTACTGTAAACGAGGTTCTTGTAAACAGAGCCGTTCCAAACTTTGGGGTGGCTCTGTCTTTTTGATTTTAATTTCCCTAAGCTATAGGACCATAAGTGGAAGTGCCCTAGGCTCTGTTGCTTTGTTTTTTAGATGTTTCAGGAAACACCATACTCTTCTCCCAAGTGTCTGTTGGCAATTTACATCCCGCCCATCTGCATAACAAGGCTCCCAGTTCTCAATGGCCTGTTGCCTTTCTGGATTTTACACTTTTTTCAGATGGCCCTTTTGACCGGGGGGAAGTGAGACTTCATTGTAGTGCAGATTTCCTTTGCAAGCTTGCTTGGTTGGCCAAAAAGGGCGTATGCGTTTTTTCCTGAATATATTCAGGAAAAAACGCATACGCCCTTTTTGGCCAAGTGCATCATTGTGGACGTTCTGCCTCTTTTCCTATGCTTTCAATGCAATTCCAGTCTACCTCCTGAAATCGGTTTCCTGCAATTCTGCCCCGCTTTCAAGTCCTCTTGGCAGCCTTACTTCAGTCTATTTTTGGACGATAGCTGTCATTTATAACTCTGCAGGTTTGTGAATTACAGTGCCCCTGAGCTCCTTTCTTCAACTCGGTTTCTTTTGAGCTGGCCGCAACACCGCAGGATGGCTTCAGGCCCTAATCTGGTTCCGGTACGGCACGCTGAGCCTTTGGTTATTTCCTCTTCCTGGTGGGAAATGAGAGTTAAATTTGCCCGTCCAGACACCTCCAGCTAGCCTCTCATTGGTTCTCGCTATTCCTGTTCATCTTCCGCAGATTGCAAACTGTGCCAAACAGGAGGTTAAAGGCGCTGACTCTCCAAGTGGGGAGAGTGTTAGTAAAGCGTCTGGAATGTTGCACCCGAGTACCAGGGGAGGAAAACTGAGACATATTTGAACACGTCTCCCGTTCACATGGTTGATCATACTTGGGTTCCACATGAATGTTTTAGCTGAAGAAAGAATACCTTAAACCTGGAGAGTTGAGACCCGTGTAATGGGTACCATGCAATATGACTTCAAAGGGTCTTCATTTGCTCACCGAACCTCTCCAATCCTATCACTGCTGCGTTTATGCCCCTGTACACATGCTTGATTCTCTTTCGGAGACATAGCAATCCATAGGTTTTAAGATACTTACTAGTCAGGTACATTCTTAGGTGTTTAATATGCGGTGTTGAGTCCATTTCGTTGAGCAAGGAGTAGCTCTTGTCTATTCCATATTTGACTTAAGGAACTTTATCTGTGCTCATTTCAATCTCTGGTTTTATGCAGCACCCCAACTCACCTTTACCCTTAAGCAAGCATAAGTTGGTTTTCTAAATTTGAGACCCTGTTCTGTTCTGTAATTCAGATCCTGTGTAGCCAAGTTTACATTCCGTGTATTACTGATATCTTATGATGTTTCTTTTTCTGTGTGACTTACTTCAGTTAGAATCATCATACCTGAATCCACTCATTGTGCTGCTAAGGGCCTGATGACACAGATTTCATTGCTGAGTGATATTGCTTTGTAAGTAAATACCACAACTTCTTTATCCATTTTTCACTTTCTGCGATGTTGAACTTGTACTGTAAACGAGGTTCTTGTAAACAGAGGCGTCCCAAACTTTGGGGTGGCTGTGTCTTTTTGATTTTAATTTCCCTAAGCTATAGGACCATAAGTGGCAGTGCCCTAGGCTCTGTTGCTTTGTTTTTTAGATGTTTCAGGAAACACCATACACTTCTCCCGAGTGTCTGTTGGCAATTTACATCCCGCCCATCAGCATAACAAGGCTCCCAGTTCTCCATGGCCTGTCCTGCCTTTCTGGATTTTACACTTTTTTCAGATGGCCCTTTTGACCGGGGGGAAGTGAGACTTCATTGTAGTGCAGATTTCCTTTGCAAGCTTGCTTGGTTGGCCAAAAAGGGCGTATGCGTTTTTTCCTGAATATATTCAGGAAAAAACGCATACGCCCTTTTTGGCCAAGTGCATCATTGTGGACGTTCTGCCTCTTTTCCTATGCTTTCAATGCAATTCCAGTCTACCTCCTGAAATCGGTTTCCTGCAATTCTGCCCCGCTTTCAAGTCCTCTTGGCAGCCTTACTTCAGTCTATTTTTGGACGATAGCTGTCATTTATAACTCTGCAGGTTTGTGAATTACAGTGCCCCTGAGCTCCTTTCTTCAACTCGGTTTCTTTTGAGCTGGCCGCAACACCGCAGGATGGCTTCAGGCCCTAATCTGGTTCCGGTACGGCACGCTGAGCCTTTGGTTATTTCCTCTTCCTGGTGGGAAATGAGAGTTAAATTTGCCCGTCCAGACACCTCCAGCTAGCCTCTCATTGGTTCTCGCTATTCCTGTTCATCTTCCGCAGAAATTGCAAACTGGGCCAAACAGGAGGTTAAAGGCGCTGACTCTCCAAGTGGGGAGAGTGTTAGTAAAGCGTCTGGAATGTTGCACCCGAGTACCAGGGGAGGAAAACTGAGACATATTTGAACACGTCTCCCGTTCACATGGTTGATCATACTTGGGTTCCACATGCATGTTTTAGCTGAAGGAAGAATACCTTAAACCTGGAGAGTTAAGACCCGTGTAATGGGTACCATGCAATATGACTTCAAAGGGTCTTCATTTGCTCACCGAACCTCTCCAATCCTATCACTGCTGCGTTTATGCCCCTGTACACATGCTTGATTCTCTTTCGGAGACATAGCAATCCATAGGTTTTAAGATACTTACTAGTCAGGTACATTCTTAGGCGTTTAATATGCGGTGTTGAGTCCATTTCGTTGAGCAAGGTGTAGCTCTTGTCTATTCCATATTTGACTTAAGGAACTTTATCTGTGCTCATTTCAATCTCTGGTTTTATGCAGCACCCCAACTCACCTTTACCCTTAAGCAAGCATAAGTTGGTTTTCTAAATTTGAGACCCTGTTCTGTTCTGTAATTAAGTTCCTGTGTAGCCATGTTTACATTCCGTGTATTACTGATATCTTATGATGTTTCTTTTTCTGTGTGACTTACTTCAGTTAGAATCATCATACCTGAATCTACTTATTATGCTGCTACGGGACTGATGACATAGATTTCATTGCTGAGTGATACTGCATTGTACGTAAGTACCACAAGTTCTTTATCCATTTTTCACTTTCTGCGATGTTGAACTTGTACTGTAAACGAGTTTCTTGTAAACAGAGCCGTTCCAAACTTTGCGGTGGCTGTGTCTTTTTGATTTTAATTTCCCTAAGCTATAGGACCATAAGTGGAAGTGCCCTAGGCTCTGTTGCTTTGTTTTTTAGATGTTTCAGGAAACACCATACACTTCTCCCGAGTGGTTGTTGGCAATTTACATCCCGCCCATCAGCATAACAAGGCTCCCAGTTCTCCATGGCCTGTCCTGCCTTTCTGGATTTTACACTTTTTTCAGATGGCCCTTTTGACCGGGGGGAAGTGAGACTTCATTGTAGTGCAGATTTCCTTTGCAAGCTTCCTTGGTTGGCCAAAAAGGGCGTATGCGTTTTTTCCTGAATATATTCAGGAAAAAACGCATACGCCCTTTTTGGCCAAGTGCATCATTGTGGACGTTCTGCCTCTTTTCCTATGCTTTCAATGCAATTCCAGTCTACCTCCTGAAATCGGTTTCCTGCAATTCTGCCCCGCTTTCAAGTCCTCTTGGCAGCCTTACTTCAGTCTATTTTTGGACGATAGCTGTCATTTATAACTCTGCAGGTTTGTGAATTACAGTGCCCCTGAGCTCCTTTCTTCAACTCGCCTTCTTTTGAGCTGGCCGCAACACCGCAGGATGGCTTCAGGCCCTAATCTGGTTCCGGTACGGCACGCTGAGCCTTTGGTTATTTCCTCTTCCTGGTGGGAAATGAGAGTTAAATTTGCCCGTCCAGACACCTCCAGCTAGCCTCTCATTGGTTCTCGCTATTCCTGTTCATCTTCCGCAGAAATTGCAAACTGTGCCAAACAGGAGGTTAAAGGCGCTGACTCTCCAAGTGGGGAGAGTGTTAGTAAAGCGTCTGGAATGTTGCACCCGAGTACCAGGGGAGGAAAACTGAGACATATTTGAACACGTCTCCCGTTCACATGGTTGATCATACTTGGGTTCCACATGCATGTTTTAGCTGAAGGAAGAATACCTTAAACCTGGAGAGTTCAGACCCGTGTAATGGGTACCATGCAATAAGTCTTCTAAGGGTCTTCATTTGCTCACCGAACCTCTCCAATCCTATCACTGCTGCGTTTATGTCCCTGTACACATGCTTGATTCTCTTTCGGAGACATAGCAGTCCATAGGTTTTAAGATACTTACTAGTCAGGTACATTCTTAGGCGTTTAATATGCGGTGTTGAGTCCATTTCGTTGAGCAAGGAGTAGCTCTTGTCTATTCCATATTTGACATAAGGAACTTTATCTGTGCTCATTTCAATCTCTGGTTTTATGCAGCACCCCAACTCACCTTTACCCTTAAGCAAGCATAAGTTGGTTTTCTAAATTTGAGACCCTGTTCTGTTCTGTAATTCAGTTCCTGTGTAGCCAAGTTTACATTCCGTGTATTACTGATATCTTATGATGGTTCTTTTTCTGTGTGACTTACTTCAGTTAGAATCATCATACCTGAATCCACTCATTGTGCTGCTAAGGGCCTGATGACACAGATTTCATTGCTGAGTGATATTGCTTTGTAAGTATATACCACAACTTCTTTATCCATTTTTCACTTTCTGCGATGTTGAACTTGTACTGTAAACGAGGTTCTTGTAAACAGAGGCGTCCCAAACTTTGGGGTGGCTGTGTCTTTTTGATTTTAATTTCCCTAAGCTATAGGACCATAAGTGGCAGTGCCCTAGGCTCTGTTGCTTTGTTTTTTAGATGTTTCAGGAAACACCATACACTTCTCCCGAGTGTCTGTTGGCAATTTACATCCCGCCCATCAGCATAACAAGGCTCCCAGTTCTCCATGGCCTGTCCTGCCTTTCTGGATTTTACACTTTTTTCAGATGGCCCTTTTGACCGGGGGGAAGTGAGACTTCATTGTAGTGCAGATTTCCTTTGCAAGCTTGCTTGGTTGGCCAAAAAGTGCGTATGCGTTTTTTCCTGAATATATTCAGGAAAAAACGCATACGCCCTTTTTGGCCAAGTGCATCATTGTGGACGTTCTGCCTCTATTCCTATGCTTTCAATGCAATTTCAGTCTACCTCCTGAAATCGGTTTCCTGCAATTCTGCCCCGCTTTCAAGTCCACTTGGCAGCCTTACTTCAGTCTATTTTTGGACGATAGCTGTCATTTATAACTCTGCAGGTTTGTGAATTACAGTGCCCCTGAGCTCCTTTCTTCAACTCGCTTTCTTGTGACCTGGCCGCAACACCGCAGGATGGCTTCAGGCCCTAATCTGGTACTGGCACGGCACGCTGAGCCTTTGGTTATTTCCTCCTCCTGGTGGGAAATGAGAGTTAAATTTGCCCGTCCAGAAACCTCCAGCTAGCCTCTCATTGGTTCTCGCTATTCCTGTTCATCTTCCGCAGAAATTGCAAACTGTGCCAAACAGGAGGTTAAAGGCGCTGACTCTCCAAGTGGGGAGAGTGATAGTAAAGCGTCTGGAATGTTGCACCCGAGTACCAGGGGAGGAAAACTGAGACATATTTGAACACGTCTCCCGATCACATGGTTGATCATACTCTGGGTTCCACATGCATGTTTTAGCTGAAGGAAGAATACCTAAAACCTGGGTAGTTGAAACCCGTGGAATGGGTACCATGCAATATGACTTCAAAGGGTCTTCATTTGCTCACCGAACCTCTCCAATCCTATCACTGCTGCGTTTATGCCCCTGTACACATGCTTGATTCTCTTTCGGAGACATAGCAATCTATAGGTTTTAAGATACTTACTAGTCAGGTACATTCTTAGGCGTGTAATATGCGGTGTTGAGTCCATTTCGTTGAGCAAGGAGTAGCTCTTGTCTATTCCATATTTGGCTTAAGGAACTTTATCTGTGCTCATTTCAATCTCTGGTTTTATGCAGCACCTCAACTCACCTTTACCCTTAAGCAAGCATAAGTTGGTTTTCTAAATTTGAAACCCTGTTCTGTTCTGTAATTCAGTTCCTGTGTAGCCAAGTTTACATTCCGTGTATTACTGATATCTTATGATGTTTCTTTTTCTGTGTGACTTATTTCAGTTAGAATCATCATACCTGAATCCACTCATTGTGCTGCTAAGGGCCTGATGACACAGATTTCATTGCTGAGTGATATTGCTTTGTAAGTAAATACCACAACTTCTTTATCCATTTTTCACTTTCTGCGATGTTGAACTTGTACTGTAAACGAGGTTCTTGTAAACAGAGCCGTTCCAAACTTTGGGGTGGCTGTGTCTTTTTGATTTTAATTTCCCTAAGCTATAGGACCATAAGTGGAAGTGCCCTAGGCTCTGTTGCTTTGTTTTTTAGATGTTTCAGGAAACACCATACACTTCTCCCAAGTGTCTGTTGGCAATTTACATCCCACCCATCAGCATAACAAGGCTCCCAGTTCTCAATGGCCTGTCCTGCCTTTCTGGATTTTACACTTTTTTCAGATGGCCCTTTTGACCGGGGGGAAGTGAGACTTCAGTGTAGTGCAGATTTCCTTTGCAAGCTTGCTTGGTTGGCCAAAAAGGGCGTATGCGTTTTTTCCTGAATATATTCAGGAAAAAACGCATACGCTCTTTTTGGCCAAGTGCATCATTGTGGACGTGCTGCCTCTTTTCCTATGCTTTCAATGCAATTTCAGTCTACCTCCTGAAATCGGTTTCCTGCAATTCTGCCCCGCTTTCAAGTCCTCTTGGCAGCCTTACTTCAGTCTATTTTTGGACGATAGCTGTCATTTATAACTCTGCAGGTTTGTGAATTACAGTGCCCCTGAGCTCCTTTCTTCAACTCGCTTTCTTGTGACCTGGCCGCAACACCACAGGATGGCTTCAGGCCCTAATCTGGTTCTGGCACGGCACGCTGAGCCTTTGGTTATTTCCTCCTCCTAGTGGGAAATGAGAGTTAAATTTGCCCGTCCAGACACCTCCAGCTAGCCTCTCATTGGTTCTCGCTATTCCTGTTCATCTTCCGCAGAAATTGCAAACTGGGCCAAACAGGAGGTTAAAGGCGCTGACTCTCCAAGTGGGGAGAGTGTTAGTAAAGCGTCTGGAATGTTGCACCCCAGTACCAGGGGAGGAAAACTGAGACATATTTGAACACGTCTCCCGATCACATGGTTGATCATACTCTGGGTTCCACATGCATGTTTTAGCTGAAGGAAGAATACCTAAAACCTGGGTAGTTGAAACCCGTGGAATGGGTACCATGCAATATGACTTCAAAGGGTCTTCATTTGCTCACCAAACCTCTCCAATCTTATCACTGCTGCGTTTATGCCCCTGTACACATGCTTGATTCTCTTTCGGAGACATAGCAATCTATAGGTTTTAAGATACTTACTAGTCAGGTACATTCTTAGGCGTTTAATATGCGGTGTTGAGTCCATTTCGTTGAGCAAGGAGTAGCTCTTGTCTATTCCATATTTGGCTTAAGGAACTTTATCTGTGCTCATTTCAATCTCTGGTTTTATGCAGCACCCCAACTCACCTTTACCCTTAAGCAAGCATAAGTTGGTTTTCTAAATTTGAGACCCTGTTCTGTTCTGTAATTCAGTTCCTGTGTAGCCAAGTTTACATTCCGTGTATTACTGATATCTTATGATGTTTCTTTTTCTGTGTGACTTATTTCAGTTAGAATCATCATACCTGAATCCACTCATTGTGCTGCTAAGGGCCTTGTGACACAGATTTCATTGCTGAGTGATATTGCTTTGTAAGTAAATACCACAACTTCTTTATCCATTTTTCACTTTCTGCGATGTTGAACTTGTACTGTAAACGAGGTTCTTGTAAACAGAGGCGTCCCAAACTTTGGGGTGGCTGTGTCTTTTTGATTTTAATTTCCCTAAGCTATAGGACCATAAGTGGAAGTGCCCTAGGCTCTGTTGCTTTGTTTTTTAGATGTTTCAGGAAACACCATACACTTCTCCCAAGTGTCTGTTGGCAATTTACATCCCGCCCATCAGCATAACAAGGCTCCCAGTTCTCCATGGCCTGTCCTGCCTTTCTGGATTTTACACTTTTTTCTGATGGCTCTTTTGACCGGGGGGAAGTGAGACTTCATTGTAGTGCAGATTTCCTTTGCAAGCTTGCTTGGTTGGCCAAAAAGGGCGTATGCGTTTTTTCCTGAATATATTCAGGAAAAAACGCATACGCCCTTTTTGGCCAAGTGCATCATTGTGGACGTTCTGCCTCTTTTCCTATGCTTTCAATGCAATTCCAGTCTACCTCCTGAAATCGGTTTCCTGCAATTCTGCCCCGCTTTCAAGTCCTCTTGGCAGCCTTACTTCAGTCTATTTTTGGACGATAGCTGTCATTTATAACTCTGCAGGTTTGTGAATTACAGTGCCCCTGAGCTCCTTTCTTCAACTCGCTTTCTTGTGACCTGGCCGCAACACCGCAGGATGGCTTCAGGCCCTAATCTGGTTCCGGGCCGGCATGCTGAGCCTTTGGTTAATTCCTCTTCCTGGTGGGAAATGAGAGTTAAATTTGCCCGTCCAGACACCTCCAGCTAGCCTCTCATTGGTTCTCGCTATTCCTGTTCATCTTCCGCAGAAATTGCAAACTGGGCCAAACAGGAGGTTAAAGGGACTGACTCTCCAAGTGGGGAGAGTGTTAGTAAAGCGTCTGGAATGTTGCACCCGAGTACCAGGGGAGGAAAACTGAGACATATTTGAACACGTCTCCCGATCACATGGTTGATCATACTCTGGGTTCCACATGCATGTTTTAGCTGAAGGAAGAATACCTAAAATCTGCGTAGTTGAAATCCGTGGAATGGGTACCATGCAATATGACTTCAAAGGTCTTCATTTGCTCACTGAACCTCTCCAATCCTATCACTGCTGCGTTTATGCCCCTGTACACATGCTTGATTCTCTTTCGGAGACATAGCAATCCATAGATTTTAAGATACTTACAAGTCAGGTACATTCTTAGACGTTTAATATGGGGTGTTGAGTCCATTTCGTTGAGCAAGGATTAGCTCTTGTCTATTCCATATTTGGCTTAAGGAACTTTATCTGTGCTCATTTCAATCTCTGGTTTTATGCAGCACCCCAACTCACCTTTCCCCTTAAGCAAGAATAAGTTGGTTTTCTAAATTTGAGACCCTGTTCTGTTCTGTAATTCAGTTCCTGTGTAGCCAAGTTTACATTCCGTGTATTACTGATATCTTATGATGTTTCTTTTTCTGTGTGACTTATTTCAGTTAGAATCATCATACCTGAATCCACTCATTGTGCTGCTAAGGGCCTGATGACACAGATTTCATTGCTGAGTGATATTGCTTTGTAAGTAAATACCACAACATCTTTATCCATTTTTCACTTTCTGCGATGTTGAACTTGTACTGTAAACGAGGTTCTTGTAAACAGAGCCGTTCCAAACTTTGGGGTGGCTGTGTCTTTTAGATTTTAATTTCCCTAAGCTATAGGACCATAAGTGGAAGTGCCCTAGGTTCTGTTGCTTTGTTTTTTAGATGTTTCAGGAAACACCATACACTTCTCCCGAGTGGTTGTTGGCAAATTACATCCCGCCCATCAGCATAACAAGGCTCCCAGTTCTCCATGTCCTGTCCTGCCTTTCTGGATTTTACACTTTTTTCAGATGGCCCTTTTGACCGGGGGGAAGTGAGACTTCATTGTAGTGCAGATTTCCTTTGCAAGCTTGCTTGGTTGGCCAAAAAGGGCGTATGCGTTTTTTCCTGAATATATTCAGGAAAAAACGCATACGCCCTTTTTGGCCAAGTGCATCATTGTGGACGTTCTGCCTCTTTTCCTATGCTTTCAATGCAATTCCAGTCTACCTCCTGAAATCGGTTTCCTGCAATTCTGCCCCGCTTTCAAGTCCTCTTGGCAGCCTTACTTCAGTCTATTTTTGGACGATAGCTGTCATTTATAACTCTGCAGGTTTGTGAATTACAGTGCCCCTGAGCTCCTTTCTTCAACTCGGTTTCTTTTGAGCTGGCCGCAACACCGCAGGATGGCTTCAGCCCCTAATCTGGTTCCGGTACGGCACGCTGAGCGTTTGGTTATTTCCTCTTCCTGGTAGGAAATGAGAGTTAAATTTGCCCGTCCAGACACCTCCAGCTAGTCTCCATTGGTTCTCGCTATTCCTGTTCATCTTCCGCAGAAATTGCAAACTGGGCCAAACAGGAGGTTAAAGGGACTGACTCTCCAAGTCGGGAGAGTGTTAGTAAAGCGTCTGGAATGTTGCACCCGAGTACCAGGGTACGAAAACTGAGACATATTTGGACACGTCTCCCGATCACATGGTTGATCATACTCTAGGTTCCACATGCATGTTTTAGCTGAAGGAAGAATACCTTAAACCTGGAGAGTTGAGACCCGTGTAATGGGTACCATGCAATATGACTTCAAAGGGTCTTCATTTGCTCACCGAACCTCTCCAATCCTATCACTGCTGCGTTTATGCCCCTGTACACACGCTTGATTCTCTTTCGGAGACATAGCAATCCATAGGTTTTAAGATACTTACTAGTCAGGTACATCCTTAGGCGTTTAATATGGGGTGTTGAGTCCATTTCGTTGAGCAAGGAGTAGCACTTGTCTATTCCATATTTGGCTTAAGGAACTTTATCTCTGCTCATTTCGATCTCTGGTTTTATGCAGCACCCCAACTCACCTTTCCCCTTAAGCAAGCATAAGTTGGTTTTCTAAATTTGAGACCCTGTTCTGTTCTTTAATTCAGTTCCTGTGTAGCCAAGTTTACATTTCGTGTATTAGTGATACCTTATGATGTTTCTTTTTCTGTGTGACTTATTTCAGTTAGAATCATCGTACATTAATCCACTCATTATGCTGCTACGGGCCTGATGTCATAGATTTCATTGCTGAGTGATACTGCATTGTACGTAAGTACCACAAGTTCTTTATCCATTTTTCACTTTCTGTGATATTGAACTTGTACGGTAAACGAGGTTCTTGTAAACAGAGGTGTCCCAAACTTTGGGGTGGCTGTGTCTTTTTGATTTTAATTTCCCTAAGCTATAGGACCATAAGTGGAAGTGCCCTAGGGTCTGTTGCTTTGTTTTTTAGATGTTTCAGGAAACACCATACACTTCTCCCCGGTGTCTGTTGGCAATTTACATCCCGCCCATCAGCATAACAAGGCTCCCGGTTCACCATGGCCTGTCCTGCCTTTCTGGATTTTACACTTTTTTCAGATGGCCCTTTTGACCGGGGGGAAGTGAGACTTCATTGTAGTGCAGATTTCCTTTGCAAGCTTGCTTGGTTGGCCAAAAAGGGCGTATGCGTTTTTTCCTGAATATATTCAGGAAAAAACGCATACGCCCTTTTTGGCCAAGTGCATCATTGTGGACGTTCTGCCTCTTTTCCTATGCTTTCAGTGCAATTCCAGTCTACCTCCTGAAATCGGTTTCCTGCAATTCTGCCCCGCTTTCAAGTCCTCTTGGCAGCCTTACTTCAGTATATTTTTGGACGATAGCTGTCATTTATAACTGTAGGTTTGTGAATTACAGTGCCCCTGAGCTCCTTTCTTCAACTCGCTTTCTTTTGAGCTGGCCGCAACACCGCAGGATGGCTTCAGGCCCTAATCTGGTTCTGGCACGGCACGCTGAGCCTTTGGTTATTTCCTCTTCCTGGTGGGAAATGAGAGTTAAATTTGCCCGTCCAGACACCTCCAGCTAGCCTCTCATTGGTTCTCGCTATTCCTGTTCATCTTCCGCAGAAATTGCAAACTGGGCCAAACAGGAGGTTAAAGGCGCTGACTCTCCAAGTGGGGAGAGTGTTAGTAAAGAGTCTGGAATGTTGCACCCGAGTACCAGGGGAGGAAAACTGAGACATATTTGAACACGTCTCCCGTTCACATGGTTGATCATACTTGGGTTCCACATGCATGTTTTAGCTGAAGGAAGAGTACCTTAAACCTGGAGAGTTGAGACCCGTGTCATGGGTACCATGCAATATGACTTCAAAGGGTCTTCATTTGCTCACCGAACCTCTCCAATCCTATCACTGCTGCGTTTATGCCCCTGTACACATGCTTGATTCTCTTTTGGAGACATAGCAATCCATAGGTTTTAAGATACTTACAAGTCAGGTACATTCTTAGGCGTTTAATATGCGGTGTTGAGTCCATTTCGTTGAGCAAGGAGTAGCTCTTGTCTATTCCATATTTGGCTTAAGGAACTTTATCTGTGCTCATTTCAATCTCTGGTTTTATGCAGCACCCCAACTCACCTTTACCCTTAAGCAAGCATAAGTTGTTTTTCTAAATTTGAGTCCCTGTTCTGTTCTGTAATTCAGTTCCTGTGTAGCCAAGTTTCCATTCCGTGTACTACTGATATCTTATGATGTTTCTTTTTCTGTGTGACTTACTTCAGTTAGAATCATCATACCTGAATCCACTCATTGTGCTGCTAAGGGCCTGATGACACAGATTTCATTGCTGAGTGATATTGCTTTGTAAGTAAATACCACAACTTCTTTATCCATTTTTCACTTTCTGCGATGTTGAACTTGTACTGTAAACGAGGTTCTTGTAAACAGAGCCGTTCCAAACTTTGGGGTGGCTGTGTGTTTTTGATTTTAATTTCCCTAAGCTATAGGACCATAAGTGGAAGTGCCCTAGGTTCTGTTGCTTTGTTTTTTAGATGTTTCAGGAAACACCATACACTTCTCCCGAGTGGTTGTTGGCAATTTACATCCCGCCCATCAGCATAACAAGGCTCCCAGTTCTCCATGGCCTGTCCTGCCTTTCTGGATTTTACACTTTTATCAGATGGCCCTTTTGACCGGGGGGAAGTGAGACTTCATTGTAGTGCAGATTTCCTTTGCAAGCTTGCTTGGTTGGCCAAAAAGGGCGTATGCGTTTTTTCCTGAATATATTCAGGAAAAAACGCATACGCCCTTTTTGGCCAAGTGCATCATTGTGGACGTTCTGCCTCTTTTCCTATGCTTTCAATGCAATTCCAGTCTACCTCCTGAAATCGGTTTCCTGCAATTCTGCCCCGCTTTCAAGTCCTCTTGGCAGCCTTACTTCAGTCTATTTTTGGACGATAGCTGTCATTTATAACTCTGCAGGTTTGTGAATTACAGTGTCCCTGAGCTCCTTTCTTCAACTCGCTTTCTTGTGAGCTGGCCGCAACACCGCAGGATGTCTTCAGGCCCTAATCTGGTTCTGGCACGGCACACTGAGCCTTTGGTTAATTCCTCTTCCTGGTGGGAAATGAGAGTTAAATTTGCCCATCCAGACACCTCCAGCTAGTCTCTCATTGGTTCTCCCTATTCCTGTTCAACTTCCGCAGTAATTGCAAACTGGGCCAAACAGGAAGTTAAAGGCACTGACTCTCCAAGTCGGGAGAGCGTTAGTAAAGTATCTGGAATGTTGCACCCGAGTACCAGGGGACGAAAACTGAGACATATTTGAACACGTCTCCCGATCACACGGTTGATCATACTCTGGGTTCCACATGCATGTTTTAGCTGAAGGAAAAATACCTTAAACCTGGAGAGCTGAGACCCGTGGAATGGGTACCATGCAATATGACTTCAAAGGGTCTTCATTTGCTCACCGAACCTCTCCAATCCTATCACTGCTGCGTTTATGCCCCTGTACACACGCTTGATTCTCTGTTGGAGACATAGCAATCCATAGGTTTTAAGATACTTACTAGTCATGTACATTCTTAGGCATTTAATATGGGGTGTTGAGTCCATTTCGTTGAGCAAGGAGTAGCTCTTGTCTATTCCATATTTGGCTTAAGGAACTTTATCTGTGCTCATTTCAATCTCTGGTTTTATGCAGCACCCCAACTCACCTTTCCCCTTAAGCAAGCATAAGTTGGTTTTCTAAATTTGAGACCCTGTTCTGTTTTGGAATTCAGTTCCTGTGTAGCCAAGTTTACATTCCGTGTATTAGTGATACCTTATGATGTTTCTTTTTCTGTGTGACTTATTTCAGTTAGAATCATCGTACCTGAATCCACTCATTATGCTGCTATGGGCCTGATGACATAGATTTCATTGCTGAGTGATACTGCATTGTACGTAAGTACCACAAGTTCTTTATCCATTTTTCACTTTCTGTGATATTGAACTTGTACGGTAAACGAGGTTCTTGTAAACAGAGGCGTCCCAAACTTTGGGGTGGCTGTGTCTTTTTGATTTTAATTTCCCTAAGCTATAGGACCATAAGTGGAAGTGCCCTAGGCTCTGTTGCTTTGTTTTTTAGATGTTTCAGGAAACACCATACACTTCTCCGGAGTGTCTGTTGACAATTTACATCCCGCCCATCAGCATAACAAGGCTCCCAGTTCTCCATGGCCTGTCCTGCCTTTCTGGATTTTACACCTTTTTCAGATGGCCCTTTTGACCTGGGGGAAGTGAGACTTCTTTGTAGTGCAGATTTCCTTTGCAAGCTTGCTTGGTTGGCCAAAAAGGGCGTATGCGTTTTTTCCTGAATATATTCAGGAAAAAACGCATACGCCCTTTTTGGCCAAGTGCATCATTGTGGACGTTCTGCCTCTTTTCCTATGCTTTCAATGCAATTCCAGTCTACCTCCTGAAATCGGTTTCCTGCAATTCTGCCCCGCTTTCAAGTCCTCTTGGCAGCCTTACTTCAGTCTATTTTTGGACGATAGCTGTCATTTATAACTCTGCAGGTTTTTGAATTACAGTGCCCCTGAGCTCCTTTCTTCAACTCGCTTTCTTGTGACCTGGCCGCAACACCGTAGGATGGTTTCAGGCCCTAATCTGGTTCTGGCACGGCACGCTGAGCCTTTGGTTAATTCCTCTTCCTGGTGGGAAATAAGAGTTAAATTTGCCCGTCCAGACACCTCCAGCTAGTCTCTCATTGGTTCTCCCTATTCCTGTTCATCTTCCGCAGTAATTGCAAACTGGGCCAAACAGGAGGTTAAAGGCACTGACTCTCCAAGTCGGGAGAGCGTTAGTAAAGCGTCTGGAATGTTGTACCCGAGTACCAGGGGACGAAAACTGAGACATATATGAACACGTCTCCCGATCACATGGTTGATCATACTCTGGGTTCCACATGCATGTTTTAGCTGAAGGAAGAATACCTTAAACCTGGGTAGTTGAAACCCGTGGAATGGGTACCATGCAATATGACTTCAAAGGGTCTTCATTTGCTCACCGAACCTCTCCAATCCTATCACTGCTGCATTTATGCCCCTGTACACACGCTTGATTCTCGTTCAGAGACATAGCAATCCATAGGTTTTAAGATACTTACTAGTCAGGTACATTCTTAGGTGTTTAATATGCGGTGTTGAGTCCATTTCGTTGAGCAAGGAGTAGCTCTTGTCTATTCCATATTTGGCTTAAGGAACTTTATCTGTGCTCATTTCAATCTCTGGTTTTATGCAGCACCCCTACTCACCTTTACCCTTAAGCAAGCATAAGTTGGTTTTCTAAATTTGAGTCCCTGTTCTGTTCTGTAATTCAGTTCCTGTGTAGCCAAGATTACATTCCGTGTATTACTGATATCTTATGATGTTTCTTTTTCTGTGTGACTTATTTCAGTTAGAATCATCATACCTGAATCCACTCATTGTGATGCTAAGGGCCTGATGACATAGATTTCATTGCTGAGTGATATTGCTTTGTAAGTAAATACCACAACTTCTTTATCCATTTTTCACTTTCTGAGATGTTGAACTTGTACTGTAAACGAGGTTCTTGTAAACAGAGCCGTTCCAAACTTTGGGGTGGCTGTGTCTTTTTGATTTTAATTTCCCTAAGCTATAGGACCATAAGTGGAAGTGCCCTAGGGTCTGTTGCTTTGTTTTTTAGATGTTTCAGGAAACACCATACACTTGTCCCCAGTGTCCGTTGGCAATTTACATCCTGCCCATCAGCATAACAAGGCTCCCGGTTCTCCATGGCCTGTCCTGCCTTTCTGGATTTTACACTTTTTTCAGATGGCCCTTTTGACCGGGGGGAAGTGAGACTTCATTGTAGTGCAGATTTCCTTTGCAAGCTTGCTTGGTTGGCCAAAAAGGGCGTATGCGTTTTTTCCTGAATATATTCAGGAAAAAACGCATACGCCCTTTTTGGCCAAGTGCATCATTGTGGACGTTCTGCCTCTTTTCCTATGCTTTCAATGCAATTCCAGTCTACCTCCTGAAATCGGTTTCCTGCAATTCTGCCCCGCTTTCAAGTCCTCTTGGCAGCCTTACTTCAGTATATTTTTGGACGATAGCTGTCATTTATAACTGCAGGTTTGTGAGTTACAGTGCCCCTGAGCTCCTTTCTTCAACTCGGTTTCTTTTGAGCTGGCCGCAACACCGCAGGATGACTTCAGGCCCTAATCTGGTTCCGGCACGGCATGCTGAGCCTTTGGTTATTTCCTCTTCCTGGTGGGAAATGAGAGTTAAATTTGCCCGTCCAGACACCTCCAGCTAGTCTCTCATTGGTTCTCCCTATTCCTGTTCATCTACTGCAGAAATTGCAAACTGGGCCAAACAGGAGGTTAAAGGCGCTGACTCTCCAAGTGGGGAGAGTGTTAGTAAAGCGTCTGGAATGTTGCACCCGAGTACCAGGGGAGGAAAACTGAGACATATTTGAACACGTCTCCCGATCACACGGTTGATCATACTCTGGGTTCCACATGCATGTTTTAGCTGAAGGAAGAATACCTGAAACCTGGGGAGATGAGACCCGTGTAATGGGTACCATGCAATATGACTTCAAAGGGTCTTCATTTGCTCACCGAACCTCTCCAGTCCTATCACTGCTGCGTTTATGCCCCTGTACACATGCTTGATTCTCTTTCGGAGACATAGCAATCCATAGGTTTTAAGATACTTACTAGTCAGGTACATCCTTAGGCATTTAACATGGGGTGTTGAGTCCATTTCATTGAGCAAGGAGTAGCACTTGTCTATTCCATATTTGGCTTAAGGAACTTTGTGCTCATTTCGATCTCTGGTTTTATGCAGCACCCCAACTCACCTTTCCCCTTAAGCAAGCATAAGTTGGTTTTCTAAATTTGAGACCCTGTTCTGTTCTTTAATTCAGTTCCTGTGTAGCCAAGTTTACATTCCGTGTATTACTGATATCTTATGATGTTTCTTTTTCTGTGTGACTTATTTCAGTTAGAATCATCGTACCTGAATCCACTCATTATGCTGCTACGGGCCTGATGACATAGATTTCATTGCTGAGTGATACTGCATTGTACGTAAATACCACAAGTTCTTTATCCATTTTTCACTTTCTGTGATATTGAACTTGTACGGTAAACGAGGTTCTTGTAAACAGAGGCGTCCCAAACTTTGGGGTGGCTGTGTCTTTTTGATTTTAATTTCCCTAAGCTATAGGACCATAAGTGGAAGTGCCCTAGGCTCTGTTGCTTTGTTTTTTAGATGTTTCAGGAAACACCATACACTTCTCCCCAGTGTCCGTTGGCAATTTACATCCCGCCCATCAGCATAACAAGGCTCCCGGTTCTCCATGGCCTGTGTTGCCTTTCTGGATTTTACACTTTTTTCAGATGGCCCTTTTGACGGGGGGGAAGTGAGACTTCATTGTAGTGCAGATTTCCTTTGCAAGCTTGCTTGGTTGGCCAAAAAGGGCGTATGCGTTTTTTCCTGAATATATTCAGGATAAAACGCATACGCCCTTTTTGGCCAAGTGCATCACTGTGGACGTTCTGCCTCTTTTCCTATGCTTTCAATGCAATTCCAGTCTACCTCCTGAAATCGGTTTCCTGCAATTCTGCCCCGCTTTCAAGTCCTCTTGGCAGCCTTACTTCAGTCTATTTTTGGACGATAGCTGTCATTTATAACTCTGCAGGTTTGTGAATTACAGTGCCCCTGAGCTCCTTTCTTCAACTCGCTTTCTTGTGACCTGGCCGCAACACCGCAGGATGTCTTCAGGCCCTAATCTGGTTCCGGCATGGCACGCTGAGCCTTTGGTTATTTCCTCTTCCTGGTGGGAAATGAGAGTTAAATTTGCCCGTCCACATACCTCCAGCTAGTCTCTCATTGGTTCTCGCTATTCCTGTTCATCTTCCGCAGAAATTGCAAACTGGGCCAAACAGGAGGTTAAAGGGACTGACTCTCCAAGTGGGGAGAGTGTTAGTAAAGCGTCTGGAATGTTGCACCCGAGTACCAGGGGAGGAAAAGTGAGACATATTTGAACACGTCTCCCGATCACATGGTTGATCATACTCTAGGTTCCACATGCATGTTTTAGCTGAAGGAAGAATACCTTAAACCTGGGTAGTTGAAACCCGTGGAATGGGTACCATGCAATATGACTTCAAAGGGTCTTCATTTGCTCACCGAACCTCTCCAATCCTATCACTGCTGCGTTTATGCCCCTGTACACATGCTTGATTCTCTTTCGGAGACATAGCAATCCATAGGTTTTAAGATACTTACAAGTCAGGTACATTCTTAGGCGTTTAATATGCGGTGTTGAGTCCATTTCCTTGAGCAAGGAGTAGCTCTTGTCTATTCCATATTTGGCTTAAGGAACTTTATCTGTGCTCATTTCAATCTCTGGTTTTATGCAGCACCCCAACTCACCTTTACCCTTAAGCAAGCATAAGTTGTTTTTCTAAAGTTGAGACCCTGGTCTGTTCTGTAATTCAGTTCCTGTGTAGCCAAGTTTCCATTCCGTGTATTACTGATATCTTATGATGTTTCTTTTTCTGTGTGACTTTTTTCAGTTAGAATCATCATACCTGAACCCACTCATTGTGCTGCTAAGGGCCTGATGACATAGATTTCATTGCTGAGTGATATTGCTTTGTAAGTGAATACCACAACTTCTTTATCCATTTTTCACATTCTGCGATGTTGAACTTGTACTGTAAACGAGGTTCTTGTAAACAGAGCCATTCCAAACTTTGGGGTGGCTGTGTCTTTTTGATTTTAATTTCCCTAAGCTATAGGACCATAAGTGGAAGTGCCCTAGGCTCTGTTGCTTTGTTTTTTAGATGTTTCAGGAAACACCATACACTTCTCCCAAGTGTCTGTTGGCAATTTACATCCCACCCATCAGCATAACAAGGCTCCCAGTTCTCCATGGCCTGTTGCCTTTCTGGATTTTACACTTTTTTCAGATGGCCCTTTTAACCGAGGGGAAGTGAGACTTCATTGTAGTGCAGATTTCCTTTGCAAGCTTGCTTGGTTGGCCAAAAAGGGCGTATGCGTTTTTTCCTGAATATATTCAGGAAAAAACGCATACGCACTTTTTGGCCAAGTGCATCATTGTGGACGTTCTGCCTCTTTTCCTATGCTTTCAATGCAATTCCAGTCTACCTCCTGAAATCGGTTTCCTGCAATTCTGCCCCGCTTTCAAGTCCTCTTGGCAGCCTTACTTCAGTCTATTTTTGGACGATAGCTGTCATTAATAACTCTGCAGGTTTGTGTATTACAGTGCCCCTGAGCTCCTTTCTTCAACTCGCTTTCTTGTGACCTGGCCGCAACACCGCAGGATGGCTTCAGGCCGTAATCTGGTTCCGGTACGGCACGCTGAGCCTTTGGTTATTTCCTCTTCCTGGTGGGAAATGAGAGTTAAATTTGCCCGTCCAGACACCTCCAGCTAGCCTCTCATTGGTTCTCACTATTCCTGTTCATCTTCCGCAGAAATTGCAAACTGGGCCAAACAGGAGGTTAAAGGCGCTGACTCTCCAAGTGGGGAGAGTGTTAGTAAAGCGTCTGGAATGTTGCACCCGAGTACCAGGGGAGGAAAACTGAGACATATTTGAACACGTCTCCCGTTCACATGGTTGATCATACTTGGGTTCTACATGCATGTTTTAGCTGAAGGAAGAATACCTTAAACCTGGAGAGTGGAGACCCGTGGAATGGGTACCATGCAATATGACTTCAAAGGGTCTTCATTTGCTCACCGAACCTCTCCAATCCTATCACTGCTGCGTTTATGCCCCTGTACACATGCTTGATTCTCTTTCGGAGACATAGCAATCCATAGGTTTTACGATACTTACTAGTCAGGTACATTCTTAGGCGTTTAATATGCGGTGTCGAGTCCATTTCGTTGAGCAAGGTGTAGCTCTTGTCTATTCCATATTTGACTTAAGGAACTTTATCTGTGCTCATTTCAATCTCTGGTTTTATGCAGCACCCCAACTCACCTTTACCCTTAAGCAAGCATAAGTTGGTTTTCTAAATTTGAGACCCTGTTCTGTTCTGTAATTCAGTTCCTGTGTAGCCAAGTTTACATTCCGTGTATTAGTGATATCTTATGATGTTTCTTTTTCTGTGTGACTTATTTCAGTTAGAATCATCATACCTGAATCCACTCATTATGCTGCTAAGGGCCTGATGACATAGATTTCATTGCTGAGTGATACTGCATTGTACGTAAGTACCTCAAGTTCTTTATCCATTTTTCACTTTCTGTGATATTGAACTTGTACGGTAAACGAGGTTCTTGTAAACGGAGGCTTCCCAAACTTTGGGGTGGCTGTGTCTTTTTGATTTTAATTTCCCTAAGCTATAGGACCATAAGTGGAAGTGCCCTAGGTTCTGTTGCTTTGTTTTTTAGATGTTTCAGGAAACACCATACACTTCTCCTGAGTGGTTGTTGGCAATTTACATCCCGCCCATCAGCATAACAAGGCTCCCAGTTCTCCATGGCCTGTCCTGCCTTTCTGGATTTTACACTTTTTTCAGATGGCCCTTTTGACCGGGGGGAAGTGAGACTTCATTGTAGTGCAGATTTCCTTTGCAAGCTTGCTTGGTTGGCCAAAAAGGGCGTATGCGTTTTTTCCTGAATATATTCAGGAAAAAACGCATATGCCCTTTTTGGCCAAGTGCATCATTGTGGACGTTCTGCCTCTTTTCCTATGCTTTCAATGCAATTCCAGTCTACCTCCTGAAATCAGTTTCCTGCAATTCTGCCCCGCTTTCAACTCCACTTGGCAGCCTTACTTCAGTCTATTTTTGGACGATAGCTGTCATTTATAACTCTGCAGGTTTGTGAATTACAGTGCCCCTGAGCTCCTTTCTTCAACTCCTTTTCTTTTGAGCTGGCCGCAACACCGCAGGATGACTTCAGGCCCTAATCTGGCTCCGGTACGGCACGCTGAGCCTTTGGTTATTTCCTCTTCCTGGTGGGAAATGAGAGTTAAATTTGCCCGTCCAGACACCTCCAGCTAGCCTCTCATTGGTTCTCGCTATTCCTGTTCATCTTCCGCAGAAATTGCAAACTGGGCCAAACAGGAGGTTAAAGACACTGACTCTCCAGGTCGGGAGAGTGTTAGTAAAGCGTCTGGAATGTTGCTCCCGAGTACCAGGGGAGGAAAACTGAGACATATTTGAACACGTCTCCCGTTCACATGGTTGATCATACTTGGGTTCCACATGCATGTTTTAGCTGAAGGAAGAATACCTAAAAGCTGGGTAGTTGAAACCCGTGGAATGGGTACCATGCAATATGACTTCAAAGGGTCTTCATTTGCTCACCGAACCTCTCCAATCCTATCACTGCTGCGTTTATGCCCCTGTACACACGCTTGATTCTCTTTTGGAGACATAGCAATCCATCGGTTTTACGATACTTACTAGTCAGGTACATTCTTAGGCGTTTAATATGCGGTGTTGAGTCCATTTCGTTGAGCAAGGAGTAGCTCTTGTCTATTCCATATTTGACTTAAGGAACTTTATCTGTGCTCATTTCAATCTCTGGTTTTATGCAGCACCTGAACTCACCTTTACCCTTAAGCAAGCATAAGTTGGTTTTCTAAATTTGAGACCCTCTTCTGTTTTGGAATGCAGTTCCTGTGTAGCCAAGTTTACATTCCGTGTATTAGTGATATCTTATGATGTTTCTTTTTCTGTGTGACTTATTTCAGTTAGAATCATCATACCTGAATCCACTCATTGTGCTGCTAAGGGCCTGATGACACACATTTCATTGCTGAGTGATATTGCTTTGTAAGTAAATACCACAACTTCTTTATCCATTTTTCACTTTCTGCGATGTTGAACTTGTACTGTAAACGAGTTTCTTGTAAACAGAGGCGTCCCAAACTTTGGGGTGGCTGTGTCTTTTTGATTTTAATTTCCCTAAGCTATAGGACCATAAGTGGAAGTGCCCTAGGCTCTGTTGCTTTGTTTTTTAGATGTTTCAGGAAACACCATACACTTCTCCCGAGTGGTTGTTGGCAATTTACATCCCGCCCATCAGCATAACAAGGCTCCCAGTTCTCCATGGCCTGTCCTGCCTTTCTGGATTTTACACTTTTTTCAGATGGCCCTTTTGACCGGGGGGAAGTGAGACTTCATTGTAGTGCAGATTTCCTTTGCAAGCTTGCTTGGTTGGCCAAAATGGGCGTATGCGTTTTTTCCTGAATATATTCAGGAAAAAACGCATACGCCCTTTTTGGCCAAGTGCATCATTGTGGACGTTCTGCCTCTTTTCCTATGCTTTCAATGCAATTCCAGTCTACCTCCTGAAATCGGTTTCCTGCAATTCTGCCCCACTTTCAAGTCCTCTTGGCAGCCTTACTTCAGTCTATTTTTGGACGATAGCTGTCATTTATAACTCTGCAGGTTTGTGAATTACAGTGCCCCTGAGCTCCTTTCTTCAACTCGCTTTCTTGTGACCTGGCCGCAACACCGCAGGATGGCTTCAGGCCCTAATCTGGTTCCGGCCCGGCATGCTGAGCCTTTGGTTAATTCCTCTTCCCGGTGGGAAATGAGAGTTAAATTTGCCCGTTCAGACACCTCCAGCTAGTCTCCATTGGTTCTCGCTATTCCTGTTCATCTTCCGCAGAAATTGCAAACTGGGCCAAATAGGAGGTTAAAGGGACTGACTCTCCAAGTCGGGAGAGTGTTAGTAAAGCGTCTGGAATGTTGCACCTGAGTACCAGGGGAGGAAAACTGAGACATATTTGAACACGTCTCCCGTTCACATGGTTGATCATACTCTGGGTTCCACATGCATGTTTTAGCTGAAGGAAGAATACCTTAAACCTGGAGAGTTGAGACCCGTGGAATGGGTACCATGCAATATGACTTCAAAGGGTCTTCATTTGCTCACCGAACCTCTCCAATCCTATCACTGCTGCGTTTATGCCCGTGTACACACGCTTGATTCTCTTTTGGAGACATAGCAATCCATAGGTTTTAAGATACTTACTAGTCAGGTACATTCTTAGGCGTTTAATATGTGGTGTTGAGTCCATTTCGTTGAGCAAGGAGTAGCTCTTGTCTATTCCATATTTGGCTTAAGGAACTTTATCTGTGCTCATTTCAATCTCTGGTTTTATGCAGCACCCCAACTCACCTTTCCCCTTAAGCAAGCATAAGTTGGTTTTCTAAATTTGAGACCCTGTTCTGTTTTGGAATGCAGTTCCTGTGTAGCCAAGTTTACATTCCGTGTATTAGTGATATCTTATGATGTTTCTTTTTCTGTGTGACTTATTTCAGTTAGAATCATCGTACCTGAATCCATTCATTGTGCTGCTATGGGCCTGATGACATAGATTTCATTGCTGAGTGATACTGCATTGTACGTAAGTACCACAAGTTCTTTATCCATTTTTCACTTTCTGTGATATTGAACTTGTACTGTAAACAAGGTTCTTGTAAACAGAGCCGTTCCAAACTTTGGGGTGGCTGTGTCTTTTTGATTTTAATTTCCCTAAGCTATAGGACCATAAGTGGAAGTGCCCTAGGTTCTGTTGCTTTGTTTTTTAGATGTTTCAGGAAACACCATACACTTCTCCCGAGTGGTTGTTGGCAATTTACATCCCGCCCATCAGCATAACAAGGCTCCCAGTTCTCCATGGCATGTCCTGCCTTTCTGGATTTTACACTTTTTTCAGATGGCCCTTTTGACCGGGGGGAAGTGAGACTTCATTGTAGTGCAGATTTCCTTTGCAAGCTTGCTTGGTTGGCCAAAAAGGGCGTATGCGTTTTTTCCTGAATATATTCAGGAAAAAACGCATACGCCCTTTTTGGCCAAGTGCATCATTGTGGACGTTCTGCCTCTTTTCCTATGCTTTCAATGCAATTCCAGTCTACCTCCTGAAATCGGTTTCCTGCAATTCTGCCCCGCTTTCAAGTCCACTTGGCAGCCTTACTTCAGTCTATTTTTGGACGATAGCTGTCATTTATAACTCTGCAGGTTTGTGAATTACAGTGCCCCTGAGCTCCTTTCTTCAACTTGCTTTCTTTTGAGCTGGCCGCAACACCGCAGGATGACTTCAGGCCCTAATCTGGCTCCGGTACGGCACGCTGAGCCTTTGGTTATTTCCTCTTCCTGGTGGGAAATGAGAGTTAAATTTGCCCGTCCAGACACCTCCAGCTAGCCTCTCATTGGTTCTCGCTATTCCTGTTCATCTTCCGCAGAAATTGCAAACTGGGCCAAACAGGAGTTTAAAGGCGCTGACTCTCCAAGTGGGGAGAGTGTTAGTAAAGCGTCTGGAATGTTGCACCCGAGTACCAGGGGAGGAAAACTGAGACATATTTGAACACGTCTCCCGTTCACATGGTTGATCATACTCTGGGTTCCACATGCATGTTTTAGCTGAAGGAAGAATACCTTAAACCTGGAGAGTTGAGACCCGTGTAATGGGTACCATGCAATATGACTTCAAAGGGTCTTCATTTGCTCACCGAACCTCTCCAATCCTATCACTGCTGCGTTTATGCCCCTGTACACACGCTTGATTCTCTTTCGGAGACATAGCAATCCATAGGTTTTACGATACTTACTAGTCAGGTACATTCTTAGGCGTTTAATATGCGGTGTTGAGTCCATTTCGTTCAGCAAGGAGTAGCTCTTGTCTATTCCATATTTGACTTAAGGAACTTTATCTGTGCTCATTTCAATCTCTGGTTTTATGCAGCACCCCAACTCACCTTTACCCTTAAGCAAGCATAAGTTGGTTTTCTAAATTTGAGACCCTCTTCTGTTCTGTAATTCAGTTCCTGTGTAGCCAAGTTTACATTCCGTGTATTACTGATATCTTATGATGTTTCTTTTTCTGTGTGACTTATTTCAGTTAGAATCATCATACCTGAATCCACTCATTGTGATGCTAAGGGCCTGATGACATAGATTTCATTGCTGAGTGATATTGCTTTGTAAGTAAATACCACAACTTCTTTATCCATTTTTCACTTTCTGCGATGTTGAACTTGTACTGTAAACGAGGTTCTTGTAAACAGAGGCGTCCCAAACTTTGGGGTGGCTGTGTCTTTTTGATTTTAATTTCCCTAAGCTATAGGACCATAATTGGCAGTGCCCTAGGCTCTGTTGCTTTGTTTTTTAGATGTTTCAGGAAACACCATACACTTCTCCCCAGTGTCTGTTGGCAATTTACATCCCGCCCATCAGCATAACAAGGCTCCCAGTTCTCAATGGCCTGTTGCCTTTCTGGATTTTACACTTTTTTCAGATGGCCCTTTTGACCGGGGGGAAGTGAGACTTCATTGTAGTGCAGATTTCCTTTGCAAGCTTGCTTGGTTGGCCAAAAAGGGCGTATGCGTTTTTTCCTGAATATATTCAGGAAAAAACGCATACGCCCTTTTTGGCCAAGTGCATCATTGTCGAGTTTCTGACTCTCTTCATATGCTTTCAATGCAATTCCAGTCTACCTCCTGAAATCGGTTTCCTGCAATTCTGCCTTGCTTTCAATGCCTCTTCATAGCCTTACCTCAATATATTTTTTAAAAATAGTTGGCCTTTATAACTCTGCAGGTTTTTGAATTGCAGTGGCCCTTAGCTCCATTTTTTAGCTCTTATTTTTGTGGTCTTGCCCCATAACCACAGGATTCCTTGAAGCCCTATTTTTCTTCTGGGGCACCTTGCTGTGCCTTTGGTTAATTCTTCTTACTGATGTGATATTAGAGTGACATGTGCCCATTGAAACCGCTACAGCTAGTTTCTCACTGGTTCCCCCTATTCCCATTCATCCTCTGCACTAACTGCAGACTGTGCGATACCAGAACTTAAAGGCATTGACTCCATGTGGGGATGTTGTTAGTAAAGCGGCTGGAATGTCGATCCGGAGCCCCAGGAGAGGAAAAATGAGGTGCGTTTTAGAAACCTTTCCCGATCATATGGTATACCAGTCGCTGGGTTTCCCAAGCATGGTTTAGCTGTAGGAAGATTCCCTTCAACCTGGAGTGTTGGGACCCTTGGAATGAGTAGCATGAAGTATTGCATTAAACTTTCGGCAGTTGCTCACCAAAGCTCACCAATCCTGTCAGCCCCAAGTGTCCAGCCTTATGTCTTATCCAGCTGTGGGTTTATATGTGGTCAATCCAGGTTGCATCACAGCCCCTGAGCGAATTTTGTAAGAATTTTTCTCTCTTTCATTGTTTCAGCGTTTTGTTTTTAAAATTTATTTCTATAATGGGGTTTAGCTCCTTTTCACTGCTGTGTTTGTGCCGCTCTGCACACACTTGATTCCCTTATGGAGATATATCAATACATGGGTTTTAAGATTCTTATTCCTCAGATATATTTCTCTGCGGTGTATAGGGTGTGTTGAGGCCTGTTCATTGAGCAAGGTGTAGATCTTGTCTAATACCTATTTGGTTTATTGAACGGTATCTGTGCTAATTTCAAACTCTGGTTTTATGCATCACCCCACCTCTCCTTTCCCCTTAAGCTGACATAAGTGTGTTTTCTAAATGTGAGACACCGTTCTGTTCTGTAATTCATTTCTTGTGCAGCCATATTTACCCTCCCTCTATAAGTGATATCTTATGATATGTTTCTTTTTCTGTTTGACTTATTTCAAGTAGTATTATCGGACCTAAATCCACTCTTTATCCTTCTACTAGCCTTATTACATTGATTTCATGGTGAAGAGATATTCCATTGTACATAAGTACCACATCTTCTTTATCCATTGTTCTCTTTCCTGGGATATTTAAGGTGTACTGAAGTTGAGGTTCTTGTAAACAGAGTAGCCCTAAACTGTGGTGTGCTTGTGTCTTGTTGATTTTTAGACTTCCCTAGATATACTCCCATGATTGGAAGTGTCCTATGCTCTGTAGCTCTGTTTTTTAGATGATTTAGGAACCACCATACACTTCTCCAGAGTGGCTCTCGGCAGTTCACACACTGCCCATCAGCGTATAAAGGCTCCCTGTTCTCCATGGCCTGTCCTGCATTTCTGGTTTTTACAATTTTTTAGGATGGCCCTTTTGACCGGTGGGAAGTGAGACTTCTTTGTTGTGCACATTTGCATTGCTTGCTTGCTTCGTTGCCCATAAAGTGCGTATGCGTTTTTTCCTGGATATAATCAGGAAAAAACGCATACGCCCTTTTGGGCCAACTGCATCATTGTCGAAATTCTGCCGCTTTTCATGTGCGTTAAAGACGAGTCCAATCTATCTCTTGAAATCTGTTTCTTGCAATTCTGTCTTGCATTCAGATCCTCTTCTTTGCCTTACCTCAACATATTTTTGGACGTTAGTTTTCATTTATAACTCTGCAGGTTTGTGAATTGCAGTGACCCTGAGCTCCATTTTTTAAGTTGCTCTTTTGTGAGCTGGCCTCAAACCCGCAGGATTGCTTCAGGCCCTATTTTGGCTCCGGTGAGGCAGGCTGAGCCTTTCTTTAATTCTTATTCTTAATGGGAAATTAGAGTGATATGTGCCCGTCCAAACCCCTACAACTCTTCTCTCATTGGTTCCCCCTCTTCCCGTTCATCCTCCTCACAATTTGCAAAATGTGTGAAACAGAAGTTTAAATGTGCTGATTCTCCAAGTGGGGAGATTCTAAGTAGCGTGGCTGGAATGGTGAACAGGAGCACCAGGAGAGGATAAATGAGGTGCATTTTAGACACATCTCCCGATCACATGGTGTACAGTCCTCTGGGTTTTCCATGCATGTTTTAGCTGTAGGAAGATCCCTTGAACCTGCAGATTTGGGACCCATTGAATGGGTACCAGGTAGTATTACTTTAAAGGGTGTGCATTTCCTCACCCAACCTCACATTTCTCTTAGCGCAAACAGTTTCCAGCCTTATGTCTCATCCTGCTGTGGGTCTAGATGTGTTCAATCCATGTTGCATCACCGTCCCTGAGGAAAAGTTGTAAGAGGTTTTCTCTGTCTCTCTGTCGTTTATTTTTTTCAATTTATTACTATATTGGTTACAGCTGATTTTCAAAGCTCTGTTTCTTGCTGCTGTACATCCACTTGATTCGCGTACAGAGAGACATCAATAAATTCTTTTTCAGATTCTTACCAGTCGTATATATTCTTTTCCGGTGACTTGAGTGTGCTGAGTGCAGTTCTTTTAGCTACCGTGTAGGCCTTGTTGATTATCAGTTTGGTATTTGGAATGGTATCTTTGCTAATTTCAACCTCCTGGATGATGCCTCACCCCTCCCCACCTTTCCCGTTTAGCAGCCTTATGCGTGTTTTCTACATATTTGACTATGTTTTTGTTTTGTAATTTATTTCATGTGTAGCCATTTTGGATTCCACCTTTAAGTGATATCTTATGATATGTGTCTTTTTCTTTTTGAATTCTGTCACTTAGAATGATCATACGTAACTCCTCCGGAGTTGTTACAACTGGCCATATTTCATTGATTTCCAGGCTGAATAATATTCCACTCTACCTAAGTACCACATCTCTATCCATTTTTTCCCTCCAGAGACATTTAAGTTATATCCTAGTCGAGGATCTTTTAAACAGAGAGGGGGTAAACATTGGGGTGCCTGTGTCCTCTCGATTTTTGTTTTTCCCAAGATATACGCCCATGAGTGCAAGTGCCCTATGCTCTGTAGCTCATTTTTTAGATGCTTTAGTAAACACAATACACTTCTCCAGAATGGCCGTTGGCAATATACATTTCCACTATAAGTCTCACAGGGCTCCCTCTTCTCGTTGCCCTGTCCTGCATTTCTGTTGTTTACGCTTTATGAGGATGGCTCTTCTGACTGATGCGAAGTGATATCTTTTGTAGTATTGACTTCCAGTGCCCACCTGTTTGGTTGGCTAAAAAAGTGTATGCCCTTTTCTTGAATATATACAGAAAAGAACGCATACACCCTTTTTGGCCAACTGCAATGTTGGCAATGTTCAGCTCCTTTTCTTGTGCTTAATGGCGAGTCCTTTCTACCTCCTCAAATCCCTTTCCTGCCATTCTCCCTTGCTTACAAGTCCTTTTCTCTGACTTTCCTCAAGACATTTTTCAGTGATGGATATTTTCAACTCTGCAGTTTTGTGAATTTTACTGCCCCTGAGTTCCATTGTTCAACTCGTGTTTATGGGAACTGGCCACAAAGCAGCGGGATTTCCTCAAGCCCTATACTGTTTCCATGGGCAACCCTAGCCTTTGGTCAATTCGTTTTCCTGATTGGAAATTAGAGTGACATGTGCCTGTCTGAACACCTAGGACTTGTCTCTCATTGTTCCTCATCCTTCCGCTTCATCCTCTGGACAAATTCCAAACTGTACGCAACAGGATGTTGACAGTGCTGACATCTCCAAGTGGGGAGACTGTTAGTAAAGACGCTGGAGGGGTGAACCCGAGCACCAGGAGATGAGGAGATGAGATGCCTTTTCCAAACTCTTCCCGATCAGACGGTATACCATCCTCTGGGTGTGACAGACATGTTTTAGCAGTAGGAAGAGTCCCATTCATGTAAGGAGAACACCAGGGCTTTTTCAAAATCAGTGTCTCCCCGAAACCCAAACTGGGGAAGTTTTTAAGCTACGGCTACACATATGTTCATTAAGGGCCTTGGGAAGTAGGCAGAGTCCAAACTTTAGATGATTGAAGTCTTCAGGGTCAGAAGCACTCACCACCAGCTTCCCTTAGGCTACACTTTAACTGTCATTGATAGATGATGTCAATAAAAATATCTATTCTTTTTCAGATTATTTCCCCTTATAGGTTATTGCAAAATGTTGAGTGTAGTTCCCTGTGCTATACAGTAGTTCCTTGTTGATGATCTATTTTATACATAGCAGTGTGTATGTGTTCATTCCAAACTGTTAATTTATCCCTCCTCCCACCTTTCCCCTTTGGTAATAATAAATTATAAGATTTTATACTTCTCAGAAATGGGGGAGCTGAAAGAGAGGTATCATTTTCAATGGAAAAGCATTTAAAACAAGATTGAAGGTTTAACCAAGATTATTAGCTGTACATCCTTGGAAAGAAATCACTTCGTTTCTCTAATATTGACCTGACAAATAAGACAAACCTTTTCACTGAACTTGCTTATAAAAAGTGATGGAAATATCAAATGGAAGTGTTAAAAACATCTTATTTTACCCGAGCCTTATACACTGTTCTATGTTAACTACAGTTTGGCTCACACATCTGTTCATTGAGGTTACAATAGTCTCAATTTCTGTTACTGATCCTCCAGAGTGGACCCCAACAAGTGTCCCCCTGCCCAGTGTCATTGGGGCCAACAGATCGAGACTGAGTTTGGTTCACAAGCAAAGGAAACTTTATATTTTGATCAGAGAATGGAGAGGTGAGAGCATGCACTACCCCGTGGGCTGTGGGCTGGGCTGCTGTGTAGAGATCCTGTCAGAGTCAGTGGGAGGGAGGGAGGCGGCGGAGCTCTCGAGGGCCAGGTTGGCTGTAGCTCAGGCTCTATATCGTGGAGTCTGCACTGGGCCCCAGGAGCTGAGGTGTCGACCCAGCCATTCTGCACTAGGAAATCTGGTCTGAAGTGCCGGGTGTGGAACCTCTGCATGCGGGACCCTAGGAGCACGTGAAATTAGACAAAGCACAAAGGATAAAAAAGGTTAGACTTGACTTTATTGCCCAGATTCTATTTTTATCTCCCAGGGATTTTTAATGGGCTTTGCTGGGGACAAACCCCTCCTCTGCCTTTTGTCCCGTTCCTCATTCTTGGAGTGCTGAGGGTGCAGACCCTTCTTCTGTAACTGCTGAGTGCTGAGTTGGGAGCCCTCATACCCTGGGGCGAGGGTCAGAGCTTCTCCCCAGCAGCCTCCCGGTGACGTTGATTGTCCCCAGGACCCCTGCCTCCCTGCTCGTCCACCTGAGCACCAGCATTGGAAGTGTTATAGATTCTAATGACCTTTAAGGGTCCAGGAAAGAGATGTGCAGAGACGCTGTGGGGGCCGGTTTCACCCCGCCCCACATTTGTTCGGCCACCTTAGGCTGACCGTCTCTGCCAGCCTAGATGCTCTGACCAGTAGTCTGCGCTTTCTTCAATTAGGCCCCTGAATTAACGTACAAACAGCACCAGGTGTCAGAGCCCTGCCCGCTCAACTCCCAGACAGTCCAGGGTCAGTGGTGACCAAGGACCATGATGGCTACTGAGTCAACAGCCTTTTGAAGTAAACAGGAGTCCAGCCGGTCTTATTGGCCACCATCATCACGGTGTCTGTAGGCTTTTCTATGGTGACAGTGTGGTATACTGTTCCCCCGCCAAGATTATTAGCTCCCCTCTGGGTGCAGTAAGTCCTGCAAGCAGTAGTCTACTCTTTTGGGACACACTCTTGTTGTTTTATGAGAGAAACTCCAGGTCAAGTGATGTTCACACGAGTCGTCATGGTGCCCTGTTGCCCCCGGTTATCTCTCTGGATGTTGGAGTTGGAGGGCCTCCTCACTCGAGGTCGGTGTGCCCACGGAGCGAACCCTGCAACTTCAGGGCATGGTTGGTGGTTAGGATCACCACGTGGGGTCCTTTTCCCTTAGGAGGGAGGTGGCCTTTTGGGCTGCTGATTTCCAGGTTTTTAGATACCGCCAGTATCTTGGCCAGATGTGGCAGTGGGCCAAGCCCCTTAGTGACCGTAGTTTATCCTACCTGGATGGCATTCTTGCATTGTTCCATTTCAAGCGGTCCCAGTTTTTGCACTAATTCTCCAATGGCGATTCACCTTTCACTGGGAATGTAAAGGTCAAAGGGTTTAGCTAAATTAGGGAGTTCCAGGGCAAGGGTCTGAATTGACTGCTCTTTCCATTCTTGAAAGGCCACTTCTGGATTCTATTCAAAAGGATCATCATCTTTTCCTTTCAGTGTTTCATATAGAGGCCCAGCTAGTAGACTGTAGTTAGGGATCCAGAAGCAGCAAACCCTGGCCTCCCCAGGAACCCCTAAGCTGTCTTCTAGTTTTAGAAAGGGGTAAGGCTGAAAATGGTTTCTTCCCTTTCCTGGGATGGGCTTCTCTGACCTTCTGTGAGAATGAAGCCCAGGCAGGTCACCGCAGTCTGTGATATTTGAGCTTTTTCTTGGACAACTTCTATCCTTTATTGGCTTGGTAGTTCAGAGGCCTCCTTAGTAGGGCTGGTGATCAGAATGTCGTCTGCATATTGAAGGAGGGTTTCCTTTTCCAGAGGTAGAACTTTTAGGTCTTTAGCTAAGCTTTCCCCAAAGATGGTGTGGGAATTTTTGCACCCTTGGGGCCAGACGGCCCGGAAGTATTGTTTTAGTTGTATGTGGAGTCCTGCCACTCACAAGCCAAAATTTCTTGTGACTCTGGGACTAATGGAATACAAAAGAAGGCATCATTGAAGACTAATACAGAATACCATGTCCTGGTGGTTGGTAGAATGACCAGCAGGGTGTAGGAATTAGGAGCAACTGGAGGTATATCCTCGGTGGCTTCACTGACTGTCCTGACATCCTTTACCAGGTCCCCAGCAGCCCATGGGGCTCTCGTGGTCAGACCAATCCCAGAATATGGAGCTCACCTGGGCAGGTACCCCACCCCCACCCCAGCCCACGGGGCTCTCGTGGTCAGGCCCCTCCCAGGATACAGAGCTACCCTTGCAGGTACCGTGGCAGGGCTGGGCACACAGGAACCGTGCACATAGCCCTCATTGCAGAGCACCCCCAGCTCACCTGTCGCTCAGAGCTGACACAGAGCACCTCAGAGCAGGACTTGAACTAACAAACAGCAGCTGCGACAGGTCTGTGACCCTGGGCATCACTCTGTGAGGCCTCCCTCCACCTGGTCTTCCAGAGACTTCCACTGCACCCGGGGCACCAGGCCTCTGTCTCCAACCACCACCCACCCCTCCTCTGCCTGACTCCTGGGTTCCTCTCATTAGGAGAGGGTTTTCTTGAAGTTGTCTCCCACTCATGGGCCAGATAAAATGATTAGAAAACAAGCCAAAGCTGCAGCCCCTTGTCTATCCTGACTCTCAGGAGCCCACACCTGTTCCTTGGACCTGGCCGGTTCAGCAAGTTCCATTTTCTGCAACTGTGAGCCCCGGAGGGGTGATGATTGGCTGACCTGGGCAGCCTTACCGTGCCGGCCAGCCCTCCCCAGGTGTGCCTGGGTTGAGATCAATATAAATACCACTCCAGGCAGCAAGAGCCCCTGCAGCCGTGCCTGACGCCATTTTCTCTGCCCTGTCAGCAGTCTCGGGGCTGGGCTGGTGGGAGGGAGTGAGAGGCCACGGCTTTGTGGGTGGCCCAGTGTGAGTGGGGCTCTGCTGGACTTTCTGCAGCAGTTGCCAGGCTGCCACCTGCTAAAGAAGAGGATGTGTCACCCATACCTGCTGCTGGAATTTCTCCCTGGGCAGAGGTGAGGAAGGAAAAAAGCAGTGGGGGCAGGGACAGGACGGGTATCTCAGGCAGGGAAATGGAAATCTTCCAGAAGAGCACCCAGGGCCAGGACCATCCTGGCTGGCCTGCAGGCACCAAGTCGGCCGGCATGCTGTCACTCGTGTGGCTCTATGGCCCTTCCTCTAGGCTTTCAAGTCCTTGTATATATTCAGGTGTTTTACCTGGGACGGGTGGGAATAGTTCAGCAGCAACTGGCCTGGGGCTCAGCTCACGTTTACTCACAGATGCCTCGGCACGGTGCCCCAGCTTTGCAATGAGGACGCTTGTTGTGTGGGGGCTGCTGGCTGAATGGGAGACGATTCCCCACCACTGACCAACTTCAGAATTGTTTACAACTGGAGCAAGTGCCCTGATACGGTTTTCCTCTGTGTAACTGGTGGGTTCTGTGTTTTTTTTCTCTTTTTCGTTTTTGGTTCAAGGTAGATTTTATTCCTCTTTTTTGTATTTACAGATATAAGCATGGAAATAATTTATTCATATAAATACATGTATGTGCAGGGAATAATTGTTTTTTCTGTTTTATTTTTTAAATTTTATTTCTTTTTAATTTTGAATTTTATTTTATATTTTTATACAGCAGGTTCTTATTGGTTATCTATTTTATACATATAAATGTATACATGCCAATCCCAGTCTCTCAACTCCTCCCACCACCACCCCCCCAACAGCTTTCCCCCCTTGTTGTCCATACGTTTGTTGTCTACATCTGTTGCTCTATTTATGCCTTGCAAAATGGTTAATCTGTACAGTATTTCTAGGTTCCACATATATGCATGAATATACAAGATTTGTTTTTCTCTTTCTGACTTACTTCACTCTGTATGACAGTCTCTAGATCCATCGACGTCTCTACAAATGACCCAATTTCATTCCTTTTCATGGCTTAGTAATATTCCATTTTATATATGTACCACAGCTTTATGCATTCGTCTGTCTGTGGGCATTTAGGTTGCTTCCATTACCTCGATATTGTAAATAGTGATGCAATGAACATTGCGGTGAATGACTCTTTTTGATTTATGGTTTTGTCTGGGTATATGTCCAGTACTGGGATTGCTGTATCATATGGTAATTCTATTGTTAGTTTCTTAAGAAATTCCATATTGTTCTCCATAATGACTGTATCAATTTATATTCCCAACAATAGTGGAAGAGGGTTCCTTTTCTCCACACCCTTTCCAGCATTTTTTGTTTGTAGATTTTCAATGATGCCTATTCTACCAGGTGTGAGGTGATACCTCATTGTTGAATCCATTTCGTTGAGCAAGGGGTAGCTCTTGTCTATTCCATATTTGGCTTATGGAACGGTATCTGTGCTAATTTCAAACTCTGCTTTTATGCAGCACCCCAACTCACCTTCCCCCTTAAGCAGGCATAAGTTGGTTTTCTAAACTTGAGACCCTGTTCTGTTTTGTAATTCAGTTCATGTGTAGCCAAGTTCACATTCCGTGTATTAGTGATACCTTATGATGT
Source organism: Stenella coeruleoalba (assembly GCF_951394435.1). Classification (NCBI taxonomy): domain Eukaryota; kingdom Metazoa; phylum Chordata; class Mammalia; order Artiodactyla; family Delphinidae; genus Stenella; species Stenella coeruleoalba. The sequence continues at coordinate 1,569,287 of NW_027646280.1, forward strand.
TTCTTTTTCTGTGTGACTTATTTCACTTAGAATCATCGTGCCTCAATGCACTCATTATGCTGGTACGGGCCTGGTGACATAGATTTCATTGCTGAGTGGTATTCTGTTGTACAGAAGTACCGCAACTTCTTTATCCATTATTTGCTCTCTGGGATATTTAACTTGTGCCGTAGAAGAGATTCCTCTAAAAAGAGCCGTCCCAAATTTTGGGGTTGCTGTGTCTTTTTGATATTAATTTCCCTAAGCTATAGGACCATAAGTGGAAGTGCCCTAGGCTCTGTTGCTTTGTTTTTTAGATGTTTCAGGAAACACCATACACTTCTCCTGAGTGTCTGTTGGCAATTTACATCCCGCCCATCAGCATAACAAGGCTCCTAGTTCTCCATGGCCTGTCCTGCCTTTCTGGATTTTACACTTTATTCTCATGGCCCTTTTGACCGGGGGGAAGTGAGACTTCATTGTAGTGCAGATTTCCTTTGCAAGCTTGCTTGGTTGGCCAAAAAGGGCGTATGCGTTTTTTCCTGAATATATTCAGGAAAAAACGCATATGCCCTTTTGGCAAAGTGCATCATTGTGGACGTTCTGCCTCTTTTCCTACGCTTTCAATACAATTCCAGTCTACCTCCTGAAATCGGTATCCTGCAATTCTGCCCCGCTTTCAAGTCCTCTTGGAAGCCTTACTTCTGTCTATTTTTGGACGATAGCTGTCATTTATAACTCTGCAGGTTTGTGAATTACAGAGCCCCTGAGCTCCTTTCTTCAACTCACTTTCTTGTGAGCTGGCCGCAACACCGCAGGATGGCTTCAGGCCCTAATCTGTTTCCGCCACGGCACGCTGAGCCTTTGGTTAATTCCTCTTCCTAGTGGGAAATGAGAGTTAAATTTGCCCGTCCAGACACCTCCAGCTAGTCTCTCATTGGTTCTCCCTATTCCTGTTCATCTTCCGCAGAAATTGCAAACTGGGCCAAACAGGAGGTTAAAGGCACTGACTGTCCAAGTCGGGAGAGTGTTAGTAAAGCGTCTGGAATGTTGCACCCGAGTACCATGGTATGAAAACTGAGACATATTTGAACACGTCTCCCGATCACACGGTTGATCATACTCTGGGTTCCACATGCATGTTTTAGCTGAAGGAAGAACACCTTAAACCTGGAGAGTTGAGACCCGTGGAATGGGTACCATGCAATATGACTTCAAAGGGTCTTCATTTGCTCACCGAACCTCTCCAATCCTATCACTGCTGCATTTATGCCCCAGTACACACGCTTGATTCTCTTTCGGAGACATAGCAATCCATAGGTTTTAAGATACTTACTAGTCAGGTATATTCTTAGGCGTTTAATATGGGGTGTGGAGTCCATTTCGTTGAGCAAGGAGTAGCTCTTGTCTATTCCATATTTGGCTTAAGGAACTTTATCTGTGCTCATTTCAATCTCTGGTTTTATGCAGCACCCCAACTCACCTTTCCACTTAAGCAAGCATAAGTTGGTTTTCTAAATTTGAGACCCTGTTCTGTTTTGCAATTCAGTTCCTCTGTAGCCAAGTTTAAATTCCATGTATTAGTGATATTTTTTGATGTTTCTTTTTCTGTGTGACTTATTTCAGTTAGAATCACCATACCTGAATCCACTCATTATGCTGCTACGGGCCTGGTGACATAGATTTCATTGCTGAGTGATATTGCTTTGTACATGAGTACCACAACTTCTTTATCCATTTTTCACTTTCTGTGATATTGAACTTGTACGGTAAACGAGGTTCTTGTAAACAGAGGCGTCCCAAACTTTGGGGTGGCTGTGTCTTTTTGATTTTAATTTCCCTAAGCTATAGGACCATAAGTGGAAGTGCACTAGGCTCTGTTGCTTTGTTTTTTAGATGTTTCAGGAAACACCATACACTTCTCCGGAGTGGCTGTTGGCAATTTACATCCCGCCCATCAGCATAACAAGGCTCCCAGTTCTCCATGTCCTGTCCTGCCTTTCTGGATTTTACACTTTTTTCAGATGGCCCTTTTGACCGGGGGGAAGTGAGACTTCATTGTAGTGCAGATTTCCTTTGCAAGCTTGCTTGGTTGGCCAAAAAGGGCGTATGCGTTTTTTCCTGAATATATTCAGGAAAAAACGCATACGCCCTTTTTGGCCAAGTGCATCATTGTGGACGTTCTGCCTCTTTTCCTATGCTTTCAATGCAATTCCAGTCTACTTCCTGAAATCGGATTCCTGCAATTCTGCCCCGCTTTCAAGTCCTCTTGGCAGCCTTACTTCAGTCTATTTTTGGACGATAGCTGTCATTTATAACTTTGCAGGTTTGTGAATTACAGTGCCCCTGAGCTCCTTTCTTCAACTCGCTTTCTTTTGAGCTGGCCGCAACACCGCAGGATGGCTTCAGGCCCTAATCTGGTTCCGGTACGGCACGCTGAGCCTTTGGTTATTTCCTCTTCCTGGTGGGAAATGAGAGTTAAATTTGCCCGTCCAGACACCTCCAGCTAGCCTCTCATTGGTCCTCGCTATTCCTGTTCATCTTCTGCAGAAATTGCAAACTGGGCCAAACAGGAGGTTAAAGGGACTGACTCTCCAAGTGGGGAGAGTGTTAGTAAAGCGTCTGGAATGTTGCACCCGAGTACCAGGGGAGGAAAACTGAGACATATTTGAACACGTCTCCCGATCACATGGTTGATCATACTCTGGGTTCCACATGCATGTTTTAGCTGAAGGAAGAATACCTAAAATCTGTGTAGTTGAAACCCGTGGAATGGGTACCATGCAATATAACTTCAAAGGACTTCATTTGCTCACTGAACCTCTCCAATCCTATCACTGCTGCGTTTATGCCCCTGTACACATGCTTGATTCTCTTTCGGAGACATAGCAATCTATAGGTTTTAAGATACTTACTAGTCAGGTACATTCTTAGGCGTTTAATATGCGGTGTTGAGTCCATTTCGTTGAGCAAGGAGTAGCTCTTGTCTATTCCATATTTCGCTTAAGGAACTTTGTGCTCATTTCAATCTCTGGTTTTATGCAGCACCCCAACTCACCTTTCCCCTTAAGCAAGTATAAGTTGGTTTTCTAAATTTGAGACCCTGTTCTGTTCTGTAATTCAGTTCCTGTGTAGCCAAGTTTCCATTCCGTGTATTACTGATATCTTATGATGTTTCTTTTTCTGTGTGACTTATTTCAGTTAGAATCACCATACCCGAATCCACTCATTATGCTGCTACGGGCCTGGTGACATAGATTTCATTGCTGAGTGATATTGCTTTGTACATGAGTACCACAACTTCTTTATCCATTTTTCACTTTCTGTGATATTGAACTTGTACGGTAAACGAGGTTCTTGTAAACAGAGGCGTCCCAAACTTTGGGGTGGCTGTGTCTTTTTGATTTTAATTTCCCTAAGCTATAGGACCATAAGTGGAAGTGCACTAGGCTCTGTTGCTTTGTTTTTTAGATGTTTCAGGAAACACCATACACTTCTCCGGAGTGGCTGTTGGCAATTTACATCCCGCCCATCAGCATAACAAGGCTCCCAGTTCTCCATGTCCTGTCCTGCCTTTCTGGATTTTACACTTTTTTCAGATGGCCCTTTTGACCGGGGGGAAGTGAGACTTCATTGTAGTGCAGATTTCCTTTGCAAGCTTGCTTGGTTGTCCAAAAAGGGCATATGCGTTTTTTCCTGAATATATTCAGGAAAAAACGCATATGCCCTTTTTGGCCAAGTGCATCATTGTGGACGTTCTGCCTCTTTTCCTATGCTTTCAATGCAATTCCAGTCTACCTCCTGAAATTGGTTTCCTGCAATTCTGCCCCGCTTTCAAGTCCTCTTGGCAGCCTTACTTCAGTATATTTTTGGACGATAGCTGTCATTTATAACTCTGCAGGTTTGTGAATTACAGTGCCCCTGAGCTCCTTTCTTCAACTCGGTTTCTTTTGAGCTGGCCGCAACACCGCAGGATGGCTTCAGGCCCTAATCTGGTTCCGGTTCGGCACGCTGAGCCTTTGGTTATTTCCTCTTCCTGGTGGGAAATGAGAGTTAAATTTGCCCGTCCAGACACCTCCAGCTAGCCTCTCATTGGTTCTCGCTATTCCTGTTCATCTTCCGCAGAAATTGCAAACTGGGCCAAACAGGAGGTTAAAGGGACTGACTGTCCAAGTCGGGAGAGTGTTAGTAAAGCGTCGGGAATGTTCCACCGAAGTACCAGGGGATGAAAACTGAGACATATTTGAACACGTCTCCCGTTCACACGGTTGATCATACTCTGGGTTCCACATGCATGTTTTAGCTGAAGAAAGAATACCTTAAACCTGGAGAGTTGAGACCCGTGGAATGGGTACCATGCAATATGACTTCAAAGGGTCTTCATTTGCTCACCGAATCTCTCCAATCCTATCACTGCTGCGTTTATGACCCTTGTACACACGCTTGATTCTCTTTTGGAGACATAGCAATCCATAGGTTTTAAGATACTTACTAGTCAGGTATATTCTTAGCCGTTTAATATGGGGTGTGGAGTCCATTTCGTTGAGCAAGGAGTAGCTCTTGTCTATTCCATATTTGGCTTAAGGAACTTTATCTGTGCTCATTTCAATCTCTGGTTTTATGCAGCACCCCAACTCACCTTTCCACTTAAGCAAGCATAAGTTGGTTTTCTAAATTTGAGACCCTGTTCTGCTTTGCAATTCAGTTCCTCTGTAGCCAAGTTTAAATTCCATGTATTAGTGATATTTTTTGATGTTTCTTTTTCTTTGTGACTTATTTCAGTTAGAATCACCATACCCGAATCCACTCATTATGCTGCTACGGGCCTGGTGACATAGATTTCATTGCTGAGTGATATTGCTTTGTACATGAGTACCACAACTTCTTTATCCATTTTTCACTTTCTGTGATATTGAACTTGTACGGTAAACGAGGTTCTTGTAAACAGAGGCGTCCCAAACTTTGGGGTGGCTGTGTCTTTTTGATTTTAATTTCCCTAAGCTATAGGACCATAAGTGGAAGTGCACTAGGCTCTGTTGCTTTGTTTTTTAGATGTTTCAGGAAACACCATACACTTCTCCGGAGTGGCTGTTGGCAATTTACATCCCGCCCATCAGCATAACAAGGCTCCCAGTTCTCCATGGCCTGTCCTGCCTTTCTGGATTTTACACTTTTTTCAGATGGCCCTTTTGACCGGGGGGAAGTGAGACTTCATTGTAGTGCAGATTTCCTTTGCAAGCTTGCTTGGTTGGCCAAAAAGGGCGTATGCGTTTTTTCCTGAATATATTCAGGAAAAAACGCATACGCCCTTTTTGGCCAAGTGCATCATTGTGGACGTTCTGCCTCTTTTCCTATGCTTTCAATGCAATTCCAGTCTACCTCCTGAAATCGGTTTCCTGCAATTCTGCCCCGCTTTCAAGTCCTCTTGGCAGCCTTACTTCAGTCTATTTTTGGACGATAGCTGTCATTTATAACTCTGCAGGTTTGTGAATTACAGTGCCCCTGAGCTCCTTTCTTCAACTCGCTTTCTTTTGAGCTGGCCGCAACACCGCAGGATGGCTTCAGGCCCTAATCTGGTTCCGGTACGGCACGCTGAGCCTTTGGTTATTTCCTCTTCCTGGTGGGAAATGAGAGTTAAATTTGCCCGTCCAGACACCTCCAGCTAGCCTCTCATTGGTTCTCGCTATTCCTGTTCATCTTCCGCAGAAATTGCAAACTGGGCCAAACAGGAGGTTAAAGGGACTGACTCTCCAAGTGGGGAGAGTGTTAGTAAAGCGTCTGGAATGTTGCACCCGAGTACCAGGGGAGGAAAACTGAGACATATTTGAACACGTCTCCCGATCACATGGTTGATCATACTCTGGGTTCCACATGCATGTTTTAGCTGAAGGAAGAATACCTAAAATCTGTGTAGTTGAAACCCGTGGAATGGGTACCATGCAATATGACTTCAAAGGTCTTCATTTGCTCACTGAACCTCTCCAATCCTATCACTGCTGCGTTTATGCCCCTGTACACATGCTTGATTCTCTTTCGGAGACATAGCAATCTATAGGTTTTAAGATACTTACTAGTCAGGTACATTCTTAGGCGTTTAATATGCGGTGTTGAGTCCATTTCGTTGAGCAAGGAGTAGCTCTTGTCTATTCCATATTTGGCTTAAGGAACTTTGTGCTCATTTCAATCTCTGGTTTTATGCAGCACCCCAATTCACCTTTCCCCTTAAGCAAGCATAAGTTGGTTTTCTAAATTTGAGACCCTGTTCTGTTCTGTAATTCAGTTCCTGTGTAGCCAAGTTTACATTCCGTGTATTACTGATATCTTATGATGTTTCTTTTTCTGTGTGACTTATTTCAGTTAGAATCATCATACCTGAATCCACTCATTGTGCTGCTAAGGGCCTGATGACACAGATTTCATTGCTGAGTGATATTGCTTTGTAACTAAATACCACAACTTCTTTATCCATTTTTCACTTTCTGCAATGTTGAACTTGTACTGTAAACGAGGTTCTTGTAAACAGAGCCGTTCCAAACTTTGGGGTGGCTGTGTCTTTTTGATTTTAATTTCCCTAAGCTATAGGACCATAAGTGGAAGTGCCCTAGGTTCTGTTGCTTTGTTTTTTAGATGTTTCAGGAAACACCATACACTTCTCCCGAGTGGTTGTTGGCAATTTACATCCCGCCCATCAGCATAACAAGGCTCCCAGTTCTCCATGGCCTGTCCTGCCTTTCTGGATTTTACACTTTTTTCAGATGGCCCTTTTGACCGGGGGGAAGTGAGACTTCATTGTAGTGCAGATTTCCTTTGCAAGCTTGCTTGGTTGGCCAAAAAGGGCGTATGCGTTTTTTCCTGAATATATTCAGGAAAAAACGCATACGCCCTTTTTGGCCAAGTGCATCATTGTGGACGTTCTGCCTCTTTTCCTATGCTTTCAATGCAATTCCAGTCTACCTCCTGAAATCGGATTCCTGCAATTCTGCCCCGCTTTCAAGTCCTCTTGGCAGCCTTACTTCAGTCTATTTTTGGACGATAGCTGTCATTTATAACTCTGCAGATTTGTGAATTACAGTGCCCCTGAGCTCCTTTCTTCAACTCGCTTTCTTTTGAGCTGGCCGCAACACCACAGGATGGCTTCAGGCCCTAATCTGGTTCCGGTACGGCACGCTGAGCCTTTGGTTATTTCCTCTTCCTGGTGGGAAATGAGAGTTAAATTTGCCCGTCCAGACACCTCCAGCTAGTCTCTCATTGGTTCTCGCTATTCCTGTTCATCTTCCGCAGAAATTGCAAACTGGGCCAAACAGGAGGTTAAAGGGACTGACTCTCCAAGTGGGGAGAGTGTTAGTAAAGCGTGTGGAATGTTGCACCCGAGTACCAGGGGAGGAAAACTGAGACATATTTGAACACGTCTCCCGATCACATGGTTGATCATACTCTGGGTTCCACATGCATGTTTTAGCTGAAGGAAGAATACCTAAAATTGCGTAGTTGAAATCCGTGGAATGGGTACCATGCAATATGACTTCAAAGGTCTTCATTTGCTCACTGAACCTCTCCAATCCTATCACTGCTGCGTTTATGCCCCTGTACACATGCTTGATTCTCTTTCGGAGACATAGCAATCTATAGGTTTTAAGATACTTACTAGTCAGGTACATTCTTAGGCGTTTAATATGCGGTGTTGAGTCCATTTCGTTGAGCAAGGAGTAGCTCTTGTCTATTCCATATTTGGCTTAAGGAACTTTGTGCTCATTTCAATCTCTGGTTTTATGCAGCACCCCAACTCACCTTTACCCTTAAGCAAGCATAAGTTGGTTTTCTAAATTTGAGACCCTGTTCTGTTCTGTAATTCAGTTCCTGTGTAGCCAAGTTTACATTCCGTGTATTACTGACATCTTATGATGTTTCTTTTTCTGTGTGACTTATTTCAGTTAGAATCATCATACCTGAATCCACTCATTGTGCTGCTAAGGGCCTGATGACACAGATTTCATTGCTGAGTGATATTGCTTTGTAACTAAATACCACAACTTCTTTATCCATTTTTCACTTTCTGCAATGTTGAACTTGTACTGTAAACGAGGTTCTTGTAAACAGAGCCGTTCCAAACTTTGGGGTGGCTGTGTCTTTTTGATTTTAATTTCCCTAAGCTATAGGACCATAAGTGGAAGTGCCCTAGGTTCTGTTGCTTTGTTTTTTAGATGTTTCAGGAAACACCATACACTTCTCCCGAGTGGTTGTTGGCAATTTACATCCCGCCCATCAGCATAACAAGGCTCCCAGTTCTCCATGGCCTGTCCTGCCTTTCTGGATTTTACACTTTTTTCAGATGGCCCTTTTGACCGGGGGGAAGTGAGACTTCATTGTAGTGCAGATTTCCTTTGCAAGCTTGCTTGGTTGGCCAAAAAGGGCGTATGCGTTTTTTCCTGAATATATTCAGGAAAAAACGCATACGCCCTTTTTGGCCAAGTGCATCATTGTGGACGTTCTGCCTCTTTTCCTATGCTTTCAATGCAATTCCAGTCTACCTCCTGAAATCGGATTCCTGCAATTCTGCCCCGCTTTCAAGTCCTCTTGGCAGCCTTACTTCAGTCTATTTTTGGACGATAGCTGTCATTTATAACTCTGCAGGTTTGTGAATTACAGTGCCCCTGAGCTCCTTTCTTCAACTCGCTTTCTTTTGAGCTGGCCGCAACACCGCAGGATGGCTTCAGGCCCTAATCTGGTTCCGGTACGGCACGCTGAGCCTTTGGTTATTTCCTCTTCCTGGTGGGAAATGAGAGTTAAATTTGCCCGTCCAGACACCTCCAGCTAGCCTCTCATTGGTTCTCGCTATTCCTGTTCATCTTCCGCAGAAATTGCAAACTGGGCCAAACAGGAGGTTAAAGGGACTGACTCTCCAAGTGGGGAGAGTGTTAGTAAAGCGTCTGGAATGTTGCACCCGAGTACCAGGGGAGGAAAACTGAGACATATTTGAACACGTCTCCCGATCACATGGTTGATCATACTCTGGGTTCCACATGCATGTTTTAGCTGAAGGAAGAATACCTAAAATCTGTGTAGTTGAAACCCGTGGAATGGGTACCATGCAATATGACTTCAAAGGTCTTCATTTGCTCACTGAACCTCTCCAATCCTATCACTGCTGCGTTTATGCCCCTGTACACATGCTTGATTCTCTTTCAGAGACATAGCAATCTATAGGTTTTAAGATACTTACTAGTCAGGTACATTCTTAGGCGTTTAATATGCGGTGTTGAGTCCACTTCGTTGAGCAAGGAGTAGCTCTTGTCTATTCCATATTTGGCTTAAGGAACTTTGTGCTCATTTCAATCTCTGGTTTTATGCAGCACCCCAACTCACCTTTCCCCTTAAGCAAGCATAAGTTGGTTTTCTAAATTTGAGACCCTGTTCTGTTCTGTAATTCAGTTCCTGTGTAGCCAAGTTTACATTCCGTGTATTACTGATATCTTATGATGTTTCTTTTTCTGTGTGACTTATTTCAGTTAGAATCACCATACCCGAATCCACTCATTATGCTGCTACGGGCCTGGTGACATAGATTTCATTGCTGAGTGATATTGCTTTGTACATGAGTACCACAACTTCTTTATCCATTTTTCACTTTCTGTGATATTGAACTTGTACGGTAAACGAGGTTCTTGTAAACAGAGGCGTCCCAAACTTTGGGGTGGCTGTGTCTTTTTGATTTTAATTTCCCTAAGCTATAGGACCATAAGTGGAAGTGCACTAGGCTCTGTTGCTTTGTTTTTTAGATGTTTCAGGAAACACCATACACTTCTCCGGAGTGGCTGTTGGCAATTTACATCCCGCCCATCAGCATAACAAGGCTCCCAGTTCTCCATGTCCTGTCCTGCCTTTCTGGATTTTACACTTTTTTCAGATGGCCCTTTTGACCGGGGGGAAGTGAGACTTCATTGTAGTGCAGATTTCCTTTGCAAGCTTGCTTGGTTGGCCAAAAAGGGCGTATGCGTTTTTTCCTGAATATATTCAGGAAAAAACGCATACGCCCTTTTTGGCCAAGTGCATCATTGTGGACGTTCTGCCTCTTTTCCTATGCTTTCAATGCAATTCCAGTCTACCTCCTGAAATCGGTTTCCTGCAATTCTGCCCCGCTTTCAAGTCCTCTTGGCAGCCTTACTTCGTCTATTTTTGGACGATAGCTGTCATTTATAACTCTGCAGGTTTGTGAATTACAGTGCCCCTGAGCTCCTTTCTTCAACTCGCTTTCTTTTGAGCTGGCCGCAACACCGCAGGATGGCTTCAGGCCCTAATCTGGTTCCGGTACGGCACGCTGAGCCTTTGGTTATTTCCTCTTCCTGGTGGGAAATGAGAGTTAAATTTGCCCGTCCAGACACCTCCAGCTAGCCTCTCATTGGTTCTCGCTATTCCTGTTCATCTTCCGCAGAAATTGCAAACTGGGCCAAACAGGAGGTTAAAGGGACTGACTCTCCAAGTGGGGAGAGTGTTAGTAAAGCGTCTGGAATGTTGCACCCGAGTACCAGGGGAGGAAAACTGAGACATATTTGAACACGTCTCCCGATCACATGGTTGATCATACTCTGGGTTCCACATGCATGTTTTAGCTGAAGGAAGAATACCTAAAATCTGCGTAGTTGAAATCCGTGGAATGGGTACCATGCAATATGACTTCAAAGGTCTTCATTTGCTCACTGAACCTCTCCAATCCTATCACTGCTGCGTTTATGCCCCTGTACACATGCTTGATTCTCTTTCGGAGACATAGCAATCTATAGGTTTTAAGATACTTACTAGTCAGGTACATTCTTAGGCGTTTAATATGCGGTGTTGAGTCCATTTCGTTGAGCAAGGAGTAGCTCTTGTCTATTCCATATTTGGCTTAAGGAACTTTGTGCTCATTTCAATCTCTGGTTTTATGCAGCACCCCAACTCACCTTTACCCTTAAGCAAGCATAAGTTGGTTTTCTAAATTTGAGACCCTGTTCTGTTCTGTAATTCTGTTCCTGTGTAGCCAAGTTTACATTCCGTGTATTACAGATATCTTATGATGTTTCTTTTTCTGTGTGACTTATTTCAGTTAGAATCATCATACCTGAATCCACTCATTGTGCTGCTAAGGGCCTGATGACACAGATTTCATTGCTGAGTGATATTGCTTTGTAACTAAATACCACAACTTCTTTATCCATTTTTCACTTTCTGCAATGTTGAACTTGTACTGTAAACGAGGTTCTTGTAAACAGAGCCGTTCCAAACTTTGGGGTGGCTGTGTCTTTTTGATTTTAATTTCCCTAAGCTATAGGACCATAAGTGGAAGTGCCCTAGGCTCTGTTGCTTTGTTTTTTAGATGTTTCAGGAAACACCATACACTTCTCCCGAGTGGTTGTTGGCAATTTACAAACCGCCCATCAGCATAACAAGGCTCCCAGTTCTCCATGGCCTGTCCTGCCTTTCTGGATTTTACACTTTTTTCAGATGGCCCTTTTGACCGGGGGGAAGTGAGACTTCATTGTAGTGCAGATTTCCTTTGCAAGCTTGCTTGGTTGGCCAAAAAGGGCGTATGCGTTTTTTCCTGAATATATTCAGGAAAAAACGCATACGCCCTTTTTGACCAAGTGCATCATTGTGGACGTTCTGCCTCTTTTCCTATGCTTTCAATGCAATTCCAGTCTACCTCCTGAAATCGGATTCCTGCAATTCTGCCCCGCTTTCAAGTCCTCTTGGCAGCCTTACTTCAGTCTATTTTTGGACGATAGCTGTCATTTATAACTCTGCAGGTTTGTGAATTACAGTGCCCCTGAGCTCCTTTCTTCAACTCGCTTTCTTGTGAGCTGGCCGCAACACCGCAGGATGGCTTCAGGCCCTAATCTGGTTCCGGTACGGCACGCTGAGCCTTTGGTTATTTCCTCTTCCTGGTGGGAAATGAGAGTTAAATTTGCCCGTCCAGACACCTCCAGCTAGCCTCTCATTGGTTCTCGCTATTCCTGTTCATCTTCCGCAGAAATTGCAAACTGGGCCAAATAGGAGGTTAAAGGGACTGACTCTCCAAGTGGGGAGAGTGTTAGTAAAGCGTCTGGAATGTTGCACCTGAGTACCAGGGGAGGAAAACTGAGACATATTTGAACACGTCTCCCGATCACATGGTTGATCATACTCTGGGTTCCACATGCATGTTTTAGCTGAAGGAAGAATACCTAAAATCTGTGTAGTTGAAACCCGTGGAATGGGTACCATGCAATATGACTTCAAAGGTCTTCATTTGCTCACTGAACCTCTCCAATCCTATCACTGCTGCGTTTATGCCCCTGTACACATGCTTGATTCTCTTTCGGAGACATAGCAATCCATAGGTTTTAAGATACTTACTAGTCAGGTACATTCCTAGGCGTTTAATATGCGGTGTTGAGTCCATTTCGTTGAGCAAGGAGTAGCTCTTGTCTATTCCATATTTGACTTAAGGAACTTTATCTGTGCTCATTTCAATCTCTGCTTTTATGCAGCACCCCAACTCACCTTTCTCCTTAAGCAAGCATAAGTTGGTTTTCTAAATTTGAGACCCTGTTCTGTTCTGTAATTCAGTTCCTGTGTAGCCAAGTTTACATTCCGTGTATTACTGATATCTTATAATGTTTCTTTTTCTGTGTGACTTATTTCAGTTAGAATCATCATACCCGAATCCACTCATTATGCTGCTACGGGCCTGGTGACAATGATTTCATTGCTGAGTGATATTGCTTTGTACATGAGTACCACAACTTCTTTATCCATTTTTCACTTTCTGTGATATTGAACTTGTACGGTAAACGAGGTTCTTGTAAACAGAGGCGTCCCAAACTTTGGGGTGGCTGTGTCTTTTTGATTTTAATTTCCCTAAGCTATAGGACCATAAGTGGAAGTGCACTAGGCTCTGTTGCTTTGTTTTTTAGATGTTTCAGGAAACACCATACACTTCTCCGGAGTGGCTGTTGGCAATTTACATCCCGCCCATCAGCATAACAAGGCTCCCAGTTCTCCATGGCCTGTCCTGCCTTTCTGGATTTTACACTTTTGTCAGATGGCCCTTTTGACCGGGGGGAAGTGAAACTTCATTGTAGTGCAGATTTCCTTTGCAAGCTTGCTTGGTTGGCCAAAAAGGGCGTATGCGTTTTTTCCTGAATATATTCAGGAAAAAACGCATACGCCCTTTTTGACCAAGTGCATCATTGTGGACGTTCTGCCTCTTTTCCTATGCTTTCAATGCAATTCCAGTCTACCTCCTGAAATCGGTTTCCTGCAATTCTGCCCCGCTTTCAAGTCCACTTGGCAGCCTTACTTCAGTCTATTTTTGGACGATAGCTGTCATTTATAACTCTGCAGGTTTGTGAATTACAGTGCCCCTGAGCTCCTTTCTTCAACTCGCTTTCTTGTGAGCTGGCCGCAACACCGCAGGATGGCTTCAGGCCCTAATCTGGTTCCGGTACGGCACGCTGAGCCTTTGGTTATTTCCTCTTCCTGGTGGGAAATGAGAGTTAAATTTGCCCGTCCAGACACCTCCAGCTAGCCTCTTAATGGTTCTCGCTATTCCTGTTCATCTTCCACAGAAATTGCAAACTGGGCCAAACAGGAGGTTAAAGGGACTGACTCTCCAAGTGGGGAGAGTGTTAGTAAAGCGTCTGGAATGTTGCACCCGAGTACCAGGGGAGGAAAACTGAGACATATTTGAACACGTCTCCCGATCACATGGTTGATCATACTCTAGGTTCCACATGCATGTTTTAGCTGAAGGAAGAATACGTAAAATCTGCGTAGTTGAAACCCGTGGAATGGGTACCATGCAATATGACTCCAAAGGTCTTCATTTGCTCACTGAACCTCTCCAATCCTATCACTGCTGCGTTTATGCCCCTGTACACATGCTTGATTCTCTTTCGGAGACATAGCAATCTATAGGTTTTAAGATACTTACTAGTCAGGTACATTCTTAGGCGTTTAATATGCGGTGTTGAGTCCATTTCGTTGAGCAAGGAGTAGCTCTTGTCTATTCCATATTTGGCTTAAGGAACTTTGTGCTCATTTCAATCTCTGGTTTTATGCAGCACCCCAACTCACCTTTCCCCTTAAGCAAGCATAAGTTGGTTTTCTAAATTTGAGACCCTGTTCTGTTCTGTAATTCAGTTCCTGTGTAGCCAAGTTTACATTCCGTGTATTACTGATATCTTATGATGTTTCTTTTTCTGTGTGACTTATTTCAGTTAGAATCACCATACCCGAATCCACTCATTATGCTGCTACGGGCCTGGTGACATAGATTTCATTGCTGAGTGATATTGCTTTGTACATGAGTACCACAACTTCTTTATCCATTTTTCACTTTCTGTGATATTGAACTTGTACGGTAAACGAGGTTCTTGTAAACAGAGGCGTCCCAAACTTTGGGGTGGCTGTGTCTTTTTGATTTTAATTTCCCTAAGCTATAGGACCATAAGTGGCAGTGCCCTAGGCTCTGTTGCTTTGTTTTTTAGATGTTTCAGGAAACACCATACACTTCTCCCGAGTGGTTGTTGGCAATTTACATCCCGCCCATCAGCATAACAAGGCTCCCAGTTCTCCATGGCCTGTCCTGCCTTTCTGGATTTTACACTTTTTTCAGATGGCTCTTTTGACCGGGGGGAAGTGAGACTTCATTGTAGTGCAGATTTCCTTTGCAAGCTTGCTTGGTTGGCCAAAAAGGGCATATGCGTTTTTTCCTGAATATATTCAGGAAAAAACGCATATGCCCTTTTTGGCCAAGTGCATCATTGTGGACGTTCTGCCTCTTTTCCTATGCTTTCAATGCAATTCCAGTCTACCTCCTGAAATCGGTTTCCTGCAATTCTGCCCCGCTTTCAAGTCTTCTTGGCAGCCTTACTTCAGTCTATTTTGGGACGATAGCTGTCATTTATAACTCTGCAGGTTTGTGAATTACAGTGCCCCTGAGCTCCTTTCTTCAACTCGCTTTCTTTTCAGCTGGCCGCAACACTGCAGGATGGCTTCAGGCCCTAATCTGGTTCCGGTACGGCACGCTGAGCCTTTGGTTATTTCCAGTTCCTGGTGGGAAGTGAGAGTTAAATTTGCCCGTCCAGACACCTCCAGCTAGCCTCTCATTGGTTCTCGCTATTCCTGTTCATCTTCCGCAGAAATTGCAAACTGGGCCAAACAGGAGGTTAAAGGCTCTGACTCTCCAAGTGGGGAGAGTGTTAGTAAAGCGTCTGGAATGTTGCACCCGAGTACCAGGGGAGGAAAACTGAGACATATTTGAACACGTCTCCCGATCACATGGTTGATCATACTCTAGGTTCCACATGCATGTTTTAGCTGAAGGAAGAATACCTAAAATCTGCGTAGTTGAAACCCGTGGAATGGGTACCATGCAATATGACTCCAAAGGTCTTCATTTCCTCACTGAACCTCTCCAATCCTATCACTGCTGCGTTTATGCCCCTGTACACATGCTTGATTCTCTTTCGGAGACATAGCAATCTATAGGTTTTAAGATACTTACTAGTCAGGTACATTCTTAGGCGTTTAATATGCGGTGTTGAGTCCATTTCGTTGAGCAAGGAGTAGCTCTTGTCTATTCCATATTTGGCTTAAGGAACTTTGTGCTCATTTCAATCTCTGGTTTTATGCAGCACCCCAACTCACCTTTCCCCTTAAGCAAGCATAAGTTGGTTTTCTAAATTTGAGACCCTGTTCTGTTCTGTAATTCAGTTCCTGTGTAGCCAAGTTTACATTCCGTGTATTACTGATATCTTATGATGTTTCTTTTTCTGTGTGACTTATTTCAGTTAGAATCACCATACCCGAATCCACTCATTATGCTGCTACGGGCCTGGTGACATAGATTTCATTGCTGAGTGATATTGCTTTGTACATGAGTACCACAACTTCTTTATCCATTTTTCACTTTCTGTGATATTGAACTTGTACGGTAAACGAGGTTCTTGTAAACAGAGGCGTCCCAAACTTTGGGGTGGCTGTGTCTTTTTGATTTTAATTTCCCTAAGCTATAGGACCATAAGTGGCAGTGCCCTAGGCTCTGTTGCTTTGTTTTTTAGATGTTTCAGGAAACACCATACACTTCTCCCGAGTGGTTGTTGGCAATTTACATCCCGCCCATCAGCATAACAAGGCTCCCAGTTCTCCATGGCCTGTCCTGCCTTTCTGGATTTTACACTTTTTTCAGATGGCTCTTTTGACCGGGGGGAAGTGAGACTTCATTGTAGTGCAGATTTCCTTTGCAAGCTTGCTTGGTTGGCCAAAAAGGGCATATGCGTTTTTTCCTGAATATATTCAGGAAAAAACGCATATGCCCTTTTTGGCCAAGTGCATCATTGTGGACGTTCTGCCTCTTTTCCTATGCTTTCAATGCAATTCCAGTCTACCTCCTGAAATCGGTTTCCTGCAATTCTGCCCCGCTTTCAAGTCTTCTTGGCAGCCTTACTTCAGTCTATTTTGGGACGATAGCTGTCATTTATAACTCTGCAGGTTTGTGAATTACAGTGCCCCTGAGCTCCTTTCTTCAACTCGCTTTCTTTTCAGCTGGCCGCAACACTGCAGGATGGCTTCAGGCCCTAATCTGGTTCCGGTACGGCACGCTGAGCCTTTGGTTATTTCCAGTTCCTGGTGGGAAGTGAGAGTTAAATTTGCCCGTCCAGACACCTCCAGCTAGCCTCTCATTGGTTCTCGCTATTCCTGTTCATCTTCCGCAGAAATTGCAAACTGGGCCAAACAGGAGGTTAAAGGCTCTGACTCTCCAAGTGGGGAGAGTGTTAGTAAAGCGTCTGGAATGTTGCACCCGAGTACCAGGGGAGGAAAACTGAGACATATTTGAACACGTCTCCCGATCACATGGTTGATCATACTCTGGGTTCCACATGCATGTTTTAGCTGAAGGAAGAATACCTAAAATCTGGGTAGTTGAACCCCGTGGAATGGGTACCATGCAATATGACTTCAAAGGGTCTTCATTTGCTCACCGAACCTCTCCAATCCTATCACTGCTGCGTTTATGCCCCTGTACACATGCTTGATTCTCTTTCGAAGACATAGCAATCCATAGGTTTTAAGATACTTACTAGTCAGGTACATTCTTAGGCGTTTAATATGCGGTGTTGAGTCCATTTCGTTGAGCAAGGAGTAGCTCTTGTCTATTCCATATTTGGCTTAAGGAACTTTATCTGTGCTCATTTCAATCTCTGGTTTTATGCAGCACCCCAACTCACCTTTCCCCTTAAGCAAGCATAAGTTGGTTTTCTAAATTTGAGACCCTGTTCTGTTCTGTAATTGAGTTCCTGTGTAGCCAAGTTTACATTCCGTGTATTACTGATATCTTATGATGTTTCTTTTTCTGTGTGACTTATTTCAGTTAGAATCATCATACCTGAATCCACTCACTGTGCTGCTAAGGGCCTGATGACACAGATTTAATTGCTGAGTGATATTGCTTTGTAAGTAAATACCACAACTTTTTTATCCATTTTTCACTTTCTGCGATGTTGAACTTGTACTGTAAACGAGGTTCTTGTAAACAGAACCGTTCGAAACTTTGGGGTGGCTGTGTCTTTTTGATTTTAAATTCCCTAAGCTATAGGACCATAAGTGGAAGTGCCCTAGGCTCTGTTGCTTTGTTTTTTAGATGTTTCAGGAAACACCATACACTTCTCCCGAGTGTTTGTTGGCAATTTATATCCCGCCCTTCAGCATAACAAGGCTCCCAGTTCTCCATGGCCTGTCCTGCCTTTCTGGATTTTACACTTTTTTCAGATGGCCCTTTTGACCAGGGGGAAGTGAGACTTCATTGTAGTGCAGATTTCCTTTGCAAGCTTGCTTGGTTGGCCAAAAAGGGCGTATGCGTTTTTTCCTGAATATATTCAGGAAAAAACGCATACGCCCTTTTTGGCCAAGTGCATCATTGTGGACGTTCTGCCTCTTTTCCTATGCTTTCAATGCAATTCCAGTCTACCTCCTGAAATCGGTTTCCTGCAATTCTGCCCCGCTTTCAAGTCCTCTTGGCAGCCTTACTTCAGTCTATTTTTGGACGATAGCTGTCATTTATAACTCTGCAGGTTTGTGAATTACAGTGCCCCTGAGCTCCTTTCTTCAACTCGCTTTCTTGTGAGCTGGCCGCAACACCGCAGGATGGCTTCAGGCCCTAATCTGGTTCCGGCACGGCACACTGAGCCTTTGGTTATTTCCTCTTCCTGGTGGGAAATGAGAGTTAAATTTGCCCGTCCAGACACCTCCAGCTAGCCTCTCATTGGTTCTCGCTATTCTTGTTCATCTTCCGCAGAAATTGCAAACTGGGCCAAACAAGAGGTTAAAGGCGCTCACTTTTCAAGTGGGGAGAGTGTTAGTAAAGCATCTGGAATGTTGCACCCGAGTACCAGGGGAGGAAAACTGAGACATATTTGAACACGTCTCCCGTTCACATGGTTGATCATACTTGGGTTCCACATGCATGTTTTAGCTGAAGGAAGAATACCTAAAACCTGGGTAGTTGAAACCCGTGGAATGGGTACCATGCAATATGACTTCAAAGGGTCTTCATTTGCTCACCGAACCTCTCCAATCCTATCACTGCTGCGTTTATGCCCCTGTCCACATGCTTGATTCTCTTTCGGAGACATAGCAATCCACAGGTTTTAAGATACTTACTAGTCAGGTACATTCTTAGGCGTTTAATATGCGGTGTTGAGTCCATTTCGTTGAGCAAGGAGTAGCTCTTGTCTATTCCATATTTGGCTTAAGGAACCTTATCTGTGCTCATTTCAATCTCTGGTTTTATGCAGCACCCCAACTCACCTTTACCCCTTAAGCAAGCATAAGTTGGTTTTCTAAATTTGAGACCCTGTTCTGTTCTGTAATTCAGTTCCTGTGTACCGAAGTTTCCATTCCGTGTATTACTGATATCTTATGATGTTTCTTTTTCTGTGTGACTTATTTCAGTTAGAATCATCGTACCTGAATCCACTCATTGTGCTGCTAAGGGCCTGATGACATAGATTTCATTGCTGAGTGATATTGCTTTTTAAGTGAATACCACAACTTCTTTATCCATTTCTCACTTTCTGCGATGTTGAACTTGTACTTTAAATGAGGTTCTTGTAAACAGAGCCGTTCCAAACTTTGGGGTGGCTGTTTCTTTTTGATTTTAATTTCCCTAAGCTATAGGACCATAAGTGGAAGTGCCCTAGGCTCTGTTGCTTTGTTTTTTAGATGTTTCAGGAAACACCATACACTTCTCCCGAGTGTCTGTTGGCAATTTACATCCCGCCCATCAGCATAACAAGGCTCCCAGTTCTCCATGGCCTGTCCTGCCTTTCTGGATTTTACACTTTTTTCAGATGGCCCTTTTGACCGGGGGGAAGTGAGACTTCATTGTAGTGCAGATTTCCTTTGCAAGCTTGCTTGGTTGGCCAAAAAGGGCGTATGCGTTTTTTCCTGAATATATTCAGGAAAAAACGCATACGCCCTTTTTGGCCAAGTGCATCATTGTGGACGTTCTGCCTCTTTTCCTATGCTTTCAATGCAATTCCAGTCTACCTCCTAAAATCGGTTTCCTGCAATTCTGCCCCGCTTTCAAGTCCTCTTGGCAGCCTTACTTCAGTCTATTTTTGGACGATAGCTGTCATTTATAACTCTGCAGGTTTGTGAATTACAGTGCCCCTGAGCTCCTTTCTTCAACTCGCTTTCTTGTGAGCTGGCCGCAACACCGCAGGATGGCTTCAGGCCCTAATCTGGTTCTGGCACGGCACGCTGAGCCTTTGGTTAATTCCTCTTCCTGGTGGGAAATGAGAGTTAAATTTGCCCGTCCAGACACCTCCAGCTAGTCTCTCATTGGTTCTCGCTATTCCTGTTCATCTTCCGCAGAAATTGCAAACTGGGGCAAACAGGAGGTTAAAGGCACTGACTCTCCAAGTAGGGAGAGTGTTAGTAAAGCGTCTGGAATGTTGCACCCGAGTACCAGGGTACGAAAACTGAGACATATTTGAACACGTCTCCCGATCACATGGTTGATCATACTCTAGGTTCCACGTGCATGTTTTAGCTGAAGGAAGAATACCTTAAACCTGGGTAGTTGAAACCCGTGGAATGGGTACCATGCAATATGACTTCAAAGGGTCTTCATTTGCTCACTGAACCTCTCCAATCCTATCACTGCTGCGTTTATGCCCCTGTACAAATGCTTGATTCTCTTTCGGAGACATAGCAATCGATAGGTTTTAAGATACTTACAAGTCAGGTACATTCTTAGGCGTTTAATATGCGGTGTTGAGTCCATTTCGTTGAGCAAGGAGTAGCTCTTGTCTATTCCATATTTGGCTTAAGGAACTTTATCTGTGCTCATTTCAATCTCTGGTTTTATGCAGGACCCCAACTCACCTTTACCCTTAAGCAAGCATATGTTGGTTTTCTAAATTTGAGACCCTGTTCTGTTCTGTAATTCAGTTCCTGTGTAGCCAAGTTTACATTCCGTGTATTTCTGATATCTTATGATGTTTCTTTTTCTGTGTGACTTATTTCAGTTAGAATCATCATACCTGAATCCACTCATTGTGCTGCTAAGGGCCTGATGACACAGATTTCATTGCTGAGTGATACTGCATTGTAAGTAAATACCACAAGTTCTTTATCCATTTTTCACTTTCTGCGATGTTGAACTTGTACTGTAAACGAGTTTCTTGTAAACAGAGGCGTCCCAAACTTTGGGGTGGCTGTGTCTTTTTGATTTTAATTTCCCTAAGCTATAGGACCATAAGTGGAAGTGCCCTAGGTTCTGTTGCTTTGATTTTTAGATGTTTCAGGAAACACCATACACTTCTCCCCAGTGGTTGTTGACAATTTACATCCCGCCCATCAGCATAACAAGGCTCCCAGTTCTCCATGGCCTGTCCTGCCTTTCTGGATTTTACAATTTTTTCAGATGGCCCTTTTGACCAGGGGGAAGTGAGACTTCATTGTAGTGCAGATTTCCTTTGCAAGCTTGCTTGGTTGGCCAAAAAGGGCGTATGCGTTTTTTCCTGA
Source organism: Stenella coeruleoalba (assembly GCF_951394435.1). Classification (NCBI taxonomy): domain Eukaryota; kingdom Metazoa; phylum Chordata; class Mammalia; order Artiodactyla; family Delphinidae; genus Stenella; species Stenella coeruleoalba. The sequence continues at coordinate 1,590,314 of NW_027646280.1, forward strand.
ATATATTCAGGAAAAATCGCATACGCCCTTTTTGGCCAAGTGCATCATTGTGGACGTTCTGCCTCTTTTCCTATGCTTTCAATGCAATTCCAGTCTACCTCCTAAAATCGGTTTCCTGCAATTCTGCCCCGCTTTCAAGTCCTCTTGGCAGCCTTACTTCAGTCTATTTTTGGACGATAGCTGTCATTTATAACTCTGCAGGTTTGTGAATTACAGTGCCCCTGAGCTCCTTTCTTCAACTCGCCTTCTTTTGAGCTGGCCGCAACACCGCAGGATGGCTTCAGGCCCTAATCTGGTTCTGGCATGGCACGCTGAGCCTTTGGTTAATTCCTCTTCCTGGTAGGAAATGAGAGTTAAATTTGCCCGTCCAGACACCTCCAGCTAGTCTCCATTGGTTCTCGCTATTCCTGTTCATCTTCCGCAGAAATTGCAAACTGGACCAAACAGGAGGTTAAAGGGACTGACTGTCCAAGTCGGGAGAGTGTTAGTAAAGCGTCTGGAATGTTGCACCCGAGTACCAGGGTACGAAAACTGAGACATATTTGAACACGTCTCCCGATCACATGGTTGATCATACTCTAGGTTCCACATGCATGTTTTAGCTGAAGGAAGAATACCTTAAACCTGGGTAGTTGAAACCCGTGGAATGGGTACCATGCAATATGACTTCAAAGGGTCTTCATTTGCTCACCGAACCTCTCCAATCTTATCACTGCTGCGTTTATGCCCCTGTACACATGCTTGATTCTCTTTTGGAGACATAGCAATCCATAGGTTTTAAGATACTTACAAGTCAGGTACATTCTTAGGCGTTTAATATGCGGTGTTGAGTCCATTTCGTTGAGCAAGGAGTAGCTCTTGTCTATTCCATATTTGGCTTAAGGAACTTTATCTGTGCTCATTTCAATCTCTGGTTTTATGCAGCACCCCAACTCACCTTTCCCCTTAAGCAAGCATAAGTTGGTTTTCTAAATTTGAGAACCTGTTCTGTTTTGGAATTCAGTTCCTGTGTAGCCACGTTTACATTCCGTGTATTACTGATATCTTATGATGTTTCTTTTTCTGTGTGACTTATTTCAGTTAGAATCATCGTACCTGAATCTACTCATTATGCTGCTACGGGCCTGATGACATAGATTTCATTGCTGAGTGATACTGCATTGTACGTAAGTACCACAAGTTCTTTATCCATTTTTCACTTTCTGCGATGTTGAACTTGTACTGTAAACGAGGTTCTTGTAAACAGAGGCGTCCCAAACTTTGGGGTGGCTGTGTCTTTTTGATTTTAATTTCCCTAAGCTATAGGACCATAAGTGGAAGTGCCCTAGGCTCTGTTGCTTTGTTTTTTAGATGTTTCAGGAAACACCATACACTTCTCCCGAGTGTCTGTTGGCAATTTACATCCCGCCCATCAGCATAACAAGGCTCCCAGTTCTCCATGGCCTGTTGCCTTTCTGGATTTTACACTTTTTTCAGATGGCCCTTTTGACGGGGGGGAAGTGAGACTTCATTGTAGTGCAGATTTCCTTTGCAAGCTTGCTTGGTTGGCCAAAAAGGGCGTATGCGTTTTTTCCTGAATATATTCAGGAAAAAACGCATACGCCCTTTTTGGCCAAGTGCATCATTGTGGACGTTCTGCCTCTTTTCCTATGCTTTCAATGCAATTCCAGTCTACCTCCTGAAATCGGTTTCCTGCAATTCTGCCCCGCTTTCAAGTCCTCTTGGCAGCCTTATTTCAGTCTATTTTTGGACGATAGCTGTCATTTATAACTCTGCAGGTTTGTGAATTACAGTGCCCCTGAGCTCCTTTCTTCAACTCGCTTTCTTGTGAGCTGGCCGCAACACCGCAGGATGGCTTCAGGCCCTAATCTGGTTCCGGCACGGCACGCTGAGCCTTTGGTTAATTCCTCTTCCTGGTGGGAAATGAGAGTTAAATTTGCCCGTCCAGACCCCTCCAGCTAGTCTCTCATTGGTTCTCGCTATTCCTGTTCATCTTCCGCAGAAATTGCAAACTGGGGCAAACAGGAGGTTAAAGACACTGACTCTCCAAGTCGGGAGAGTGTTAGTAAAGCGTCTGGATTGTTGCACCCGAGTACCAGGGGAGGAAAACTGAGACATATTTGAACACGTCTCCCGATCACATGGTTGATCATACTCTGGGTTCCACATGCATGTTTTAGCTGAAGGAAGAATACCTAAAACCTGGGTAGTTGAAACCCGTGGAATGGGTACCATGCAATATGACTTCAAAGGGTCTTCATTTGCTCACCGAACCTCTCCAATCCTATCACTGCTGCGTTTATGCCCCTGTACACATTCTTGATTCTCTTTCGGAGACATAGCAATCCATAGGTTTTAAGATACTTACTAGTCAGGTACATTCTTAGGCGTTTAATATGCGGTGTTGAGTCCATTTCGTTGAGCAAGGAGTAGCTCTTGTCTATTCCATATTTGGCTTAAGGAACTTTATCTGTGCTCATTTCAATCTCTGGTTTTATGCAGCAACCCAACTCACCTTTCCCCTTAAGCAAGCATAAGTTGGTTTTCTAAATTTGAGAACCTGTTCTGTTTTGGAATTCAGTTCCTGTGTAGCCAAGTTTACATTCCGTGTATTAGTGATATCTTATGATGTTTCTTTTTCTGTGTGACTTATTTCAGTTAGAATCATCGTACCTGAATCTACTCATTATGCTGCTACGGGCCTGATGACATAGATTTCATTGCTGAGTGATACTGCATTGTACGTAAGTACCACAAGTTCTTTATCCATTTCTCACTTTCTGCGATGTTGAACTTGTACTGTAAACGAGGTTCTTGTAAACAGAGCCGTTCCAAACTTTGGGGTGTCTGTGTCTTTTTGATTTTAATTTCCCTAAGCTATAGGACCATAAGTGGAAGTGCCCTAGGCTCTGTTGCTTTGTTTTTTAGATGTTTCAGGAAACACCATACACTTCTCCCGAGTGGTTGTTGGCAATTTACATCCCGCCCATCAGCATATCAAGGCTCCCAGTTCTCCATGGCCTGTCCTGCCTTTCTGGATTTTACACTTTTTTCAGATGGCCCTTTTGACCGGGGTGAAGTGAGACTTCATTGTAGTGCAGATTTCCTTTGCAAGCTTGCTTGGTTGGCCAAAAAGGGCGTATGCGTTTTTTCCTGAATATATTCAGGAAAAAACGCATACGCCCTTTTTGGCCAAGTGCATCATTGTGGACGTTCTGCCTCTTTTCCTATGCTTTCAATGCAATTCCAGTCTACCTCCTGAAATCGGTTTCCTGCAATTCTGCCCCGCTTTCAAGTCCTCTTGGCAGCCTTACTTCAGTCTATTTTTGGACGATAGCTGTCATTTATAACTCTGCAGGTTTGTGAATTACAGTGCCCCTGATCTCCTTTCTTCAACTCACTTTCTTGTGACCTGGCCGCAACATCGCAGGATGGCTTCAGGCCCTAATCTGGTTCCGGCACGGCACACTGAGCCTTTGGTTATTTCCTCTTCCTGGTGGGAAATGAGAGTTAAATTTGCCCGTCCAGACACCTCCAGCTAACCTCTCATTGGTTCTCGCTATTCCTGTTCATCTTCCGCAGAAATTGCAAACTGAGCCAAACAGGAGGTTAAAGGCGCTGACTCTCCAAGTGGGGAGAGTGTTAGTAAAGCGTCTGGAATGTTGCACCCGAGTACCAGGGGAGGAAAACTGAGACATATTTGAACACGTCTCCCGTTCACATGGTTGATCATACTTGGGTTCTACATGCATGTTTTAGCTGAAGGAAGAATACCTTAAACCTGGAGAGTGGAGACCCGTGGAATGGGTACCATGAAATATGACTTCAAAGGGTCTTCATTTGCTCACCGAACCTCTCCAATCCTATCACTGCTGCGTTTATGCCCCTGTACACATGCTTGATTCTCTTTCGGAGACATAGCAATCCATAGGTTTTACGATACTTACTAGTCAGGTACATTCTTAGGCGTTTAATATGCGGTGTTGAGTCCATTTCGTTGAGCAAGGTGTAGCTCTTGTCTATTCCATATTTGACTTAAGGAACTTTATCTGTGCTCATTTCAATCTCTGGTTTTATGCAGCACCCCAACTCACCTTTACCCTTAAGCAAGCATAAGTTGGTTTTCTAAATTTGAGACCCTGTTCTGTTCTGTAATTCAGTTCCTGTGTAGCCAAGTTTACATTCCGTGTATTAGTGATATCTTATGATGTTTCTTTTTCTGTGTGACTTATTTCAGTTAGAATCATCATACCTGAATCCACTCATTATGCTGCTAAGGGCCTGATGACATAGATTTCATTGCTGAGTGATACTGCATTGTACGTAAGTACCTCAAGTTCTTTATCCATTTTTCACTTTCTGTGATATTGAACTTGTACGGTAAACGAGGTTCTTGTAAACGGAGGCTTCCCAAACTTTGGGGTGGCTGTGTCTTTTTGATTTTAATTTCCCTAAGCTATAGGACCATAAGTGGAAGTGCCCTAGGTTCTGTTGCTTTGTTTTTTAGATGTTTCAGGAAACACCATACACTTCTCCTGAGTGGTTGTTGGCAATTTACATCCCGCCCATCAGCATAACAAGGCTCCCAGTTCTCCATGGCCTGTCCTGCCTTTCTGGATTTTACACTTTTTTCAGATGGCCCTTTTGACCGGGGGGAAGTGAGACTTCATTGTAGTGCAGATTTCCTTTGCAAGCTTGCTTGGTTGGCCAAAAAGGGCGTATGCGTTTTTTCCTGAATATATTCAGGAAAAAACGCATATGCCCTTTTTGGCCAAGTGCATCATTGTGGACGTTCTGCCTCTTTTCCTATGCTTTCAATGCAATTCCAGTCTACCTCCTGAAATCAGTTTCCTGCAATTCTGCCCCGCTTTCAACTCCACTTGGCAGCCTTACTTCAGTCTATTTTTGGACGATAGCTGTCATTTATAACTCTGCAGGTTTGTGAATTACAGTGCCCCTGAGCTCCTTTCTTCAACTCCTTTTCTTTTGAGCTGGCCGCAACACCGCAGGATGACTTCAGGCCCTAATCTGGCTCCGGTACGGCACGCTGAGCCTTTGGTTATTTCCTCTTCCTGGTGGGAAATGAGAGTTAAATTTGCCCGTCCAGACACCTCCAGCTAGCCTCTCATTGGTTCTCGCTATTCCTGTTCATCTTCCGCAGAAATTGCAAACTGGGCCAAACAGGAGGTTAAAGACACTGACTCTCCAGGTCGGGAGAGTGTTAGTAAAGCGTCTGGAATGTTGCTCCCGAGTACCAGGGGAGGAAAACTGAGACATATTTGAACACGTCTCCCGTTCACATGGTTGATCATACTTGGGTTCCACATGCATGTTTTAGCTGAAGGAAGAATACCTAAAAGCTGGGTAGTTGAAACCCGTGGAATGGGTACCATGCAATATGACTTCAAAGGGTCTTCATTTGCTCACCGAACCTCTCCAATCCTATCACTGCTGCGTTTATGCCCCTGTACACACGCTTGATTCTCTTTTGGAGACATAGCAATCCATCGGTTTTACGATACTTACTAGTCAGGTACATTCTTAGGCGTTTAATATGCGGTGTTGAGTCCATTTCGTTGAGCAAGGAGTAGCTCTTGTCTATTCCATATTTGACTTAAGGAACTTTATCTGTGCTCATTTCAATCTCTGGTTTTATGCAGCACCCCAACTCACCTTTACCCTTAAGCAAGCATAAGTTGGTTTTCTAAATTTGAGACCCTCTTCTGTTTTGGAATGCAGTTCCTGTGTAGCCAAGTTTACATTCCGTGTATTAGTGATATCTTATGATGTTTCTTTTTCTGTGTGACTTATTTCAGTTAGAATCATCATACCTGAATCCACTCATTGTGCTGCTAAGGGCCTGATGACACACATTTCATTGCTGAGTGATATTGCTTTGTAAGTAAATACCACAACTTCTTTATCCATTTTTCACTTTCTGCGATGTTGAACTTGTACTGTAAACGAGTTTCTTGTAAACAGAGGCGTCCCAAACTTTGGGGTGGCTGTGTCTTTTTGATTTTAATTTCCCTAAGCTATAGGACCATAAGTGGAAGTGCCCTAGGCTCTGTTGCTTTGTTTTTTAGATGTTTCAGGAAACACCATACACTTCTCCCGAGTGGTTGTTGGCAATTTACATCCCGCCCATCAGCATAACAAGGCTCCCAGTTCTCCATGGCCTGTCCTGCCTTTCTGGATTTTACACTTTTTTCAGATGGCCCTTTTGACCGGGGGGAAGTGAGACTTCATTGTAGTGCAGATTTCCTTTGCAAGCTTGCTTGGTTGGCCAAAAAGGGCGTATGCGTTTTTTCCTGAATATATTCAGGAAAAAACGCATACGCCCTTTTTGGCCAAGTGCATCATTGTGGACGTTCTGCCTCTTTTCCTATGCTTTCAATGCAATTCCAGTCTACCTCCTGAAATCGGTTTCCTGCAATTCTGCCCCACTTTCAAGTCCTCTTGGCAGCCTTACTTCAGTCTATTTTTGGACGATAGCTGTCATTTATAACTCTGCAGGTTTGTGAATTACAGTGCCCCTGAGCTCCTTTCTTCAACTCGCTTTCTTGTGACCTGGCCGCAACACCGCAGGATGGCTTCAGGCCCTAATCTGGTTCCGGCCCGGCATGCTGAGCCTTTGGTTAATTCCTCTTCCCGGTGGGAAATGAGAGTTAAATTTGCCCGTTCAGACACCTCCAGCTAGTCTCCATTGGTTCTCGCTATTCCTGTTCATCTTCCGCAGAAATTGCAAACTGGTCCAAATAGGAGGTTAAAGGGACTGACTCTCCAAGTCGGGAGAGTGTTAGTAAAGCGTCTGGAATGTTGCACCTGAGTACCAGGGGAGGAAAACTGAGACATATTTGAACACGTCTCCCGTTCACATGGTTGATCATACTCTGGGTTCCACATGCATGTTTTAGCTGAAGGAAGAATACCTTAAACCTGGAGAGTTGAGACCCGTGGAATGGGTACCATGCAATATGACTTCAAAGGGTCTTCATTTGCTCACCGAACCTCTCCAATCCTATCACTGCTGCGTTTATGCCCGTGTACACACGCTTGATTCTCTTTTGGAGACATAGCAATCCATAGGTTTTAAGATACTTACTAGTCAGGTACATTCTTAGGCGTTTAATATGTGGTGTTGAGTCCATTTCGTTGAGCAAGGAGTAGCTCTTGTCTATTCCATATTTGGCTTAAGGAACTTTATCTGTGCTCATTTCAATCTCTGGTTTTATGCAGCACCCCAACTCACCTTTCCCCTTAAGCAAGCATAAGTTGGTTTTCTAAATTTGAGACCCTGTTCTGTTTTGGAATGCAGTTCCTGTGTAGCCAAGTTTACATTCCGTGTATTAGTGATATCTTATGATGTTTCTTTTTCTGTGTGACTTATTTCAGTTAGAATCATCGTACCTGAATCCACTCATTGTGCTGCTACGGGCCTGATGACATAGATTTCATTGCTGAGTGATACTGCATTGTACGTAAGTACCACAAGTTCTTTATCCATTTTTCACTTTCTGTGATATTGAACTTGTACTGTAAACAAGGTTCTTGTAAACAGAGCCGTTCCAAACTTTGGGGTGGCTGTGTCTTTTTGATTTTAATTTCCCTAAGCTATAGGACCATAAGTGGAAGTGCCCTAGGTTCTGTTGCTTTGTTTTTTAGATGTTTCAGGAAACACCATACACTTCTCCCGAGTGGTTGTTGGCAATTTACATCCCGCCCATCAGCATAACAAGGCTCCCAGTTCTCCATGGCATGTCCTGCCTTTCTGGATTTTACACTTTTTTCAGATGGCCCTTTTGACCGGGGGGAAGTGAGACTTCATTGTAGTGCAGATTTCCTTTGCAAGCTTGCTTGGTTGGCCAAAAAGGGCGTATGCGTTTTTTCCTGAATATATTCAGGAAAAAACGCATACGCCCTTTTTGGCCAAGTGCATCATTGTGGACGTTCTGCCTCTTTTCCTATGCTTTCAATGCAATTCCAGTCTACCTCCTGAAATCGGTTTCCTGCAATTCTGCCCCGCTTTCAAGTCCACTTGGCAGCCTTACTTCAGTCTATTTTTGGACGATAGCTGTCATTTATAACTCTGCAGGTTTGTGAATTACAGTGCCCCTGAGCTCCTTTCTTCAACTTGCTTTCTTTTGAGCTGGCCGCAACACCGCAGGATGACTTCAGGCCCTAATCTGGCTCCGGTACGGCACGCTGAGCCTTTGGTTATTTCCTCTTCCTGGTGGGAAATGAGAGTTAAATTTGCCCGTCCAGACACCTCCAGCTAGCCTCTCATTGGTTCTCGCTATTCCTGTTCATCTTCCGCAGAAATTGCAAACTGGGCCAAACAGGAGTTTAAAGGCGCTGACTCTCCAAGTGGGGAGAGTGTTAGTAAAGCGTCTGGAATGTTGCACCCGAGTACCAGGGGAGGAAAACTGAGACATATTTGAACACGTCTCCCGTTCACATGGTTGATCATACTTGGGTTCCACATGCATGTTTTAGCTGAAGGAAGAATACCTTAAACCTGGAGAGTTGAGACCCGTGTAATGGGTACCATGCAATATGACTTCAAAGGGTCTTCATTTGCTCACCGAACCTCTCCAATCCTATCACTGCTGCGTTTATGCCCCTGTACACACGCTTGATTCTCTTTCGGAGACATAGCAATCCATAGGTTTTACGATACTTACTAGTCAGGTACATTCTTAGGCGTTTAATATGCGGTGTTGAGTCCATTTCGTTCAGCAAGGAGTAGCTCTTGTCTATTCCATATTTGACTTAAGGAACTTTATCTGTGCTCATTTCAATCTCTGGTTTTATGCAGCACCCCAACTCACCTTTACCCTTAAGCAAGCATAAGTTGGTTTTCTAAATTTGAGACCCTCTTCTGTTCTGTAATTCAGTTCCTGTGTAGCCAAGTTTACATTCCGTGTATTACTGATATCTTATGATGTTTCTTTTTCTGTGTGACTTATTTCAGTTAGAATCATCATACCTGAATCCACTCATTGTGATGCTAAGGGCCTGATGACATAGATTTCATTGCTGAGTGATATTGCTTTGTAAGTAAATACCACAACTTCTTTATCCATTTTTCACTTTCTGCGATGTTGAACTTGTACTGTAAACGAGGTTCTTGTAAACAGAGGCGTCCCAAACTTTGGGGTGACTGTGTCTTTTTGATTTTAATTTCCCTAAGCTATAGGACCATAATTGGCAGTGCCCTAGGCTCTGTTGCTTTGTTTTTTAGATGTTTCAGGAAACACCATACACTTCTCCCCAGTGTCTGTTGGCAATTTACATCCCGCCCATCAGCATAACAAGGCTCCCAGTTCTCAATGGCCTGTTGCCTTTCTGGATTTTACACTTTTTTCAGATGGCCCTTTTGACCGGGGGGAAGTGAGACTTCATTGTAGTGCAGATTTCCTTTGCAAGCTTGCTTGGTTGGCCAAAAAGGGCGTATGCGTTTTTTCCTGAATATATTCAGGAAAAAACGCATACGCCCTTTTTGGCCAAGTGCATCATTGTCGAGTTTCTGACTCTCTTCATATGCTTTCAATGCAATTCCAGTCTACCTCCTGAAATCGGTTTCCTGCAATTCTGCCTTGCTTTCAATGCCTCTTCATAGCCTTACCTCAATATATTTTTTAAAAATAGTTGGCCTTTATAACTCTGCAGGTTTTTGAATTGCAGTGGCCCTTAGCTCCATTTTTTAGCTCTTATTTTTGTGGTCTTGCCCCATAACCACAGGATTCCTTGAAGCCCTATTTTTCTTCTGGGGCACCTTGCTGTGCCTTTGGTTAATTCTTCTTACTGATGTGATATTAGAGTGACATGTGCCCATTGAAACCGCTACAGCTAGTTTCTCACTGGTTCCCCCTATTCCCATTCATCCTCTGCACTAACTGCAGACTGTGCGATACCAGAACTTAAAGGCATTGACTCCATGTGGGGATGTTGTTAGTAAAGCGGCTGGAATGTCGATCCGGAGCCCCAGGAGAGGAAAAATGAGGTGCGTTTTAGAAACCTTTCCCGATCATATGGTATACCAGTCGCTGGGTTTCCCAAGCATGGTTTAGCTGTAGGAAGATTCCCTTCAACCTGGAGTGTTGGGACCCTTGGAATGAGTAGCATGAAGTATTGCATTAAACTTTCGGCAGTTGCTCACCAAAGCTCACCAATCCTGTCAGCCCCAAGTGTCCAGCCTTATGTCTTATCCAGCTGTGGGTTTATATGTGGTCAATCCAGGTTGCATCACAGCCCCTGAGCGAATTTTGTAAGAATTTTTCTCTCTTTCATTGTTTCAGCGTTTTGTTTTTAAAATTTATTTCTATAATGGGGTTTAGCTCCTTTTCACTGCTGTGTTTGTGCCGCTCTGCACACACTTGATTCCCTTATGGAGATATATCAATACATGGGTTTTAAGATTCTTATTCCTCAGATATATTTCTCTGCGGTGTATAGGGTGTGTTGAGGCCTGTTCATTGAGCAAGGTGTAGATCTTGTCTAATACCTATTTGGTTTATTGAACGGTATCTGTGCTAATTTCAAACTCTGGTTTTATGCATCACCCCACCTCTCCTTTCCCCTTAAGCTGACATAAGTGTGTTTTCTAAATGTGAGACACCGTTCTGTTCTGTAATTCATTTCTTGTGCAGCCATATTTACCCTCCCTCTATAAGTGATATCTTATGATATGTTTCTTTTTCTGTTTGACTTATTTCAAGTAGTATTATCGGACCTAAATCCACTCTTTATCCTTCTACTAGCCTTATTACATTGATTTCATGGTGAAGAGATATTCCATTGTACATAAGTACCACATCTTCTTTATCCATTGTTCTCTTTCCTGGGATATTTAAGGTGTACTGAAGTTGAGGTTCTTGTAAACAGAGTAGCCCTAAACTGTGGTGTGCTTGTGTCTTGTTGATTTTTAGACTTCCCTAGATATACTCCCATGATTGGAAGTGTCCTATGCTCTGTAGCTCTGTTTTTTAGATGATTTAGGAACCACCATACACTTCTCCAGAGTGGCTCTCGGCAGTTCACACACTGCCCATCAGCGTATAAAGGCTCCCTGTTCTCCATGGCCTGTCCTGCATTTCTGGTTTTTACAATTTTTTAGGATGGCCCTTTTGACCGGTGGGAAGTGAGACTTCTTTGTTGTGCACATTTGCATTGCTTGCTTGCTTCGTTGCCCATAAAGTGCGTATGCGTTTTTTCCTGGATATAATCAGGAAAAAACGCATACGCCCTTTTGGGCCAACTGCATCATTGTCGAAATTCTGCCGCTTTTCATGTGCGTTAAAGACGAGTCCAATCTATCTCTTGAAATCTGTTTCTTGCAATTCTGTCTTGCATTCAGATCCTCTTCTTTGCCTTACCTCAACATATTTTTGGACGTTAGTTTTCATTTATAACTCTGCAGGTTTGTGAATTGCAGTGACCCTGAGCTCCATTTTTTAAGTTGCTCTTTTGTGAGCTGGCCTCAAACCCGCAGGATTGCTTCAGGCCCTATTTTGGCTCCGGTGAGGCAGGCTGAGCCTTTCTTTAATTCTTATTCTTAATGGGAAATTAGAGTGATATGTGCCCGTCCAAACCCCTACAACTCTTCTCTCATTGGTTCCCCCTCTTCCCGTTCATCCTCCTCACAATTTGCAAAATGTGTGAAACAGAAGTTTAAATGTGCTGATTCTCCAAGTGGGGAGATTCTAAGTAGCGTGGCTGGAATGGTGAACAGGAGCACCAGGAGAGGATAAATGAGGTGCATTTTAGACACATCTCCCGATCACATGGTGTACAGTCCTCTGGGTTTTCCATGCATGTTTTAGCTGTAGGAAGATCCCTTGAACCTGCAGATTTGGGACCCATTGAATGGGTACCAGGTAGTATTACTTTAAAGGGTGTGCATTTCCTCACCCAACCTCACATTTCTCTTAGCGCAAACAGTTTCCAGCCTTATGTCTCATCCTGCTGTGGGTCTAGATGTGTTCAATCCATGTTGCATCACCGTCCCTGAGGAAAAGTTGTAAGAGGTTTTCTCTGTCTCTCTGTCGTTTATTTTTTTCAATTTATTACTATATTGGTTACAGCTGATTTTCAAAGCTCTGTTTCTTGCTGCTGTACATCCACTTGATTCGCGTACAGAGAGACATCAATAAATTCTTTTTCAGATTCTTACCAGTCGTATATATTCTTTTCCGGTGACTTGAGTGTGCTGAGTGCAGTTCTTTTAGCTACCGTGTAGGCCTTGTTGATTATCAGTTTGGTATTTGGAATGGTATCTTTGCTAATTTCAACCTCCTGGATGATGCCTCACCCCTCCCCACCTTTCCCGTTTAGCAGCCTTATGCGTGTTTTCTACATATTTGACTATGTTTTTGTTTTGTAATTTATTTCATGTGTAGCCATTTTGGATTCCACCTTTAAGTGATATCTTATGATATGTGTCTTTTTCTTTTTGAATTCTGTCACTTAGAATGATCATACGTAACTCCTCCGGAGTTGTTACAACTGGCCATATTTCATTGATTTCCAGGCTGAATAATATTCCACTCTACCTAAGTACCACATCTCTATCCATTTTTTCCCTCCAGAGACATTTAAGTTATATCCTAGTCGAGGATCTTTTAAACAGAGAGGGGGTAAACATTGGGGTGCCTGTGTCCTCTCGATTTTTGTTTTTCCCAAGATATACGCCCATGAGTGCAAGTGCCCTATGCTCTGTAGCTCATTTTTTAGATGCTTTAGTAAACACAATACACTTCTCCAGAATGGCCGTTGGCAATATACATTTCCACTATAAGTCTCACAGGGCTCCCTCTTCTCGTTGCCCTGTCCTGCATTTCTGTTGTTTACGCTTTATGAGGATGGCTCTTCTGACTGATGCGAAGTGATATCTTTTGTAGTATTGACTTCCAGTGCCCACCTGTTTGGTTGGCTAAAAAAGTGTATGCCCTTTTCTTGAATATATACAGAAAAGAACGCATACACCCTTTTTGGCCAACTGCAATGTTGGCAATGTTCAGCTCCTTTTCTTGTGCTTAATGGCGAGTCCTTTCTACCTCCTCAAATCCCTTTCCTGCCATTCTCCCTTGCTTACAAGTCCTTTTCTCTGACTTTCCTCAAGACATTTTTCAGTGATGGATATTTTCAACTCTGCAGTTTTGTGAATTTTACTGCCCCTGAGTTCCATTGTTCAACTCGTGTTTATGGGAACTGGCCACAAAGCAGCGGGATTTCCTCAAGCCCTATACTGTTTCCATGGGCAACCCTAGCCTTTGGTCAATTCGTCTTCCTGATTGGAAATTAGAGTGACATGTGCCTGTCTGAACACCTAGGACTTGTCTCTCATTGTTCCTCATCCTTCCGCTTCATCCTCTGGACAAATTCCAAACTGTACGCAACAGGATGTTGACAGTGCTGACATCTCCAAGTGGGGAGACTGTTAGTAAAGACGCTGGAGGGGTGAACCCGAGCACCAGGAGATGAGGAGATGAGATGCCTTTTCCAAACTCTTCCCGATCAGACGGTATACCATCCTCTGGGTGTGACAGACATGTTTTAGCAGTAGGAAGAGTCCCATTCATGTAAGGAGAACACCAGGGCTTTTTCAAAATCAGTGTCTCCCCGAAACCCAAACTGGGGAAGTTTTTAAGCTACGGCTACACATATGTTCATTAAGGGCCTTGGGAAGTAGGCAGAGTCCAAACTTTAGATGATTGAAGTCTTCAGGGTCAGAAGCACTCACCACCAGCTTCCCTTAGGCTACACTTTAACTGTCATTGATAGATGATGTCAATAAAAATATCTATTCTTTTTCAGATTATTTCCCCTTATAGGTTATTGCAAAATGTTGAGTGTAGTTCCCTGTGCTATACAGTAGTTCCTTGTTGATGATCTATTTTATACATAGCAGTGTGTATGTGTTCATTCCAAACTGTTAATTTATCCCTCCTCCCACCTTTCCCCTTTGGTAATAATAAATTATAAGATTTTATACTTCTCAGAAATGGGGGAGCTGAAAGAGAGGTATCATTTTCAATGGAAAAGCATTTAAAACAAGATTGAAGGTTTAACCAAGATTATTAGCTGTACATCCTTGGAAAGAAATCACTTCGTTTCTCTAATATTGACCTGACAAATAAGACAAACCTTTTCACTGAACTTGCTTATAAAAAGTGATGGAAATATCAAATGGAAGTGTTAAAAACATCTTATTTTACCCGAGCCTTATACACTGTTCTATGTTAACTACAGTTTGGCTCACACATCTGTTCATTGAGGTTACAATAGTCTCAATTTCTGTTACTGATCCTCCAGAGTGGACCCCAACAAGTGTCCCCCTGCCCAGTGTCATTGGGGCCAACAGATCGAGACTGAGTTTGGTTCACAAGCAAAGGAAACTTTATATTTTGATCAGAGAATGGAGAGGTGAGAGCATGCACTACCCCGTGGGCTGTGGGCTGGGCTGCTGTGTAGAGATCCTGTCAGAGTCAGTGGGAGGGAGGGAGGCGGCGGAGCTCTCGAGGGCCGGGTTGGCTGTAGCTCAGGCTCTATATCGTGGAGTCTGCACTGGGCCCCAGGAGCTGAGGTGTCGACCCAGCCATTCTGCACTAGGAAATCTGGTCTGAAGTGCCGGGTGTGGAACCTCTGCATGCGGGACCCTAGGAGCACGTGAAATTAGACAAAGCACAAAGGATAAAAAAGGTTAGACTTGACTTTATTGCCCAGATTCTATTTTTATCTCCCAGGGATTTTTAATGGGCTTTGCTGGGGACAAACCCCTCCTCTGCCTTTTGTCCCGTTCCTCATTCTTGGAGTGCTGAGGGTGCAGACCCTTCTTCTGTAACTGCTGAGTGCTGAGTTGGGAGCCCTCATACCCTGGGGCGAGGGTCAGAGCTTCTCCCCAGCAGCCTCCCGGTGACGTTGATTGTCCCCAGGACCCCTGCCTCCCTGCTCGTCCACCTGAGCACCAGCATTGGAAGTGTTATAGATTCTAATGACCTTTAAGGGTCCAGGAAAGAGATGTGCAGAGACGCTGTGGGGGCCGGTTTCACCCCGCCCCACATTTGTTCGGCCACCTTAGGCTGACCGTCTCTGCCAGCCTAGATGCTCTGACCAGTAGTCTGCGCTTTCTTCAATTAGGCCCCTGAATTAACGTACAAACAGCACCAGGTGTCAGAGCCCTGCCCGCTCAACTCCCAGACAGTCCAGGGTCAGTGGTGACCAAGGACCATGATGGCTACTGAGTCAACAGCCTTTTGAAGTAAACAGGAGTCCAGCCGGTCTTATTGGCCACCATCATCACGGTGTCTGTAGGCTTTTCTATGGTGACAGTGTGGTATACTGTTCCCCCGCCAAGATTATTAGCTCCCCTCTGGGTGCAGTAAGTCCTGCAAGCAGTAGTCTACTCTTTTGGGACACACTCTTGTTGTTTTATGAGAGAAACTCCAGGTCAAGTGATGTTCACACGAGTCGTCATGGTGCCCTGTTGCCCCCGGTTATCTCTCTGGATGTTGGAGTTGGAGGGCCTCCTCACTCGAGGTCGGTGTGCCCACGGAGCGAACCCTGCAACTTCAGGGCATGGTTGGTGGTTAGGATCACCACGTGGGGTCCTTTTCCCTTAGGAGGGAGGTGGCCTTTTGGGCTGCTGATTTCCAGGTTTTTAGATACCGCCAGTATCTTGGCCAGATGTGGCAGTGGGCCAAGCCCCTTAGTGACCGTAGTTTATCCTACCTGGATGGCATTCTTGCATTGTTCCATTTCAAGCGGTCCCAGTTTTTGCACTAATTCTCCAATGGCGATTCACCTTTCACTGGGAATGTAAAGGTCAAAGGGTTTAGCTAAATTAGGGAGTTCCAGGGCAAGGGTCTGAATTGACTGCTCTTTCCATTCTTGAAAGGCCACTTCTGGATTCTATTCAAAAGGATCATCATCTTTTCCTTTCAGTGTTTCATATAGAGGCCCAGCTAGTAGACTGTAGTTAGGGATCCAGAAGCAGCAAACCCTGGCCTCCCCAGGAACCCCTAAGCTGTCTTCTAGTTTTAGAAAGGGGTAAGGCTGAAAATGGTTTCTTCCCTTTCCTGGGATGGGCTTCTCTGACCTTCTGTGAGAATGAAGCCCAGGCAGGTCACCGCAGTCTGTGATATTTGAGCTTTTTCTTGGACAACTTCTATCCTTTATTGGCTTGGTAGTTCAGAGGCCTCCTTAGTAGGGCTGGTGATCAGAATGTCGTCTGCATATTGAAGGAGGGTTTCCTTTTCCAGAGGTAGAACTTTTAGGTCTTTAGCTAAGCTTTCCCCAAAGATGGTGTGGGAATTTTTGCACCCTTGGGGCCAGACGGCCCGGAAGTATTGTTTTAGTTGTATGTGGAGTCCTGCCACTCACAAGCCAAAATTTCTTGTGACTCTGGGACTAATGGAATACAAAAGAAGGCATCATTGAAGACTAATACAGAATACCATGTCCTGGTGGTTGGTAGAATGACCAGCAGGGTGTAGGAATTAGGAGCAACTGGAGGTATATCCTCGGTGGCTTCACTGACTGTCCTGACATCCTTTACCAGGTCCCCAGCAGCCCATGGGGCTCTCGTGGTCAGACCAATCCCAGAATATGGAGCTCACCTGGGCAGGTACCCCACCCCCACCCCAGCCCACGGGGCTCTCGTGGTCAGGCCCCTCCCAGGATACAGAGCTACCCTTGCAGGTACCGTGGCAGGGCTGGGCACACAGGAACCGTGCACATAGCCCTCATTGCAGAGCACCCCCAGCTCACCTGTCGCTCAGAGCTGACACAGAGCACCTCAGAGCAGGACTTGAACTAACAAACAGCAGCTGCGACAGGTCTGTGACCCTGGGCATCACTCTGTGAGGCCTCCCTCCACCTGGTCTTCCAGAGACTTCCACTGCACCCGGGGCACCAGGCCTCTGTCTCCAACCACCACCCACCCCTCCTCTGCCTGACTCCTGGGTTCCTCTCATTAGGAGAGGGTTTTCTTGAAGTTGTCTCCCACTCATGGGCCAGATAAAATGATTAGAAAACAAGCCAAAGCTGCAGCCCCTTGTCTATCCTGACTCTCAGGAGCCCACACCTGTTCCTTGGACCTGGCCGGTTCAGCAAGTTCCATTTTCTGCAACTGTGAGCCCCGGAGGGGTGATGATTGGCTGACCTGGGCAGCCTTACCGTGCCGGCCAGCCCTCCCCAGGTGTGCCTGGGTTGAGATCAATATAAATACCACTCCAGGCAGCAAGAGCCCCTGCAGCCGTGCCTGACGCCATTTTCTCTGCCCTGTCAGCAGTCTCGGGGCTGGGCTGGTGGGAGGGAGTGAGAGGCCACGGCTTTGTGGGTGGCCCAGTGTGAGTGGGGCTCTGCTGGACTTTCTGCAGCAGTTGCCAGGCTGCCACCTGCTAAAGAAGAGGATGTGTCACCCATACCTGCTGCTGGAATTTCTCCCTGGGCAGAGGTGAGGAAGGAAAAAAGCAGTGGGGGCAGGGACAGGACGGGTATCTCAGGCAGGGAAATGGAAATCTTCCAGAAGAGCACCCAGGGCCAGGACCATCCTGGCTGGCCTGCAGGCACCAAGTCGGCCGGCATGCTGTCACTCGTGTGGCTCTATGGCCCTTCCTCTAGGCTTTCAAGTCCTTGTATATATTCAGGTGTTTTACCTGGGACGGGTGGGAATAGTTCAGCAGCAACTGGCCTGGGGCTCAGCTCACGTTTACTCACAGATGCCTCGGCACGGTGCCCCAGCTTTGCAATGAGGACGCTTGTTGTGTGGGGGCTGCTGGCTGAATGGGAGACGATTCCCCACCACTGACCAACTTCAGAATTGTTTACAACTGGAGCAAGTGCCCTGATACGGTTTTCCTCTGTGTAACTGGTGGGTTCTGTGTTTTTTTTCTCTTTTTCGTTTTTGGTTCAAGGTAGATTTTATTCCTCTTTTTTGTATTTACAGATATAAGCATGGAAATAATTTATTCATATAAATACATGTATGTGCAGGGAATAATTGTTTTTTCTGTTTTATTTTTTAAATTTTATTTCTTTTTAATTTTGAATTTTATTTTATATTTTTATACAGCAGGTTCTTATTGGTTATCTATTTTATACATATAAATGTATACATGCCAATCCCAGTCTCTCAACTCCTCCCACCACCACCCCCCCAACAGCTTTCCCCCCTTGTTGTCCATACGTTTGTTGTCTACATCTGTTGCTCTATTTATGCCTTGCAAAATGGTTAATCTGTACAGTATTTCTAGGTTCCACATATATGCATGAATATACAAGATTTGTTTTTCTCTTTCTGACTTACTTCACTCTGTATGACAGTCTCTAGATCCATCGACGTCTCTACAAATGACCCAATTTCATTCCTTTTCATGGCTTAGTAATATTCCATTTTATATATGTACCACAGCTTTATGCATTCGTCTGTCTGTGGGCATTTAGGTTGCTTCCATTACCTCGATATTGTAAATAGTGATGCAATGAACATTGCGGTGAATGACTCTTTTTGATTTATGGTTTTGTCTGGGTATATGTCCAGTACTGGGATTGCTGTATCATATGGTAATTCTATTGTTAGTTTCTTAAGAAATTCCATATTGTTCTCCATAATGACTGTATCAATTTATATTCCCAACAATAGTGGAAGAGGGTTCCTTTTCTCCACACCCTTTCCAGCATTTTTTGTTTGTAGATTTTCAATGATGCCTATTCTACCAGGTGTGAGGTGATACCTCATTGTTGAATCCATTTCGTTGAGCAAGGGGTAGCTCTTGTCTATTCCATATTTGGCTTATGGAACGGTATCTGTGCTAATTTCAAACTCTGCTTTTATGCAGCACCCCAACTCACCTTCCCCCTTAAGCAGGCATAAGTTGGTTTTCTAAACTTGAGACCCTGTTCTGTTTTGTAATTCAGTTCATGTGTAGCCAAGTTCACATTCCGTGTATTAGTGATACCTTATGATGTTTCTTTTTCTGTGTGACTTATTTCACTTAGAATCATCGTGCCTCAATGCACTCATTATGCTGGTACGGGCCTGGTGACATAGATTTCATTGCTGAGTGGTATTCTGTTGTACAGAAGTACCGCAACTTCTTTATCCATTATTT